>NC_091461.1:83939172-84243461 GCF_027789765.1 Dendropsophus ebraccatus | reverse complement strand
GCCCGGTACAGTCGGCAACTTGCAGTGCATTGCATAGCGTCGGTGCCGGGGCGGGCTTCCGCGATGGGGCGGGTCTTACCGGCCTGAAGCCGGTACAGTCGGCAACTTGCAGTGCATTGGCGTAGCGTCGGTGCAGGGGGGCGGGGCTTATCTCGATGGGGCGGGCTTACCGGCTTATCCCGGTACCGATGGAAACATGCAGTGCATTTGCATAGCGTCGGTGCCGGGGCGGGGCTTACCGCGATGGGGGCGGGCTTTACGGCTTAAAGGCCCGGTACATATAGAAACATGCAGTGCATTGCATAGCGTCGTGCGGGGGCGGGGCTTACCGCGATGGGGGCGGGGCTTACCTCTTAAGCCCGGTACAGTCGGCACATACAGTGCATTGCCTACGGTCGGTGCCGGGGGCGGGTGGCTGCCGCGATTGTGCGGGGGCTTACCGGCTTAAGCCCGGTACGTTGGCCAAATGCATGCTTACTGCCCCCTCTTCAGCAGACGCACACTTCATTTTCTTTGGCGCTGGGGCCGCGTTTACTTCTCATGGCATAGCACCGCCACTTGTTTTTAACATGGCGGGGGCCGGGCGGCGGGGCTTACCGCGATGGGGGCGGGGCTTACCCGCGTCATGCCAGGTACAGTGTGCAACTATGGCAACATTGCAATGCTTACTGTCACCTTTCAGCAGACACGCAACCCATCACTTCCTTTGGCGCTGATCGGCTGCTACTTCTCAGACATAGCGCACCCCACTACTTGTTTTTTAAACATGCCCCCATTTAAATTGCACTGGAGTAGAGGCTAGCACGGTGGCTCAGTGGTTAGCACAGTATCCTTGCAGCGCTGGGTCCTGGGTTCAACTCCACTAAGGGCAAAAACCAAATTTGCATAGCAGTGATTACATAGCATTGGGTCGCGCAGGGGGCGTGGCTTACCGGCTTAAGCCTGGTATGATTTGCCACGTTGCATTGGCTTGGGGGCGGGGGCCTACCGGCTTAAGCCTGGTACAGTTGACAACATGAAATGCTTACTGCCACCTCTTCACGACTCAACACTTCGTTACCTTTTGCGCTGGCGCCGCGTTACTTCTCATGGCTAGCACGCCAATTTGTTTTATTGAACATGCCCCCCGCGATGGGGGCGTGGCTTAACCGCTTAAGCCCGGTACAGTCCGGCAACTTGCAGTGCATTGGCGTAGCGTCGGTCCGGGGGCGGGGCTTACCGCGAATGGGGGCGGGGCTTCCGTGAAGCCCGGTACAGTCGGCCAACTTGCAGTGCATTGCGTAGCGTCGGTGCCGGGGGCGGGGCTTATCCTCGATGGGCGGGCTTCCGGCTTAAGCCTGGTACAGATGGAAACATTACAGTGCATTGCGTAGCGTCGTGCAGGGGGCGGGGCCGCCGCGATGGGGGCGGCTTACCGGCTTAACCCGGTAAAGTTGCCACCATGCAATGCTTAACTGCCACCATCTTTCCGCACGCACACTTCATTTCCTTTGGCGCTGGGGCCGCTGTTACTTCTCATAGGCATAGCACCGCCCTTGTTTTTAACATGCGGGGCCGGGCGGCGGGCTTGTACCGCGATGGGGCGGGGCTTACCGCGTCATGCCAGGTACAGTGTGTAACTATGGAAACATGCAATGCTTACTGTCACCTTTTTTCAGCATGAACGCAACCGCATCCCTTTCCTTTGGCGGCTGAAGCGGCTGCTACTTCTCATGACATAGCACCGCCACTTGTTTTTTAAAAACATTCCCCATTTAAATTGCACTGGAGTATAGGCAGCCGGTGGCCCAGTGGTTAGCGCAGTAGGCCTTGTCCGCTATGGGGGCCTTGGGTTCAACTCGCCACTCATGGCAAAAACAAATTGCATTGCAGTGATACATAGCATTGGGTCGGCGCAGGGGCGGGCTTACAGCTTAAGCTGGTATGATTGGCCACGTGCATTGGCTGGGGGGCGGGCCTACCGGCTTAAGCCTGGTAACAGTTGACACATGAAATCTTTACTGGGGGGGGGGGGGGACACCTCTTCAGCAGACGCAACACTTCGTTACCTTTTGCGCTGGCCGCCGCTGTTACTTCTCATGGCATAGCACCCCATTTGTTTTATTGAACATAGCCCCCGCGATGGGGCGTGGCTTACCGGCTTAAGCCGGTACGTCGGCAACGTGCAGTGCATTGCTAGCGTCGGTGCCGGGGGCGGGCTACCTCGTGGGTGCGGGCTACCGCCTGAATCCCGTACTTTTGGTCAAACTGCAGTGCATTGCGTAGCGTCGGTGCCGGGGGCGGGGGCTTATCTCGATGGGCGGGGCTTTACCGGCTAATCCGGTACAGATGGAAACGTGCATTGCATTGCATAGCGTCGGGCCGGGGGCCTTACCGCGATGGGGCGGTGCTTACGGCTTAAGCCCGGTACAGATGGAAAACAGCATGCATTGCAAGCGTCGGTGCCGGGGGCGGTGCTTCCGCGATGGGGCTGGCTTACCGGCTTAAGCCCGGTACAGATAGAAACATGCAAGTGCATTGCATAGCGTCGGTGCCGGGGGCGGGGCTTACCGCGATGAGGGCTGGGCTTACCGGCTTGAGCCCGGTACAGTCGGCAACATACAGTGCATTGCGTAGGCGTCGGTGCCGGGGGCGGGGCCGACGCGAATGGGGGCGGGGCTTACCGGCTTAAGCCCGTACAGTTGGCCACATGCAATGCTTACTGCCACCTCTTCAGCAGACGCAACACTTCTTTCCTTTGCGCTGGGGCCGCTGTTACTTCTCATGGCTAGCACCGCCACTGTTTTTTTAAACATGCGGGGGCCGGGCGCGGGGCTTACCGCGATGGGGCGGGGCTTACCGCGTCATGCCAGTTCAGTGGCAACTATGGCAACATGCATGCTTACTGTCACTTTTCAGCAGACGCAACCCATCACTTCCTTTGGCGCTGAAGCGGCTGCTACTTCTCATGACATAGCACCGCCACTTGTTTTTTAACATGCCCCCATTTAAATTGCACTGGAGTAGCGGCAGCACGGTGGCTCAGTGGTTCGCACAGTAGCTTGCAGCGCTGGGGTCCTGGGTTCACTCCCACTAAGGGCAAAACCAGAATTGCATAGCAGTGAATTACATAGCATTGGGTCGCGCCAGGGGGCGTGGCTTACCGGCTTAAGCCTGGTATGATTGGCCACGTGTCATTGGCTGGGGGGCGGGCCTACCGCTTAAGCCTGTACAGTTGAACATGAAATGCTTACTGCCACCTCTTCAGCAGACGCAACACTTCGTTACTTTTTGCGCTGGCGGCCGCTGTTACTTCTCATGGCATAGTACCGCCATTTGTTTATTGAACATGCCCCGCGATGGGGGCGTGGTTTAACCGGCTTAAGAGCCCGGTACAGTCGGCAACTTGCAGTGGCATGCTAGCGTCGTGCCGGGGCGGGGGCTTACCGCGATGGGGGCGGGGCTTACCGGCTGAAGCCCGGTACAGTCGGCAACTTGCAGTGCATTGCGTAGCGTCGGTGCCGGGGGCGGGGCTTACCGCGATGGGGCGGGGTGCTTACCGGCTTAAGCCCGGTACAGATGGAAACATGCAGTGCCTTGCATAGCGTCGGTTGCCGGGGGCGGGGCTTACCGCGATGGGGCGGGGGCTTACCGGCTTAAGCCCGGTACAGATACAACATGCAGTGCATTGCATAGCGCGTCGGTGCCGGGGGCGGGGCTTTACGGCGATGGGGGCGGGGCTTACTGGCTGATCCCGGTACAGTTGGCAACTTGCAGTGCATTTCTTAGCGTCGGTGCCGGGCGGGGCTTTCTCGATGGGGAGCTGCTTACCGCTTAAGCCCGGTACAGTCGCAACTTTGCAGTGCATTGCGTAGCGTCCGTGCCGGGGGCGGGGCTTTCTCGATGGGGCGGGGCTTTACCGGCTTAGCCCGGGGCAGATGGAAACATGCAGTGCATTGCATAGCGTCGGTGCCGGGCGGGGCTTCCGCGATGGGGCTGGCTTACCGGCTTAAGCCCGTACAGATAGAAACATGCCGTGCATTGCATAGCGTTCGGTGCCGGGCGGCTTACCCACCGGGGCGATGGGGGCTGGCTTACCGGCTTAAGCCCGTACAGTCGGCAACATACAGTGCATTGCGTAGCGTCGTGCCGGGGTCGGGGGGTGCCGACCGCGATGGGGGCGGGGCTTACCGGCTTAAGCCCGGTACAGTGGGCCACATGCAATGCTACTGCCACCCTCTTCAGCAGACGCAACACTTCTTTCCTTTGGCGCTGGGGCCGCTGTTACTTCTCATGGCATAGCACCGCCACTTGTTTTTAAACATGCCGGGGCCGGGCGGCGGGGCTTACCGGCGATGGGCGGGGCTTACCGCTTCATGCCAGGTACAGGTGCAACTAGGCAACATGCATGCTACTGTCAACTTTTTCAGCAGACGCAACCCATCACTTCCTTTGGCGCTGAAGCGGCTCTACTCTCATGACATAGCACCGCCACTTGTTTTTTAACATGCCCCCATTTAAATTGCACTGGAGTAGAGGCAGCACGGTGGCTCAGTGGTTACACAGTACCTTGCAGCGCTGGGGTCCTGGGTTCAACTCCACTAAGGGCAAAAACAATTGCATTGCATGAATTACATAGCATTGGGTCGGTGCAGGGGGCGTGGCTTACCGCTTAAGCCTGGTATGTTGGCCACGTCATTGGCTTGGGGGCGGGGCCTACCGCTTAAGCCTGGTATGATGGCCACGTGGATGCATTGGGCTGGGGGCGGGGCCTACCGGCTTAAGCCTGGTACAGTTGACAACATGAAATGCTTACTGCCACCTCTTCAGCAGACGCAACACTTCTTACCTTTTGCGCTGCGGCCGCTGTTACTTCTCATGCATAGTACCGCCATTGTTTTATTGACATGCCCCCCGAGATGGGGGCGTGGTTTACCGCTTAAGCCCGTACAGTCGGCAACTTGCAGTGCATTGCTAGCGTCCGGGGAAGGTTTTTTTGGGGGGGGGGTGTCTTACTCGCGATGGGGGCGGGCTTACCGGCTGAACCGCGTACAGTCGGCAACTTGCAGTGCATTGCGTAGCGTCGGTGCAGGGGGCGGGGCTTACCGCGATGGGGCGTGCTTACGCTTAAGCCCGGTACAGATTGGAAACATGCGTGCATTGCATAGCGTCGGTGCCGGGGCGGGGCTTACGCGATGGGGCGGGGCTTACCGGCTTAAGCCCGAAACAGATAGAAACCTGCAGTGGCATTGCATAGCGTCTGTGCCGGGGGCGGGCTTACCGCGATGGGGGCGGGGCTTTACGGCTTAAGCCCGGTACAGTCGGCAACTTGCAGTGCATTGCGTAGCGTCCGGTGCCGGGGGCGGGCTTACCTCGATGGGGCGGGGCTTACCGGCTTAAGCCCGGTACAGATGGAAACATGCAGTGCATTGCATAGCGTCGGTGCCGGGGGCGGGGCTTACCGCGATGGGGCGGGGCTTACGGCTTAAGCCCGGTACAGATAGAAACATGCTTGGCATAGCGTCGGTGCCCGGGGCGGGGCTTACCGCTATGGGTGGGGGCGGGGCTTACCGGCTTAAGCCCGGTACAGTCGGCAACATACAGTGCATTGCGTAGCGTCGGTGCCGGGGCCGACCGCGATGGGGGCGGGGCTTACCGGCTTAAGCCCGGTACAGTTGGCCACATGCAATGCTTACTGCCGCCTCTTCAGCAGACGCAACACTTCATTTCCTTTGGCGCTGGGGCCGCTGTTACTTCTCATGGCATAGCACCGCCACTTGTTTTTTAAACATGCGCGGGGCCGGGGCGGCGGGGCTTACCGCGATGGGGGCGGGGCTTACCGCGTCATGCCAGGTACAGTGTGCAACTATGGCAACATGCAATGCTTACTGTCACCTTTTCAGCAGACGCAACCCATCACTTCCTTTGGCGCTGAAGCGGCTGCTACTTCTCATGACATAGCACCGCCACTTGTTTTTTAAACATGCCCCCATTTAAATTGCACTGGAGTAGAGGCAGCACGGTGGCTCGTGGTTAGCACAGTGGCCTTGCAGCGCTGGGGTCCCTGGGTTCAACTCCCACTAAGGGCAAAAACCAAATTGCATTGCAGTGAATTACATAGCATTGGGTCGGCGCAAGGGGGCGTGGCTTACCGGCTTAAGCCTGGTATGATTGGGCCAGCGTGCATTGGCTGGGGGCGGGGACCTACGGCTTAAGCCTGGTATGATTGGCCACGGCATTGGCTGGGCGGGCCTACCGGCTTAAGCCTGGTACAGTTGACAACATGAATGCTTACTGCCACCTCTTCAGCAGACGCAACACTTCGTTACCTTTTGCGCTGGCGCCGCTGTTACTTCTCATGGCATAGTACCGCCATTTGTTTTATTGAACATGCCCCGCGATGGGGGCGTTGTTTACCGCTTAAGCCCGGTACAGTCGGGCAACTTGCAGTGCATTGCATAGCGTCGGTGCCGGGGCGGGGCTTACCGCGATGGGGGCGGGCTTACCGGCTGAAGCCCGGTCAGTCGGAACTTGCAGTGCATTGCGTAGCGTCGTGCCGGGGGCGGGGCTTACCGCGATGGGGCGGGGCTTACCGGCTTAAGCCGGTACAGATGGAAACATGCAGTGCATTGCATAGCGTCGTGCCGGGGGCGGGGCTTACCGCGATGGGGCGGGGCTTACCGGCTTAAGCCTCGGTACAGATAGAAACATGCTGCATTGCATAGCGTCGGTGCCGGGGGCGGGGCTTACCGCGATGAGGCTGGGCTTACCGGCTTAAGCCGGTACAGTCGGCAACATACAGTGCATTGCGTAGCGTCGGTGCCGGGGGGCGGGGCCGACCGCGATGGGGGCGGGGCTTACCGGCTTAAGCCCGGTACAGTTGGCCACATGCAATGCTTACTGCCACCTCTTCAGCAGACGCAACACTTCATTTCCTTTGGCGCTGGGGCCGCTGTTACTTCTCATGCATAGCACCGCCACTTGTTTTTTAAACTGCGGGGGCCGGGCGGCGGGGCTTCCCGCGATGGGGGCGGGCTTACCGCGTCATGCCAGGTACAGTGTGCAACTATGGCAACATGCAATGCTTACTGTCACCTTTTCAGCAGACGCAACCCATCACTTCCTTTGGCGCTGAAGCGGCTGCTACTTCTCATGACATAGCACCGCCATTTGTTTTATTGAACATGCCCCCATTTAAATTGCACTGGAGTAGAGGCAGCACGGTGGCTCAGTGGTTAGCACAGTAGCCTTGCAGCGCTGGGGTCCTGGGTTCAACTCCCACTAAGGGCAAAAACCAAATTGCATTGCAGTGAATTACATAGCATTGGGTCGGCGCAGGGGGCGTGGCTTACCGCTTAAGCCTGGTATGATTGGCCACGTGCATTGGCTGGGGGCGGGGCCTACCGGCTTAAGCCTGGTACAGTTGACAACATAAATGCTTACTGCCACCTCTTCAGCAGACGCAACACTTCGTTACCTTTTGCGCTGGCGCCGCTGTTACTTCTCATGGCATAGTACCGCCATTTGTTTTATTGAACATGCCCCCGCGATGGGGGCGTGGTTTACCGGCTTAAGCCCGGTACAGTCGGCAACTTGCAGTGCATTGCATAGCGTCGGGTGCCGGGGCGGGGCTTACCGCGATGGGGGCGGGGCTTACCGGCTGAAGCCCGGTACAGTCGGCAACTTGCAGTGCATTGCGTAGCGTCGGTGCCGGGGGCGGGGCTTACCGCGATGGGGCGGTGCTTACCGGCTTAAGCCCGGTACAGATGGAAACATGCAGTGCATTGCATAGCGTCGGTGCCGGGGGCGGGGCTTACCGCGATGGGGCGGGGCTTACCGGCTTAAGCCCGGTACAGATAGAACCATGCAGTGCATTGCATAGCGTCGGTGCCGGGGGCGGGCTTACCGCGATGGGGGCGGGGCTTACCGGCTGAAGCCCGTTACAGTCGGAAACTTGCAGTGCATTGCGTAGCGTCGGTGCCGGGGCGGGGCTTATCTCGATGGGGCGGGCTTACCGGCTTAAGCCCGGTACAGATGGAACAAATGCAGTGCATTGCATAGCGTCGGTGCCGGGGGCGGGGCTTACCGCGATGGGGCGGGGCTTACCGGCTTAAGCCGGGACCGGTACGATAGAAACATGCATTGCATAGCGTCGGTGCCGGGGGCGGGGCTTACCGCGATGGGGCGGGGCTTACCCGCTTAAGCCCGGTACAGTAGGCAACATACAGTGCATTGCGTAGCGTCGGTGCCGGGGCCGACCGCGATGGGGGCGGGGCTTACCGGCTTAAGCCCGGTACAGTTGGCCACATGCAATGCTTACTGCCACCTCTTCAGCAGACGCAACACTTCCTTTCCTTTGGCGCTGGGCCGCTGTTACTTCTCATGGCATAGCACCGCCACTTGTTTTTTAAACATGCCGGGGCCGGGCGGCGGGGCTTACCGCGATGGGGGCGGGCTTACCGCGTCATGCCAGGTACAGTGTGCAACTATGGCAACATGCAATGCTTACTGTCACCTTTTCAGCAGACGCAACCCATCACTTCCTTTGGCGCTGAAGCGGCTGCTACTTCTCATGACATAGCACCCGCCACTTGTTTTTTAAACATGCCCCCATTTAAATTGCACTGGAGTAGAGGCAGCACGGTGGCTCAGTGGTTAGCACAGTAGCCTTGCAGCGCTGGGTCCTGGGTCAACTCCCACTAAGGGCAAAAAACAAATGCATTGCAGTGAATTACATAGCATTGGGTCGGCGCAGGGGGCGTGGCTTACCGCTTAAGCCTGGTATGATTGGCCACGTGCATTGGCTGGGGGCGGGGCCTACCGGCTTAAGCCTGGTATGATTGGCCACGTGCATTGGCTGGGGGCGGGGCCTACCGGCTTAAGCCTGGTACAGTTGACAACATGAAATGCTTACTGCCACCTCTTCAGCAGACGCAACACTCTTCGTTACCTTTTGCGCTGGCGCCGCTGTTACTTCTCATGGCATAGTACCGCCATTTGTTTTATTGAACATGCCCCCGCGATGGGGGCGTGGGTTTACCGGCTTTAGCCCGGTACAGTCGGCAAACTTGCAGTGCATTGCATAGCGTCGGTGCCGGGGCGGGGCTTACCGCGATGGGGCGGGGCTTACCGGCTGAAGCCCGGTACAGTCGGCAACTTGCAGTGCATTGCGTAGCGTCGGTGCCGGGGCGGGGCTTACCGCGATGGGGCGGGGGCTTACCGGCTTAAGCCCGTAATGGGTACAGATGGAAACATGCAGTGCATTGCATAGCGTCGGTGCCGGGGGCGGGCTTACCGCGATGGGGCGGGCTTACCCGGCTTAAGCCCGGTACAGATAGAAACTGCAGTGCATTGCATAGCGTCGGTCCGGGGGCGGGGCTTACCGCGATGAGGGCTGGGCTTACCGGCTTAAGCCCGGTACAGTCGGCAACATACAGTGCATTGCGTAGCGTCGGTGCCGGGGCGGGGGCCGACCGCGATGGGGGCGGGCTTACCGGCTTAAGCCCGGTACAGTTGGCCACATGCAATGCTTACTGCCACCTCTTCAGCAGACGCAACACTTCATTTCCTTTGGCGCTGGGGCCGCTGTTACTTCTCATGGCATAGCACCGCACTTGTTTTTTAAACATGCGGGGCCGGGCGGCGGGGCTTACCGCGATGGGGCGGGCTTACCGCGTCATGCCAGGTACAGTGTGCAACTATGGCAACATGCAATGCTTACTGTCACCTTTTCAGCAGACGCAACCCATCACTTCCTTTGGCGCTGAAGCGGCTGCTACTTCTCATGACATAGCACCGCCACTTGTTTTTTAAACATGCCCCATTTAAATTGCGCTGGAGTAGAGGCAGCACGGTGGCTCAGTGGTTAGCACAGTAGCCTTGCAGCGCTGGGTCCTGGGTTTCAACTCCCACTAAGGCAAACCAAATTGCATTGCAGTGAATTACATAGCATTGGGTCGGCGCAGGGGGCGTGGCTTACCGGCTTAAGCCTGGTATGATTGGCCACGTGCATTGGCTGGGGGCGGGGCCTACCGGCTTAAGCCTGGTACAGTTCCAACATGAAATGCTTACTGCCACCTCTTCAGCAGACGCAACACTTCGTTACCTTTTGCGCTGGCGCCGCTGTTACTTCTCATGGCATAGTACCGCCATTTGTTTTATTGAACATGCCCCCGCGATGGGGCGTGGTTTACCGGCTTAAGCCCGGTACAGTCGGCAAGTTGCTGTGCATTGCATAGCGTCGGTGCCGGGGGGGGGGCTTACCGCGATGGGGGCGGGGCTTACCGGCTGAAGCCCGGTACAGTCGGCAACTTGCAGTGCATTGCGTAGCGTCGGTGCCGGGGCGGGGCTTACCGCGATGATGCGGGGCTTACCGGCTTAAGCCCGGTACAGATGGAAACATGCAGTGCATTGCATAGCGTCGGTGCCGGGGGCGGGGCTTACCGCGATGGGGCGGGGCTTACCGGCTTAAGCCCGGTACAGATAGAAACATGCAGTGCATTGCATAGCGTCGTGCCGGGGCGGGGCTTACCGCGATGAGGGCTGGGCTTACCGCTTAAGCCCGGTACAGTCGGCAACATACAGTGCATTGCGTAGCGTCGGTGCCGGGGGCGGGGCTGACCGCGATGGGGGCGGGGCTTACCGGCTTAAGCCCGGTACAGTTGGCCACATGCAATGCTTACTGCCACCTCTTCAGCAGACGCAACACTTCATTTCCTTTGGCGCTGGGGCCGCTGTTTACTTCTCATGGCATAGCACCGCCACTTGTTTTTAAACATGCGGGGGCCGGGCGGCGGGCTTACCGCGATGGGGGCGGGCTTACCCGCGTCATGCCAGGTACAGTGTGCAACTATGGCAACATGCAAATGCTTACTGTCACCTTTTCAGCAAGACGCAACCCATCACTTCCTTTTGGCGCTGAAGCGGCTGCTACTTCTCATGACATAGCACCGCCACTTGTTTTTTTAACATGCCCCCATTTAAATTGCACTGGAGTAGAGGCAGCACGGTGGCTCAGTGGTTAGCACAGTAGCCTTGCAGCGCTGGGGTCCTGGGTTCAACTCCCACTAAGGGCAAAACCAATTGCATTGCAGTGAATTACAATAGCATTGGGTCGGTGCGCAGGGGGCGTGGCTTACCGGCTTAAGCCTGGTATGATTGGCCACGTGCATTGGCTGGGGGCGGGGCCTACCGGCTTAAGCCTGGTATGATTGGCCACGTGCATTGGCTGGGGGCGGGGCCTACCGTGTTAAGCCTGGTACAGTTGACAACATGAAATGCTTACTGCCACCTCTTCAGCAGACGCAACACTTCGTTACCTTTTGCGCTGGCGCCGCTGTTACTTCTCATGGCATAGTACCGCCATTTGTTTTATTGAACATGCCCCCCGCGATGGGGGCGTGGTTTACCGGCTTAAGCCCGGTACAGTCGGCAACTTGCAGTGCATTGCATAGCGTCGGTGCCGGGGGCGGGGCTTACCGCGATGGGGGCGGGGCTTACCGGCTGAAGCCCGGTACAGTCGGCAACTTGCAGTGCATTGCGTAGCGTCGGTGCCGGGGGTGGGGCTTACCGCGATGGGGCGGTGCTTACGGCTTAAGCCCGGTACAGATGGAAACATGCAGTGCATTGCATAGCGTCGGTGCCGGGGGCGGGGCTTACCGCGATGGGGCGGGGCTTACCGGCTTAAGCCCGGACAGATAGAAACATGCAGTGCATTGCATAGCGTCGGTGCCGGGGGCGGGGCTTACCGCGATGGGGCGGGGCTTACCGCTGAAGCCCGGTACAGTCGGCAACTTGCAGTGCATTGCGTAGCGTCGGTGCCGGGGGCGGGGCTTATCTCGATGGGGCGGGGCTTACCGGCTTAAGCCCGGTACAGATGGAAATGCAGTGCATTGCATAGCGTCGTGCCGGGGCGGGGCTTACCGCGATGGGGCGGGGCTTACCGGCTTAAGCCCGGTACAGATAGAAACATGCATTGCATAGCGTCGGTGCCGGGGGCGGGCTTACCGCGATGGGGGCGGGGCTTACCGCTTAAGCCGGTACAGTCGGCAACATACAGTGCATTGCGTAGCGTCGGTGCCGGGGCCGACCGCGATGGGGGCGGGGCTTACCGGCTTAAGCCCGGTACAGTTGGCCACATGCAATGCTTACTGCCACCTCTTCAGCAGACCAACACTTCATTTCCTTTGGCGCTGGGCCGCTGTTACTTCTCATGGCATAGCACCGCCACTTGTTTTTTAACATGCCGGGGCCGGCGGCGGGGCTTCCGCGATGGGGCGGGGCTTACCGCGTCATGCCAGGTACAGTGTGCAACTATGCAACATGCAATGCTTACTGGTCACCTTTTTCAGCAGACGCACCCCATTTAAATTGCACTGGAGTAGAGGCAGCACGGTGGCTCAGTGGTTAGCACAGTAGCCTTGCAGCGCTGGGGTCCTGGGTTCAACTCCCACTAAGGGCAAAAAACAATTTGCATTGCAGTGAATTACATATCATGGGTCGGCCGCAAGGGGGCGTGGTCTTAACGGCTAAGCCTGGTATGATTGGCCGCACTGCCATCTGGCTGGGGGCGTGGCCTACGACACCGACTTAAAGCCTGGTATGATTGGCCACGTGCATTGGCTGGGGGCGGGGCCCCTACCGGCTTAAGCCTGGTACAGTTGACAACATGAAATGCTTACTGCCACCTCTTCAGCAGACGCCCAACTTCGTTACCTTTTGCGCTGGCGCCGCTGTTTCTTCTCATGGCATAAGTAACGCCATTTGTTTTATTGAACATGCCCCCCGCGATGGGGGCGGGTTTACCGGCTTAAGCCCGGTACAGTCGCAACTTGCAGTGCATTGCGTCGCGTCGGTGCGGGGGCGGGGCTTACCGCGATGGGGGCGGGGCTTACCGGCTGAAGCCCGGTACAGTCGGCAACTTGCAGTGCATTGCGTAGCGTCGGTGCGGGGGCTGGGCTTACCGCGATGGGGGCGGGGCTTACCGGCTTAACCCGGTACAGATGGAAACATGCAGTGCATTGCATAGCGTCGTTCCGGGGGCGGTGTTTACGCGATGGGACGGGGCTTACCGGCTTAAGCCCGGTACAGATAGAAAATGCAGTGTCATTGCATAGCGTGTGTGCCGGGGGCGGGGCTTTACCGCGTGAGGGCTGGGCTTACCGGCTTAAGACCGGTACAGTCGGCAACATACAGTGCATTGCGTACGTCGGTGCCGGGGGCGGGGCCGACCGCGATGGGGGCGGGTCTTACCGGCTTAAGCCCGGTACAGTTGGCCACATGCAATGCTTACTGCCACCTCTTCAGCAGACGCAACACTCATTTCCTTTGGCGCTGGGGCCGCTGTTACTTCTCATGGCATAGCACGCCACTTTTTTTTTAAACATGCGGGGGCCGGGCGGCGGGGCTTACCGCGATGGGCGGGGCTTACCGCGTCATGCCAGGTACAGTGTGCAAACTATGGCAACATGCATGCTTACTGTCACCTTTTCAGCAGACGCAACCCATCACTTCCTTGGCGCGAAGCGGCTGCTACTTCTCATGACATAGCACCGCCACTGTTTTTTAAACATGCCCCCATTTAAAATCACTGGATTATAGGCAGCACGGTGGCTCAGTGGTTAGCACAGTGCCTTGGCAGCGCTGGGGTCCCTGGGTTCAACTCCCACTAAGGGCAAAAACCACATTGCATAGCAGTGAATTACATAGCATTGGTCGGGCAGGGGGCGGGCGGCTTAAGCCTGGTTATGATCCGTGGCTTACCGCTTAAGCCTGGTATGATTGGCCACGTGCAATGGCTGGGGGGCGGGGCCTACCGGCTTAAGCCTGGTACAGTTGACAACATGAAATGCTTACTGCCACCTCTTCAGCAGACGCAACACTTCGTTACCTTTTGCGCTGGCGCCGCTGTTACTTCTCATGGCATAGCACCGCCATTTGTTTTATTGAACATGCCCCCGCGATGGGGGCGTGGCTTACCGGGCTTAAGCCCGGTACAGTCGGCAACTTGCAGTGCATTGCATAGCGTCGGTGCCGGGGGCTGGGCTTTACCGCGATGGGGGCGGGGGCTTACCGCTGAAGCCCGGTACAGTCGGCAACTTGCAGTGCATTGCGTAGCGTCGGTGCCGGGGGGCGGGGCTTACCGCGATGGGGCAGGCTTTACCGCTTAAGCCCGGTACAGATGGAAACCTGCAGTGCATTGCATAGCGTCGGTGCCGGGGCGGGGCTTACCGCGATGGGGCGGGGCTTACCGGCTTAAGCCCGGAACAGATAGAAACATGCAGTGCATTGCATAGCGTCGTGCGGGGGCGGGGCTTACCGCGATGGGGGGCGGGGCTTACCGGCTGAAGCCCGGTACCGTCGGCAACTTGCAGTGCTTGGTAGCGTCGGTGCCGGGGGCGGGGCTTATCTCGATGGGGCGGGGCTTACCGGCTTAAGCCCTGTACAGATGGAAACATGCAGTGCATTGCATAGCGTCGTTGCCGGGGGCGGGGCTTACCGCGATGGGGCGGGGCTTACCGGCTTAAGCCCGGTACAGATAGAAACATGCATTGCATAGCGCGGTGCCGGGGGCGGGGCTTACCGCGATGGGGGCGGGGCTATACCGGCTTAAGCCGGTACAGTCGGCAACATACAGTGCATTGCGTAGCGTCGGTGCCGGGGCCGACCGCGATGGGAGCGGGGCTTACCGGCTTAAGCCCGGTACAGTTGCCACATGCAATGCTTACCTGCCACCTCTTCAGCAGACGCAACACTTCATTTCCTTTGGCGCTGGGGCCGCTGTTACTTCTCATGGCATAGCACCGCCACTTGTTTTTAAACATACCGGGGGCCGGGCGGCGGGGCTTACCGCGATGGGGGCGGGGCTTACCGCGTCATGCCAGGTACAGTGTGCAACTATGGCAACATGCAATGCTTACTGTCACCTTTTCAGCAGACGCAACCCATCACTTCCTTTGGCGCTGAAGCGGCTGCTACTTCTCATGACATAGCACCGCCAACTTGTTTTTTAAACATGCCCCCATTTAAATTGCACTGGAGTAGAGGCAGCACGGTGGCTCAGTGGTTAGCACAGTAGCCTTGCAGCGCTGGGGTCCTGGTTCAACTCCCACTAAGGGCAAAAAACAAATTGCATTGCGTGAATTACATAGCATTGGGTCGGCGCAAGGGGGCGTGCTTACCGGCTTAAGCCTGGTATGATTGGCCACGTGGCATTGGCTGGGGGCGGGGCCTACCGGCTTAAGCCTGGTATGATTGGCCACGTGCTTTGGCTGGGGGGCGGGGCCTACCGGCTTAAGCCTGGTACAGTTGACAACATGAAATGCTTACTGCACCTCTTCAGCAGACGCAACACTTCGTTACCTTTTGCGCTGGCGCCGCTGTTACTTCTCATGGCATAGTACCGCCATTTGTTTTATTGAACATTGCCCCCGCGATGGGGGCGTGGCTTACCGGCTTAAGCCCGGTACCGTCGGCAACTTGCAGTGCATTGCATAGCGTCGGTGCCGGGGGCGGGGCTTACCGCGATGGGGGCGGGGCTTAACCGGCTGAAGCCCGGTACAGTCGGCAACTTGCAGTGCATTGCGTAGCGTCGGTGCCGGGGGCGGGGCTTACCGCGATGGGGCGGGGCTTACCGGCTTAAGCCCGGTACAGATGAAACATGCAGTGCATTGCATAGCGTCGGTTGCCGGGGGCGGGGCTTACCGCGATGGGGCGGGCTTACCGGCTTAAGCCCGGTACAGATAGAAACATGCAGTGCATTGCATAGCGTCGGTGCCGGGGGCGGGGCTTACCGCGATGAGGGCTGGGCTTACCGGCTTAAGCCCGGTACAGCGGCAACATACAGTGCATTGCGTAGCGTCGTGCCGGGGGCGGGGCCGACCGCGATGGGGCGGGGCTTACCGGCTTAAGCCCGGTACAGTTTGGCCACATGCAATGCTTACTGCCACCTCTTCAGCAGACGCAACACTTCATTTCCTTTGGCGCTGGGGCCGCTGTTACTTCTCATGGCATAGCACCGCCACTTGTTTTTTAAACATGCGGGGGCCGGGCGGCGGGCTTACCGCGATGGGGGCGGGGCTTACCGCGTCATGCCAGGTACAGTGTGCAACTATGGCAACATGCAATGCTTACTGTCACCTTTTCAGCAGACGCAACCCATCACTTCCTTTGGCGCTGAAGCGGCTGCTACTTCTCATGACATAGCACCGCCACTTGTTTTTAAACATGCCCCCATTTAAATTGCACCGGAGTAGAGGCAGCACGGTGGCTCAGTGGTTAGCACAGTAGCCTTGCAGCGCTGGGGTCCTGGGTTCAACTCCCACTAAGGGCAAAAAACCAAATTGCATAGCAGTGAAATTACATAGCATTGGGTCGGCGCAGGGGGCGTGGCTTACCGGCTTAAGCCTGGTATGATTGGCCACGTGCATTGGCTGGGGGCGGGGCCTACCGGCTTAAGCCTGGTACAGTTGACAACATGAAATGCTTACTGCCACCTCTTCAGCAGACGCAACACTTCGTTACCTTTTGCGCTGGCGCCGCTGTTACTTCTCATGGCATAGTACCGCCATTTGTTTTATTGAACATGCCCCCGCGATGGGGGCGTGGTTTACCGGCTTAAGCCCGGTACAGTCGGCAACTTGCAGTGCATTGCATAGCGTCGGTGCCGGGGCGGGGCTTACCGCGATGGGGCGGGGCTTACCGGCTGAAGCCCGGTACAGTCGGCAAACTTGCAGTGCATTGCGTAGCGTCGGTGCCGGGGGCGGGGCTTACCGCGATGGGGCGGTGCTTACCGGCTTAAGCCCGGTACAGATGGAAACATGCAGTGCATTGCATAGCGTCGGTGCCGGGGGCGGGGCTTACCGCGATGGGGCGGGGCTTACCGGCTTAAGCCCGGTACAGATAGAAACATGCAGTGCATTGCATAGCGTCGGTGCCGGGGGCGGGGCTTACCGCGATGAGGGCTGGGCTTACCGGCTTAAGCCCGGTACAGTCGGCAACATACAGTGCATTGCGTAGCGTCGGTGCCGGGGGCGGGGCCGACCGCGATGGGGGCGGGGCTTACCGGCTTAAGCCCGGTACAGTTGGCCACATGCAATGCTTACTGCCACCTCTTCAGCAGACGCAACACTTCATTTCCTTTGGCGCTGGGGCCGCTGTTACTTCTCATGGCATAGCACCGCCACTTGTTTTTTAAACATGCGGGGGCCGGGCGGCGGGGCTTACCGCGATGGGGGCGGGGGCTTACCGCGTCATGCCAGGTACAGTGTGCAACTATGGCAACATGCAATGCTTACTGTCACCTTTTCAGCAGACGCAACCCATCACTTCCTTTGGCGCTGAAGCGGCTGCTACTTCTCATGACATAGCACCGCCACTTGTTTTTTAAACATGCCCCCATTTAAATTGCACTGGAGTAGAGGCAGCACGGTGGCTCAGTGGTTAGCACAGTAGCCTTGCAGCGCTGGGGTCCTGGGTTCAACTCCCACTAAGGGCAAAAACCAAATTGCATAGCAGTGAATTACATAGCATTGGGTCGGCGCAGGGGGCGTGGCTTACCGGCTTAAGCCTGTATGATTGGCCACGTGCATTGGCTGGGGGCGGGGCCTACCGGCTTAAGCCTGGTACAGTTGACAACATGAAATGCTTACTGCCACCTCTTCAGCAGACGCAACACTTCGTTACCTTTTGCGCTGGCGCCGCTGTTACTTCTCATGGCATAGTACCGCCATTTGTTTTATTGAACATGCCCCCGCGATGGGGGCGTGGTTTACCGGCTTAAGCCCGGTACAGTCGGCAACTTGCAGTGCATTGCATAGCGTCGGTGCCGGGGGCGGGGCTTACCGCGATGGGGGCGGGGCTTACCGGCTGAAGCCCGGTACAGTCGGCAACTTGCAGTGCATTGCGTAGCGTCGGTGCCGGGGGCGGGGCTTACCGCGATGGGGCGGTGCTTACCGGCTTAAGCCCGGTACAGATGGAAACATGCAGTGCATTGCATAGCGTCGGTGCCGGGGGCGGGGCTTACCGCGATGGGGCGGGGCTTACCGGCTTAAGCCCGGAACAGATAGAAACATGCAGTGCATTGCATAGCGTCGGTGCCGGGGGCGGGGCTTACCGCGATGGGGGCGGGGCTTACCGGCTGAAGCCCGGTACAGTCGGCAACTTGCAGTGCATTGCGTAGCGTCGGTGCCGGGGGCGGGGCCTATCTCGATGGGGCGGGGCTTACCGGCTTAAGCCCGGTACAGATGGAAACATGCAGTGCATTGCATAGCGTCGTTGCCGGGGGCGGGGCTTGCCGCGATGGGGCGGGGCTTACCGGCTTAAGCCCGGTACAGATAGAAACATGCATTGCATAGCGTCGGTGCCGGGGGCGGGGCTTAACCGCGATGGGGGCGGGGCTTACCGGCTTAAGCCCGGTACAGTCGGCAACATACAGTGCATTGCGTAGCGTCGGTGCCGGGGCCGACCGCGATGGGAGCGGGGCTTACCGGCTTAAGCCCGGTACAGTTGGCCACATGCAATGCTTACTGCCACCTCTTCAGCAGACGCAACACTTCATTTCCTTTGGCGCTGGGGCCGCTGTTACTTCTCATGGCATAGCACCGCCACTTGTTTTTTAAACATGCCGGGGCCGGGCGGCGGGGCTTACCGCGATGGGGGCGGGGCTTACCGCGTCATGCCAGGTACAGTGTGCAACTATGGCAACATGCAATGCTTACTGTCACCTTTTCAGCAGACGCAACCCATCACTTCCTTTGGCGCTGAAGCGGCTGCTACTTCTCATGACATAGCACCGCCACTTGTTTTTTAAACATGCCCCCATTTAAATTGCACTGGAGTAGAGGCAGCACGGTGGCTTCAGTGGTTAGCACAGTAGCCTTGCAGCGCTGGGGTCCTGGGTTCAACTCCCACTAAGGGCAAAAAACAAATTGCATTGCAGTGAATTACATAGCATTGGGTCGGCGCAAGGGGGCGTGGCTTACCGGCTTAAGCCTGGTATGATTGGCCACGTGCATTGGCTGGGGGCGGGGCCTACCGGCTTAAGCCTGGTATGATTGGCCACGTGCATTGGCTGGGGGCGGGGCCTACCGGCTTAAGCCTGGTACAGTTGACAACATGAAATGCTTACTGCCACCTCTTCAGCAGACGCAACACTTCGTTACCTTTTGCGCTGGCGCCGCTGTTACTTCTCATGGCATAGTACCGCCATTTGTTTTATTGAACATGCCCCCGCGATGGGGGCGTGGTTTACCGGCTTATGTCCGGTACAGTCGGCAACTTGCAGTGCATTGCATGGCGTCGGTGCCGGGGGCGGGGCTTACCGCGATGGGGGCGGGGCTTACCGGCTGAAGCCCGGTACAGTCGGCAACTTGCAGTGCATTGCGTAGCGTCGGTGCCGGGGGCGGGGCTTACCGCGATGGGGCGGGGCTTACCGGCTTAAGCCCGGTACAGATGGAAACTTGCAGTGCATTGCATAGCGTCGGTGCCGGGGGCGGGGCTTACCGCGATGGGGCGGGGCTTACCGGCTTAAGCCCGGTACAGATAGAAACATGCAGTGCATTGCATAGCGTCGGTGCCGGGGGCGGGGCTTACCGCGATGAGGGCTGGGCTTACCGGCTTAAGCCCGGTACAGTCGGCAACATACAGTGCATTGCGTAGCGTCGGTGCCGGGGGCGGGGCCGACCGCGATGGGGGCGGGGCTTACCGGCTTAAGCTTGGTACAGTTGGCCACATGCAATGCTTACTGCCACCTCTTCAGCAGACGCAACACTTCATTTCCTTTGGCGCTGGGGCCGCTGTTACTTCTCATGGCATAGCACCGCCACTTGTTTTTTAAACATGCGGGGGCCGGGCGGCGGGGCTTACCGCGATGGGGGCGGGGCTTACCGCGTCATGCCAGGTACAGTGTGCAACTATGGCAACATGCAATGCTTACTGTCACCTTTTCAGCAGACGCAACCCATCACTTCCTTTGGCGCTGAAGCGGCTGCTACTTCTCATGACATAGCACCGCCACTTGTTTTTTAAACATGCCCCATTTAAATTGCACTGGAGTAGAGGCAGCACGGTGGCTCAGTGGTTAGCACAGTAGCCTTGCAGCGCTGGGGTCCTGGGTTCAACTCCCACTAAGGGGCAAAAACCAAATTGCATAGCAGTGAATTACATAGCATTGGGTCGGCGCAGGGGGCGTGGCTTACCGGCTTAAGCCTGGTATGATTGGCCACGTGCATTGGCTGGGGGCGGGGCCTACCAGCTTAAGCCTGGTACAGTTGACAACATGAAATGCTTACTGCCACCTCTTCAGCAGACGCAACACTTCGTTACCTTTTGCGCTGGCGCCGCTGTTACTTCTCATGGCATAGTACCGCCATTTGTTTATTGAACATGCCCCCGCGATGGGGGCGTGGTTTACCGGCTTAAGCCCGGTACAGTCGGCAACTTGCAGTGCATTGCATAGCGTCGGTGCCGGGGGCGGGGCTTACCGCGATGGGGGCGGGGCTTACCGGCTGAAGCCCGGTACAGTCGGCAACTTGCAGTGCATTGCGTAGCGTCGGTGCCGGGGGCGGGCTTACCGCGATGGGGCGGGTGCTTACCGGCTTAAGCCCGGTACAGATGGAAACATGCAGTGCATTGCATAGCGTCGGTGCCGGGGGCGGGGCTTACCGCGATGGGGCGGGGCTTACCGGCTTAAGCCCGGTACAGATAGAAACATGCAGTGCATTGCATAGCGTCGGTGCCGGGGGCGGGGCTTACCGCGATGAGGGCTGGGCTTACCGGCTTAAGCCCGGTACAGTCGGCAACATACAGTGCATTGCGTAGCGTCGGTGCCGGGGGCGGGGCCGACCGCGATGGGGGCGGGGCTTACCGCTTAAGCCCGGTACAGTTGGCCACATGCAATGCTTACTGCCACCTCTTCAGCAGACGCAACACTTCATTTCCTTTGGCGCTGGGGCCGCTGTTACTTCTCATGGCATAGCACCGCCACTTGTTTTTTAAACATGCGGGGGCCGGGCGGCGGGGCTTACCGCGATGGGGGCGGGGCTTACCGCGTCATGCCAGGTACAGTGTGCAACTATGGCAACATGCAATGCTTACTGTCACCTTTTCAGCAGACGCAACCCATCACTTCCTTTGGCGCTGAAGCGGCTGCTACTTCTCATGACATAGCACCGCCACTTGTTTTTTAAACATGCCCCCATTTAAATTGCACTGGAGTAGAGGCAGCACGGTGGCTCAGTGGTTAGCACAGTAGCCTTGCAGCGCTGGGGTCCTGGGTTCAACTCCCACTAAGGGCAAAAAACAAATTGCATTGCAGTGAATTACATAGCATTGGGTCGGTGCAGGGGGCGTGGCTTACCGGCTTAAGCCTGGTATGATTGGCCACGTGCATTGGCTGGGGGCGGGGCCTACCGGCTTAAGCCTGGTATGATTGGCCACGTGCATTGGCTGGGGGCGGGGCCTACCGGCTTAAGCCTGGTACAGTTGACAACATGAAATGCTTACTGCCACCTCTTCAGCAGACGCAACACTTCGTTACCTTTTGCGCTGGCGCCGCTGTTACTTCTCATGGCATAGTACCGGCCATTTGTTTTATTGAACATTCCCCCCCGAGATGGGGGCGTGGTTTACCGGCTTAAGCCCGGTACAGTCGGCAACTTGCAGTGCATTGCATAGCGTCGGTGCCGGGGGCGGGGCTTACCGCGATGGGGGCGGGGCTTACCGGCTGAAGCCCGGTACAGTCGGCAACTTGCAGTGCATTGCGTAGCGTCGGTGCCGGGGGCGGGGCTTACCGCGATGGGGCGGTGCTTACCGGCTTAAGCCCGGTACAGATGGAAACATGCAGTGCATTGCATAGCGTCGGTGCCGGGGGCGGGGCTTACCGCGATGGGGCGGGGCTTACCGGCTTAAGCCCGGAACAGATAGAAACATGCAGTGCATTGCATAGCGTCGGTGCCGGGGGCGGGGCTTACCGCGATGGGGGCGGGGCTTACCGGCTGAAGCCCGGTACAGTCGGCAACTTGCAGTGCATTGCGTAGCGTCGGTGCCGGGGGCGGGGCTTATCTCGATGGGGCGGGGCTTACCGGCTTAAGCCCGGTACAGATGGAAACATGCAGTGCATTGCATAGCGTCGTTGCCGGGGGGCGGGGCTTGCCGCGATGGGGCGGGGCTTACGGCTTAAGCCCGGTACAGATAGAAACATGCATTGCATAGCGTCGGTGCGGGGGCGGGGCTTACCGCGATGGGGGCGGGGCTTACCGGCTTAAGCCCGGTACAGTCGGCAACATACAGTGCATTGCGTAGCGTCGGTGCCGGGGCCGACCGCGATGGGAGCGGGGCTTACCGGCTTAAGCCCGGTACAGTTGGCCACATGCAATGCTTACTGCCACCTCTTCAGCAGACGCAACACTTCATTTCCTTTGGCGCTGGGGCCGCTGTTACTTCTCATGGCATAGCACCGCCACTTGTTTTTTAAACATGCCGGGGCCGGGCGGCGGGGCTTACCGCGATGGGGGCGGGGCTTACCGCGTCATGCCAGGTACAGTGTGCAACTATGGCAACATGCAATGCTTACTGTCACCTTTTCAGCAGACGCAACCCATCACTTCCTTTGGCGCTGAAGCGGCTGCTACTTCTCATGACATAGCACCGCCACTTGTTTTTTAAACATGCCCCCATTTAAATTGCACTGGAGTAGAGGCAGCACGGTGGCTCAGTGGTTAGCACAGTAGCCTTGCAGCGCTGGGGTCCTGGGTTCAACTCCCACTAAGGGCAAAAAACAAATTGCATTGCAGTGAATTACATAGCATTGGGTCGGCGCAAGGGGCGTGGCTTACCGGCTTAAGCCTGGTATGATTGGCCACGTGCATTGGCTGGGGGCGGGGCCTACCGGCTTAAGCCTGGTATGATTGGCCACGTGCATTGGCTGGGGGCGGGGCCTACCGCTTAAGCCTGGTACAGTTGACAACATGAAATGCTTACTGCCACCTCTTCAGCAGACGCAACACTTCGTTACCTTTTGCGCTGGCGCCGCTGTTACTTCTCATGGCATAGTACCGCCATTTGTTTTATTGAACATGCCCCCGCGATGGGGGCGTGGTTTACCGGCTTAAGTACCGGTACAGTCTGCAACTTGCAGTGCATTGCATGGCGTCGGTGCCGGGGGCGGGGCTTACCGCGATGGGGGCGGGGCTTACCGGCTGAAGCCCGGTACAGTCGGCAACTTGCAGTGCATTGCGTAGCGTCGGTGCCGGGGGCGGGGCTTACCGCGATGGGGCGGGGCTTACCGGCTTAAGCCCGGTACAGATGGAAACATGCAGTGCATTGCATAGCGTCGGTGCCGGGGGCGGGCTTACCGCGATGGGGCGGGGCTTACCGGGCTTAAGCCGGTACAGATAGAAACATGCAGTGCATTGCATAGCGTCGGTGCCGGGGGCGGGGCTTACCGCGATGAGGGCTGGGCTTACCGGCTTAAGCCCGGTACAGTCGGCAACATACAGTGCATTGCGTAGCGTCGGTGCCGGGGGCGGGGCCGACCGCGATGGGGGCGGGGCTTACCGGCTTAAGCTTGGTACAGTTGGCCACATGCAATGCTTACTGCCACCTCTTCAGCAGACGCAACACTTCATTTCCTTTGGCGCTGGGGGCCGCTGTTACTTCTCATGGCATAGCACCGCCACTTGTTTTTTAAACATGCCGGGGGCCGGGCGGCGGGGCTTACCGCGATGGGGGCGGGGCTTACCGCGTCATGCCAGGTACAGTGTGCAACTATGGCAACATGCAATGCTTACTGTCACCTTTTCAGCAGACGCAACCCATCACTTCCTTTGGCGCTGAAGCGGCTGCTACTTCTCATGACATAGCACCGCCACTTGTTTTTTTAAACATGCCCCCATTTAAATTGCACTGGAGTAGAGGCAGCACGGTGGCTCAGTGGTTAGCACAGTAGCCTTGCAGCGCTGGGGTCCTGGGTTCAACTCCCACTAAGGGCAAAAAACCAAATTGCATTGCAGTGAATTACATAGCATTGGGTCGGTGCCGGGGGCGTGGCTTACCGGCTTAAGCCTGGTATGATTGGCCACGTGCATTGGCTGGGGCGGGGCCTACCGGCTTAAGCCTGGTATGATTGGCCACGTGCATTGGCTGGGGGCGGGGCCTACCGGCTTAAGCCTGGTACAGTTGACAACATGAAATGCTTACTGCCACCTCTTCAGCAGACGCAACACTTCGTTACCTTTTGCGCTGGCGCCGCTGTTACTTCTCATGGCATAGTACCGCCATTTGTTTTATTGAACATTCCCCCCGAGATGGGGGCGTGGTTTACCGGCTTAAGCCCGGTACAGTCGGCAACTTGCAGTGCATTGCATAGCGTCGGTGCCGGGGGCGGGGCTTACCGCGATGGGGGCGGGGCTTACCGGCTGAAGCCCGGTACAGTCGGCAACTTGCAGTGCATTGCGTAGCGTCGGTGCCGGGGGCGGGGCTTACCGCGATGGGGCGGTGCTTACCGGCTTAAGCCCGGTACAGATGGAAACATGCAGTGCATTGCATAGCGTCGGTGCCGGGGGCGGGGCTTACCGCGATGGGGCGGGGCTTACCGGCTTAAGCCCGGAACAGATAGAAACATGCAGTGCATTGCATAGCGTCGGTGCCGGGGGCGGGGCTTACCGCGATGAGGGCTGGGCTTACCGGCTTAAGCCCGGTACAGTCGGCAACATACAGTGCATTGCGCAGCGTCGGTGCCGGGGGCGGGGCCGACCGCGATGGGGCGGGGCTTACCGGCTTAAGCCCGGTACAGTTGGCCACATGCAATGCTTACTGCCACCTCTTCAGCAGACGCAACACTTCATTTCCTTTGGCGCTGGGGCCGCTGTTACTTCTCATGCATAGCACCGCCACTTGTTTTTTAAACATGCGGGGCCGGGCGGCGGGGCTTACCGCGATGGGGGCGGGGCTTACCGCGTCATGCCAGGTACAGTGTGCAACTATGGCAACATGCAATGCTTACTGTCACCTTTTCAGCAGACGCAACCCATCACTTCCTTTGGCGCTGAAGCGGCTGCTACTTCTCATGACATAGCACCGCCACTTGTTTTTTAAACATGACCCCATTTAAATTGCACTGGAGTAGAGGCAGCACGGTGGCTCAGTGGTTAGCACAGTAGCCTTGCAGCGCTGGGGTCCTGGGTTCAACTCCCACTAAGGGCAAAAAAACAAATTGCATTGCAGTGAATTACATAGCATTGGGTCGGCGCAAGGGGGCGTGGCTTACCGGCTTAAGCCTGGTATGATTGGCCACGTGCATTGGCTGGGGGCGGGGCCTACCGGCTTAAGCCTGGTATGATTGGCCACGTGCATTGGCTGGGGGCGGGGCCTACCGGCTTAAGCCTGGTACAGTTGACAACATGAAATGCTTACTGCCACCTCTTCAGCAGACGCAACACTTCGTTACCTTTTGCGCTGGCGCCGCTGTTACTTCTCATGGCATAGTACGGCCATTTGTTTTATTGAACATGCCCCCCGCGATGGGGGCGTGGTTTACCGGCTTAAGCCCGGTACAGTCGGCAACTTGCAGTGCATTGCATAGCGTCGGTGCCGGGGGCGGGGCTTACCGCGATGGGGGCGGGGCTTACCGGCTGAAGCCCGGTACAGGTCGGCAACTTGCAGTGCATTGCGTAGCGTCGGTGCCGGGGCGGGGCTTACCGCGATGGGGGCGGGGCTTGACCGCTTAAGCCCGGTACAGATGGAAACATGCAGTGCATTGCATAGCGTCGTGCCGGGGGCGGGGCTTACCGCGATGGGCGGGGCTTACCGGCTTAAGCCCGTACAGATATAAAGATGCAGTGCATTGCATAGCGTCCGGTGGCCGGGGGCGGGGCTTACCGCGATGAGGGCTGGGCTTACCGGCTTAAGCCCGGTACAGTCGGCAACATACAGTGCATTGCGTAGCGTCGGTGCCGGGGGCGGGGAGCCGTTGCCGGGGGCGGGGCTTACCGCGATGAGGGCGGGGCTTACCGGCTTAAGCCCGGTACAGTCGGCAACATACAGTGCATTGCGTAGCGTCGGTGCCGGGGCGGCCGACCGCGATGGGAGCGGGGCTTACCGGCTTAAGCCCGGTACAGTTGGCCACATGCAATGCTTACTGCCACCTCTTCAGCAGACGCAACACTTCATTTCCTTTGGCGCTGGGGCCGCTGTTACTTCTCATGGCATAGCACCGCCACTTGTTTTTTAAACATGCGGGGGCCGGGCGGCGGGGCTTACCGCGATGGGGGCGGGGCTTACCGCGTCATGCCAGGTACAGTGTGCAACTATGGCAACATGCAATGCTTACTGTCACCTTTCAGCAGACGCAACCCATCACTTCCTTTGGCGCTGAAGCGGCTGCTACTTCTCATGACATAGCACCGCCACTTGTTTTTAAACATGCCCCCATTTAAATTGCACTGGAGTAGAGGCAGCACGGTGGCTCAGTGGTTAGCACAGTAGCCTTGCAGCGCTGGGGTCCTGGGTTCAACTCCCACTAAGGGCAAAAACCAAATTGCATAGCAGTGAATTACATAGCATTGGGTCGGCGCAAGGGGGCGTGGCTTACCGGCTTAAGCCTGGTATGATTGGCCACGTGCATTGGCTGGGGGCGGGGCTTACCGGCTTAAGCCCGGTACAGTTGACAACATGAAATGCTTACTGCCACCCTCTTCAGCAGACGCAACACTTCGTTACCTTTTGCGCTGGCGCCGCTGTTACTTCTCATGGCATAGTACCGCCATTTGTTTTATTGAACAT
The DNA here is from genome assembly GCF_027789765.1 of Dendropsophus ebraccatus. Taxonomy (NCBI): domain Eukaryota; kingdom Metazoa; phylum Chordata; class Amphibia; order Anura; family Hylidae; genus Dendropsophus; species Dendropsophus ebraccatus. The sequence goes on along the minus strand of NC_091461.1, from coordinate 84,216,704 downwards.
GCCCCCGCGATGGGGGCGTGGTTTACCGGCTTAAGCCCGGTACAGTCGGCAACTTGCAGTGCATTGCATAGCGTCGGTGCCGGGGGCGGGGCTTACCGCGATGGGGGCGGGGCTTACCGGCTGAAGCCCGGTACAGTCGGCAACTTGCAGTGCATTGCGTAGCGTCGGTGCCGGGGGCGGGGCTTACCGCGATGGGGGCGGGGCTTACCGGCTTAAGCCCGGTACAGATGGAAACATGCAGTGCATTGCATAGCGTCGGTTGCCGGGGGCGGGGCTTACCGCGATGGGGGCGGGGCTTACCGGCTTAAGCCCGGTACAGATAGAAACATGCAGTGCATTGCATAGCGTCGGTGCCGGGGGCGGGGCTTACCGCGATGAGGGCTGGGCTTACCGGCTTAAGCCCGGTACAGTCGGCAACATACAGTGCATTGCGTAGCGTCGGTGCCGGGGCGGGGCCGACCGCGATGGGGGCGGGGCTTACCGGCTTAAGCTTGGTACAGTTGGCCACATGCAATGCTTACTGCCACCTCTTCAGCAGACGCAACACTTCATTTCCTTTGGCGCTGGGGCCGCTGTTACTTCTCATGGCATAGCACCGCCACTTGTTTTTTAAACATGCGGGGGCCGGGCGGCGGGGCTTACCGCGATGGGGGCGGGGCTTACCGCGTCATGCCAGGTACAGTGTGCAACTATGGCAACATGCAATGCTTACTGTCACCTTTTCAGCAGATGCAACCCATCACTTCCTTTGGCGCTGAAGCGGCTGCTACTTCTCATGACATAGCACCGCCACTTGTTTTTTAAACATGCCCCCATTTAAATTGCACTGGAGTAGAGGCAGCACGGTGGCTCAGTGGTTAGCACAGTAGCCTTGCAGCGCTGGGGTCCTGGGTTCAACTCCCACTAAGGGCAAAAAACAAATTGCATTGCAGTGAATTACATAGCATTGGGTCGGCGCAAGGGGGCGTGGCTTACCGGCTTAAGCCTGGTATGATTGGCCACGTGCATTGGCTGGGGGAAGGGCCTACCGGCTTAAGCCTGGTATGATTGGCCACGTGCATTGGCTGGGGGCGGGGCCTACCGGCTTAAGCCTGGTACAGTTGACAACATGAAATGCTTACTGCCACCTCTTCAGCAGACGCAACACTTCGTTACCTTTTGCGCTGGCGCCGCTGTTACTTCTCATGGCATAGTACCGCCATTTGTTTTATTGAACATGCCCCCGCGATGGGGGCGTGGTTTACCGGCTTAAGTCCGGTACAGTCGGCAACTTGCAGTGCATTGCATAGCGTCGGTGCCGGGGGCGGGGCTTACCGCGATGGGGCGGGGCTTACCGGCTGAAGCCCGGTACAGTCGGCAACTTGCAGTGCATTGCGTAGCGTCGGTGCCGGGGGCGGGGCTTACCGCGATGGGGCGGGGCTTACCGGCTTAAGCCCGGTACAGATGGAAACATGCAGTGCATTGCATAGCGTCGGTGCCGGGGGCGGGGCTTACCGCGATGGGGCGGGGCTTACCGGCTTAAGCCCGGTACAGATAGAAACATGCAGTGCATTGCATAGCGTCGGTGCCGGGGGCGGGGCTTACCGCGATGAGGGCTGGGCTTACCGGCTTAAGCCCGGTACAGTCGGCAACATACAGTGCATTGCGTAGCGTCGGTGCCGGGGGCGGGGCCGACCGCGATGGGGGCGGGGCTTACCGGCTTAAGCCCGGTACAGTTGGCCACATGCAATGCTTACTGCCACCTCTTCAGCAGACGCAACACTTCATTTCCTTTGGCGCTGGGGCCGCTGTTACTTCTCATGGCATAGCACCGCCACTTGTTTTTTAAACATGCGGGGGCCGGGCGGCGGGGCTTACCGCGATGGGGGCGGGGCTTACCGCGTCATGCCAGGTACAGTGTGCAACTATGGCAACATGCAATGCTTACTGTCACCTTTTCAGCAGACGCAACCCATCACTTCCTTTGGCGCTGAAGCGGCTGCTACTTCTCATGACATAGCACCGCCACTTGTTTTTTAAACATGCCCCCATTTAAATTGCACTGGAGTAGAGGCAGCACGGTGGCTCAGTGGTTAGCACAGTAGCCTTGCAGCGCTGGGGTCCTGGGTTCAACTCCCACTAAGGGCAAAAACCAAATTGCATAGCAGTGAATTACATAGCATTGGGTCGGCGCAGGGGGCGTGGCTTACCGGCTTAAGCCTGGTATGATTGGCCACGTGCATTGGCTGGGGGCGGGGCCTACCGGCTTAAGCCTGGTACAGTTGACAACATGAAATGCTTACTGCCACCTCTTCAGCAGACGCAACACTTCGTTACCTTTTGCGCTGGCGCCGCTGTTACTTCTCATGGCATAGTACCGCCATTTGTTTTATTGAACATTCCCCCCCGAGATGGGGGCGTGGTTTACCGGCTTAAGCCCGGTACAGTCGGCAACTTGCAGTGCATTGCATAGCGTCGGTGCCGGGGGCGGGGCTTACCGCGATGGGGGCGGGGCTTACCGGCTGAAGCCCGGTACAGTCGGCAACTTGCAGTGCATTGCGTAGCGTCGGTGCCGGGGGCGGGGCTTACCGCGATGGGGCGGTGCTTACCGGCTTAAGCCCGGTACAGATGGAAACATGCAGTGCATTGCATAGCGTCGGTGCCGGGGGCGGGGCTTACCGCGATGGGGCGGGGCTTACCGGCTTAAGCCCGGAACAGATAGAAACATGCAGTGCATTGCATAGCGTCGGTGCCGGGGGCGGGGCTTACCGCGATGGGGGCGGGGCTTACCGGCTGAAGCCCGGTACAGTCGGCAACTTGCAGTGCATTGCGTAGCGTCGGTGCCGGGGGCGGGGCTTATCTCGATGGGGCGGGGCTTACCGGCTTAAGCCCGGTACAGATGGAAACATGCAGTGCATTGCATAGCGTCGGTGCCGGGGGCGGGGCTTACCGCGATGGGGCGGGGCTTACCGGCTTAAGCCCGGTACAGATAGAAACATGCATTGCATAGCGTCGGTGCCGGGGGCGGGGCTTACCGCGATGGGGGCGGGGCTTACCGGCTTAAGCCCGGTACAGTCGGCAACATACAGTGCATTGCGTAGCGTCGGTGCCGGGGCCGACCGCGATGGGGGCGGGGCTTACCGGCTTAAGCCCGGTACAGTTGGCCACATGCAATGCTTACTGCCACCTCTTCAGCAGACGCAACACTTCATTTCCTTTGGCGCTGGGGCCGCTGTTACTTCTCATGGCATAGCACCGCCACTTGTTTTTTAAACATGCCGGGGCCGGGCGGCGGGGCTTACCGCGATGGGGGCGGGGCTTACCGCGTCATGCCAGGTACAGTGTGCAACTATGGCAACATGCAATGCTTACTGTCACCTTTCAGCAGACGCAACCCATCACTTCCTTTGGCGCTGAAGCGGCTGCTACTTCTCATGACATAGCACCGCCACTTGTTTTTTAAACATGCCCCCATTTAAATTGCACTGGAGTAGAGGCAGCACGGTGGCTCAGTGGTTAGCACAGTAGCCTTGCAGCGCTGGGGTCCTGGGTTCAACTCCCACTAAGGGCAAAAAACAAATTGCATTGCAGTGAATTACATAGCATTGGGTCGGCGCAAGGGGGCGTGGCTTACCGGCTTAAGCCTGGTATGATTGGCCACGTGCATTGGCTGGGGGCGGGGCCTACCGGCTTAAGCCTGGTATGATTGGCCACGTGCATTGGCTGGGGGCGGGGCCTACCGGCTTAAGCCTGGTACAGTTGACAACATGAAATGCTTACTGCCACCTCTTCAGCAGACGCAACACTTCGTTACCTTTTGCGCTGGCGCCGCTGTTACTTCTCATGGCATATTACGGCCATTTGTTTTATTGAACATGCCCCCGCGATGGGGGCGTGGTTTACCGGCTTAAGCCCGGTACAGTCGGCAACTTGCAGTGCATTGCATAGCGTCGGTGCCGGGGGCGGGGCTTACCGCGATGGGGGCGGGGCTTACCGGCTGAAGCCCGGTACAGTCGGCAACTTGCAGTGCATTGCGTAGCGTCGGTGCCGGGGGCGGGGCTTACCGCGATGGGGCGGGGCTTACCGGCTTAAGCCCGGTACAGATGGAAACATGCAGTGCATTGCATAGCGTCGGTGCCGGGGGCGGGGCTTACCGCGATGGGGCGGGGCTTACCGGCTTAAGCCCGGTACAGATAGAAAGATGCAGTGCATTGCATAGCGTCGGTGCCGGGGGCGGGGCTTACCGCGATGAGGGCTGGGCTTACCGGCTTAAGCCCGGTACAGTCGGCAACATACAGTGCATTGCGTAGCGTCGGTGCCGGGGGCGGGGCCGACCGCGATGGGGGCGGGGCTTACCGGCTTAAGCCCGGTACAGTTGGCCACATGCAATGCTTACTGCCACCTCTTCAGCAGACGCAACACTTCATTTCCTTTGGCGCTGGGGCCGCTGTTACTTCTCATGGCATAGCACCGCCACTTGTTTTTTAAACATGCGGGGGCCGGGCGGCGGGGCTTACCGCGATGGGGGCGGGGCTTACCGCGTCATGCCAGGTACAGTGTGCAACTATGGCAACATGCAATGCTTACTGTCACCTTTTCAGCAGACGCAACCCATCACTTCCTTTGGCGCTGAAGCGGCTGCTACTTCTCATGACATAGCACCGCCACTTGTTTTTTAAACATGCCCCCATTTAAATTGCACTGGAGTAGAGGCAGCACGGTGGCTCAGTGGTTAGCACAGTAGCCTTGCAGCGCTGGGGTCCTGGGTTCAACTCCCACTAAGGGCAAAAACCAAATTGCATAGCAGTGAATTACATAGCATTGGGTCGGCGCAGGGGGCGTGGCTTACCGGCTTAAGCCTGGTATGATTGGCCACGTGCATTGGCTGGGGGCGGGGCCTACCGGCTTAAGCCTGGTACAGTTGACAACATGAAATGCTTACTGCCACCTCTTCAGCAGACGCAACACTTCGTTACCTTTTGCGCTGGCGCCGCTGTTACTTCTCATGGCATAGTACCGCCATTTGTTTTATTGAACATGCCCCCGCGATGGGGGCGTGGTTTACCGGCTTAAGCCCGGTACAGTCGGCAACTTGCAGTGCATTGCATAGCGTCGGTGCCGGGGGCGGGGCTTACCGCGATGGGGGCGGGGCTTACCGGCTGAAGCCCGGTACAGTCGGCAACTTGCAGTGCATTGCGTAGCGTCGGTGCCGGGGGCGGGGCTTACCGCGATGGGGCGGTGCTTACCGGCTTAAGCCCGGTACAGATGGAAACATGCAGTGCATTGCATAGCGTCGGTGCCGGGGCGGGGCTTACCGCGATGGGGCGGGGCTTACCGGCTTAAGCCCGGAACAGATAGAAACATGCAGTGCATTGCATAGCGTCGGTGCCGGGGGCGGGGCTTACCGCGATGGGGGCGGGGCTTACCGGCTGAAGCCCGGTACAGTCGGCAACTTGCAGTGCATTGCGTAGCGTCGGTGCGGGGGGCGGGGCTTATCTCGATGGGGCGGGGCTTACCGGCTTAAGCCCGGTACAGATGGAAACATGCAGTGCATTGCATAGCGTCGTTGCCGGGGGCGGGGCTTACCGCGATGGGGCGGGGCTTACCGGCTAAAGCCCGGTACAGATAGAAACATGCATTGCATAGCGTCGGTGCCGGGGGCGGGGCTTACCGCGATGGGGGCGGGGCTTACCGGCTTAAGCCCGGTACAGTCGGCAACATACAGTGCATTGCGTAGCGTCGGTGCCGGGGCCGACCGCGATGGGAGCGGGGCTTACCGGCTTAAGCCCGGTACAGTTGGCCACATGCAATGCTTACTGCCACCTCTTCAGCAGACGCAACACTTCATTTCCTTTGGCGCTGGGGCCGCTGTTACTTCTCATGGCATAGCACCGCCACTTGTTTTTTAAACATGCCGGGGCCGGGCGGCGGGGCTTACCGCGATGGGGGCGGGGCTTACCGCGTCATGCCAGGTACAGTGTGCAACTATGGCAACATGCAATGCTTACTGTCACCTTTTCAGCAGATGCAACCCATCACTTCCTTTGGCGCTGAAGCGGCTGCTACTTCTCATGACATAGCACCGCCACTTGTTTTTTAAACATGCCCCCATTTAAATTGCACTGGAGTAGAGGCAGCACGGTGGCTCAGTGGTTAGCACAGTAGCCTTGCAGCGCTGGGGTCCTGGGTTCAACTCCCACTAAGGGCAAAAAACAAATTGCATTGCAGTGAATTACATAGCATTGGGTCGGCGCAAGGGGGCGTGGCTTACCGGCTTAAGCCTGGTATGATTGGCCACGTGCATTGGCTGGGGGCGGGGCCTACCGGCTTAAGCCTGGTATGATTGGCCACGTGCATTGGCTGGGGGCGGGGCCTACCGGCTTAAGCCTGGTACAGTTGACAACATGAAATGCTTACTGCCACCTCTTCAGCAGACGCAACACTTCGTTACCTTTTGCGCTGGCGCCGCTGTTACTTCTCATGGCATAGTACCGCCATTTGTTTTATTGAACATGCCCCCGCGATGGGGGCGTGGTTTACCGGCTTAAGTCCGGTACAGTCGGCAACTTGCAGTGCATTGCATAGCGTCGGTGCCGGGGGCGGGGCTTACCGCGATGGGGGCGGGGCTTACCGGCTGAAGCCCGGTACAGTCGGCAACTTGCAGTGCATTGCGTAGCGTCGGTGCCGGGGGCGGGGCTTACCGCGATGGGGCGGGGCTTACCGGCTTAAGCCCGGTACAGATGGAAACATGCAGTGCATTGCATAGCGTCGGTGCCGGGGGCGGGGCTTACCGCGATGGGGCGGGGCTTACCGGCTTAAGCCCGGTACAGATAGAAACATGCAGTGCATTGCATAGCGTCGGTGCCGGGGGCGGGGCTTACCGCGATGAGGGCTGGGCTTACCGGCTTAAGCCCGGTACAGTCGGCAACATACAGTGCATTGTGTAGCGTCGGTGCCGGGGGCGGGGCCGACCGCGATGGGGGCGGGGCTTACCGGCTTAAGCCCGGTACAGTTGGCCACATGCAATGCTTACTGCCACCTCTTCAGCAGACGCAACACTTCATTTCCTTTGGCGCTGGGGCCGCTGTTACTTCTCATGGCATAGCACCGCCACTTGTTTTTTAAACATGCGGGGGCCGGGCGGCGGGGCTTACCGCGATGGGGGCGGGGCTTACCGCGTCATGCCAGGTACAGTGTGCAACTATGGCAACATGCAATGCTTACTGTCACCTTTTCAGCAGACGCAACCCATCACTTCCTTTGGCGCTGAAGCGGCTGCTACTTCTCATGACATAGCACCGCCACTTGTTTTTTAAACATGCCCCCATTTAAATTGCACTGGAGTAGAGGCAGCACGGTGGCTCAGTGGTTAGCACAGTAGCCTTGCAGCGCTGGGGTCCTGGGTTCAACTCCCACTAAGGGCAAAAACCAAATTGCATAGCAGTGAATTACATAGCATTGGGTCGGCGCAGGGGGCGTGGCTTACCGGCTTAAGCCTGGTATGATTGGCCACGTGCATTGGCTGGGGGCGGGGCCTACCGGCTTAAGCCTGGTACAGTTGACAACATGAAATGCTTACTGCCACCTCTTCAGCAGACGCAACACTTCGTTACCTTTTGCGCTGGCGCCGCTGTTACTTCTCATGGCATAGTACCGCCATTTGTTTTATTGAACATGCCCCCGCGATGGGGGCGTGGTTTACCGGCTTAAGCCCGGTACAGTCGGCAACTTGCAGTGCATTGCATAGCGTCGGTGCCGGGGGCGGGGCTTACCGCGATGGGGGCGGGGCTTACCGGCTGAAGCCCGGTACAGTCGGCAACTTGCAGTGCATTGCGTAGCGTCGGTGCCGGGGGCGGGGCTTACCGCGATGGGGCGGTGCTTACCGGCTTAAGCCCGGTACAGATGGAAACATGCAGTGCATTGCATAGCGTCGGTGCCGGGGGCGGGGCTTACCGCGATGGGGCGGGGCTTACCGGCTTAAGCCCGGTACAGATAGAAACATGCAGTGCATTGCATAGCGTCGGTGCCGGGGGCGGGGCTTACCGCGATGAGGGCTGGGCTTACCGGCTTAAGCCCGGTACAGTCGGCAACATACAGTGCATTGCGTAGCGTCGGTGCCGGGGGCGGGGCCGACCGCGATGGGGGCGGGGCTTACCGGCTTAAGCCCGGTACAGTTGGCCACATGCAATGCTTACTGCCACCTCTTCAGCAGACGCAACACTTCATTTCCTTTGGCGCTGGGGCCGCTGTTACTTCTCATGGCATAGCACCGCCACTTGTTTTTTAAACATGCGGGGGCCGGGCGGCGGGGCTTACCGCGATGGGGGCGGGGCTTACCGCGTCATGCCAGGTACAGTGTGCAACTATGGCAACATGCAATGCTTACTGTCACCTTTTCAGCAGACGCAACCCATCACTTCCTTTGGCGCTGAAGCGGCTGCTACTTCTCATGACATAGCACCGCCACTTGTTTTTTAAACATGCCCCCATTTAAATTGCACTGGAGTAGAGGCAGCACGGTGGCTCAGTGGTTAGCACAGTAGCCTTGCAGCGCTGGGGTCCTGGGTTCAACTCCCACTAAGGGCAAAAACCAAATTGCATAGCAGTGAATTACATAGCATTGGGTCGGCGCAGGGGGCGTGGCTTACCGGCTTAAGCCTGGTATGATTGGCCACGTGCATTGGCTGGGGGCGGGGCCTACCGGCTTAAGCCTGGTACAGTTGACAACATGAAATGCTTACTGCCACCTCTTCAGCAGACGCAACACTTCGTTACCTTTTGCGCTGGCGCCGCTGTTACTTCTCATGGCATAGTACCGCCATTTGTTTTATTGAACATGCCCCCGCGATGGGGGCGTGGTTTACCGGCTTAAGCCCGGTACAGTCGGCAACTTGCAGTGCATTGCATAGCGTCGGTGCCGGGGGCGGGGCTTACCGCGATGGGGGCGGGGCTTACCGGCTGAAGCCCGGTACAGTCGGCAACATGCAGTGCATTGCGTAGCGTCGGTGCCGGGGGCGGGGCTTACCGCGATGGGGCGGGGCTTACCGGCTTAAGCCCGGTACAGATGGAAACATGCAGTGCATTGCATAGCGTCGGTGCCGGGGGCGGGGCTTACCGCGATGGGGCGGGGCTTACCGGCTTAAGCCCGGTACAGATAGACACATGCAGTGCATTGCATAGCGTCGGTGCCGGGGGCGGGGCTTACCGCGATGAGGGCTGGGCTTACCGGCTTAAGCCCGGTACAGTCGGCAACATACAGTGCATTGCGTAGCGTCGGTGCCGGGGGCGGGGCTTACCGCGATGGGGGCGGGGCTTACCGGCTTAAGCCCGGTACAGTTGGCCACATGCAATGCTTACTGCCACCTCTTCAGCAGACGCAACACTTCATTTCCTTTGGCGCTGGGGCCGCTGTTACTTCTCATGGCATAGCACCGCCACTTGTTTTTTAAACATGCGGGGGCCGGGCGGCGGGGCTTACCGCGCTGGGGGCGGGGCTTACCGCGTCATGCCAGGTACAGTGTGCAACTATGGCAACATGCAATGCTTACTGTCACCTTTTCAGCAGACGCAACCCATCACTTCCTTTGGCGCTGAAGTGGCTGCTACTTCTCATGACATAGCACCGCCACTTGTTTTTTAAACATGCCCCCATTTAAATTGCACTGGAGTAGAGGCAGCACGGTGGCTCAGTGGTTAGCACAGTAGCCTTGCAGCGCTGGGGTCCTGGGTTCAACTCCCACTAAGGGCAAAAAACAAATTGCATTGCAGTGAATTACATAGCATTGGGTCGGTGCAGGGGGCGTGGCTTACCGGCTTAAGCCTGGTATGATTGGCCACGTGCATTGGCTGGGGGCGGGGCCTACCGGCTTAAGCCTGGTATGATTGGCCACGTGCATTGGCTGGGGGCGGGGCCTACCGGCTTAAGCCTGGTACAGTTGACAACATGAAATGCTTACTGCCACCTCTTCAGCAGACGCAACACTTCGTTACCTTTTGCGCTGGCGCCGCTGTTACTTCTCATGGCATAGTACCGCCATTTGTTTTATTGAACATTCCCCCCCGAGATGGGGGCGTGGTTTACCGGCTTAAGCCCGGTACAGTCGGCAACTTGCAGTGCATTGCATAGCGTCGGTGCCGGGGGCGGGGCTTACCGCGATGGGGGCGGGGCTTACCGGCTGAAGCCCGGTACAGTCGGCAACTTGCAGTGCATTGCGTAGCGTCGGTGCCGGGGGCGGGGCTTACCGCGATGGGGCGGTGCTTACCGGCTTAAGCCCGGTACAGATGGAAACATGCAGTGCATTGCATAGCGTCGGTGCCGGGGGCGGGGCTTACCGCGATGGGGCGGGGCTTACCGGCTTACGCCCGGAACAGATAGAAACATGCAGTGCATTGCATAGCGTCGGTGCCGGGGGCGGGGCTTACCGCGATGGGGGCGGGGCTTACCGGCTGAAGCCCGGTACAGTCGGCAACTTGCAGTGCATTGCGTAGCGTCGGTGCCGGGGGCGGGGCTTATCTCGATGGGGCGGGGCTTACCGGCTTAAGCCCGGTACAGATGGAAACATGCAGTGCATTGCATAGCGTCGGTGCCGGGGGCGGGGCTTACCGGGATGGGGCGGGGCTTACCGGCTTAAGCCCGGTACAGATAGAAACATGCATTGCATAGCGTCGGTGCCGGGGGCGGGGCTTACCGCGATGGGGGCGGGGCTTACCGGCTTAAGCCCGGTACAGTCGGCAACATACAGTGCATTGCGTAGCGTCGGTGCCGGGGCCGACCGCGATGGGGGCGGGGCTTACCGGCTTAAGCCCGGTACAGTTGGCCACATGCAATGCTTACTGCCACCTCTTCAGCAGACGCAACACTTCATTTCCTTTGGCGCTGGGGCCGCTGTTACTTCTCATGGCATAGCACCGCCACTTGTTTTTTAAACATGCCGGGGCCGGGCGGCGGGGCTTACCGCGATGGGGGCGGGGCTTACCGCGTCATGCCAGGTACAGTGTGCAACTATGGCAACATGCAATGCTTACTGTCACCTTTTCAGCAGACGCAACCCATCACTTCCTTTGGCGCTGAAGCGGCTGCTACTTCTCATGACATAGCACCGCCACTTGTTTTTTAAACATGCCCCCATTTAAATTGCACTGGAGTAGAGGCAGCACGGTGGCTCAGTGGTTAGCACAGTAGCCTTGCAGCGCTGGGGTCCTGGGTTCAACTCCCACTAAGGGCAAAAAACAAATTGCATTGCAGTGAATTACATAGCATTGGGTCGTGCAGGGGGCGTGGCTTACCGGCTTAAGCCTGGTATGATTGGCCACGTGCATTGGCTGGGGGCGGGGCCTACCGGCTTAAGCCTGGTATGATTGGCCACGTGCATTGGCTGGGGGCGGGGCCTACCGGCTTAAGCCTGGTACAGTTGACAACATGAAATGCTTACTGCCACCTCTTCAGCAGACGCAACACTTCGTTACCTTTTGCGCTGGCGCCGCTGTTACTTCTCATTGCATAGTACCGCCATTTGTTTTATTGAACATTCCCCCCCGAGATGGGGGCGTGGTTTACCGGCTTAAGCCCGGTACAGTCGGCAACTTGCAGTGCATTGCATAGCGTCGGTGCCGGGGGCGAGGCTTACCGCGATGGGGGCGGGGCTTACCGGCTGAAGCCCGGTACAGTCGGCAACTTGCAGTGCATTGCGTAGCGTCGGTGCCGGGGGCGGGGCTTACCGCGATGGGGCGGTGCTTACCGGCTTAAGCCCGGTACAGGGGCGTGTCCTAGCTGCCGAGGCGGATGGAAGCATAAGAGCCGTGCTCCGTCCTCAACTCCCGACAATAGAGCGACAGAGACCGCACTACCGGACAAAAAGTGGCCAGCCTGAGTGCCGGGACACCCGAGACCACACCGGAGATGTCTAAAAGGGCGAAAGGAGACCCGAAACCGGTGAAATTAACAGCTTATTTCCCGGCCGCGGGTTTCCAAGATGGCGCCGGCGCGTCCTGGAAGCTCAGCTACGCAGCTGCAGCCTCCAGCAGCCGAGAGGGAGACATTGCAGGAGGAGGTGAGAGGGTCCCTACAGAGAATAGGTTCTCCCCCTTGACCCAGACATTAGAGGAAGAGGGTAACCGGGACCAGGAGATGGACTTGGAGGCCGTGCATAGCAACCCACAGCAAAGCAAGGGGGATGCTTATAGCAACCGCAGCGGCTCTCCCCCTCCCTCCCTCCCAGACCTCAGCTCCACACAGCGTGAATGCGAGGCCGGCAGCAGTAAGGAAATCATGCCGGAACATGATTCCAGTGACTGTTTCCAACATTTTCCCAAAGATGACTCCCCAACTACTAACGCCACTCTAAACCTGATGATTACAGCATTGAGAGACTCGCTCAAGCAGACTATACATGCGGCTGTAAACCCAGTAGCTATTACAGTACAACAGCTAGAACATAGAATGTCCAATGCTGATTCCAAATTGGAAGAAATGGTGAGCGCACACAATATCTTGGTTGACTCACACTCGGAACTGAAAGAGGAAATACAGTATCTAAAGGATAAAGTCAATGACTTAGAGGACCGGTCCCGCCGGAATAACCTTAAATTCCGCGGAATTCCAGAGTCCATTTCTCCGCCAGAACTGTCACACTTCGTGCAAAAGTTCATTAAAGATCTATTGCCAGACTGCCCCAATAGGGAACTGACAGTGGATAGAGCACACAGAGTCCCGAGACCTCGCCATCTGCCATCTGATACTCCAAGGGACACATTGGCACGTATACATTTCTATCATGTTAAGGAGGCCTTCATGCAGGTGACTAGAAACAAGGACTCTATCCCTGACAAATACAAGGATGTATCTGTATATTCTGATTTATCAGCCGCCACCCTGCAGTGGAGACGCTCGCTGGCACCAGTCACCATTGCCCTACGTGAGGCGCAGGTATCATACAAATGGGGATATCCTAACAAGTTGCTGATTGCGAGGAATGGCGAGACCTCAGTTGTTAAATCCCTAGAAGATGGGTCTAACTTGCTGGAAACTTGGAACATTTCAATAGCGGAACTTTCTCCTGCTCCTAACCCACAGAGAGTTCGTCCCGAATGGCAACAGGCCTTACCACAGCGCCGCGGTCGAGGACGCGGAAAATTCCGTTGAGGACACAAAGGATTCACGGCACTTTTGCTCCCTACAGAGCCTTTGTTAATAACCTATTTTCTTTCTTAGCTTCTAATATCCACTCCTTGGCTAAAGGAAGACTCTGTGCCCACTGACTTTCGGGTTCTTTTTTAAGTGCTTATTTTTCCCGAAAAGTCTTGTTTTTTCTATGTGCCATGACATGGCACCATATTTGTTGTTCTCCTGTTTTTTGACTTTTTTAGTCAAAACTTACCGTCCACAGGCCAATGTTGGCCTGCGACTACTAGCTCCATATGCTAGTGCCCTAATTGTTGCATTTAATGTGTTTGTCTCCCTCTTTGTTCCTCTTTTTTGTGTATATGCAGGTACCTCATTTCTAACTGCTGCTGCCCGGGGTCATGGCCGTGATGGGAAACTACCTTCACTTCGCCTCTCAACTATATGGTTATGTAAGCTATTGTTACGCACCACACTGATGCATACACCATGGTTTTCAAGATAGCATCCTATAATGTTAGAGGCCTGAACACTCCTCATAGACGCTCTCTGTTTTGGTCTGAGGTGAAAAACTTGAAATGTGATATAGTCTGCGTTCAGGAATCTCATATTATAGAAGCTGATGCGCATAGGATTAAGCATCCCTCCTTCCCTACTATTCACCACTCCCACTATACTAGTAAGCGGAGAGGGGTTTTTATAGCTTTCAAGAACACGCTGGCTGTACAGATACACAATACTCTATCAGACCCCAATGGCAGGTATCTAATACTCGTATGTACGATTAACAACCTAGACATCACCCTGTGCTCATTGTATGCCCCAAATGAAGGCCAACTTGACTTTGCCCACAAGGTCCACCGCCTAGTCAATAAACACAAAAAAGGGCATGTGCTAATGTGCGGAGACTTTAACTTAGTCCCGGACATCACCAGAGACACCACACATAAATCACCCAGAAACCGCCCCTCATTAGACCAATTTATCCACCAGGCTGAGCTGTATGATGTGTGGCGTGCGCAACACAGCGCTGAATATGATTATTCATATTACTCCCCCTCCGCGAACACATACTCCAGAATAGACCTGGCCTTGGTAGATTTCCAATTGTTGCTGCGGTCTGAAGCGACAACGATAGAAACCAGGACCTGGTCAGACCATTGCCCTATAACAATCTCTATCAGAGAACTACACAACAGCCCTCAAACCTACTTATGGCGTTGTAATTCGCATATAATATCTCACTCTGAACACGGCCAAACGGTTCCCGACGCGTTAACCAATTATTTTAAAGAGAATGACATTGATAATATCAATATTAACGCCCTATCGAATGCCCACAAAGCAGTCATAAGGGGAACGTGCATGAAACTGGGCCACCAAATTAAAAAGGCCAGAATGGCGGCCATTAAAAAATTGCTAGAGGAAATCAAATCCCTAGAAACACAACATAAATCCCACCAATCCCCCTCCCTGTTGTCCAGCATAGTTACAGCTAGAAACCAATTACGCCTCTTGCTCCTTCACGATTATGAGAGGAAGCTTGCTAAGACGAAATCCCTTTATTATGCTGAAGGGGACAAAGCCGGGAAAACATTGGCAGCGAAACTCAAAGCGCAGCACGTTAAAACACGCATAGCCCACATTATAGACGAGATTTCGAATGGCAAACTAACAGACCCCCGTGACATAGCAGGAGAGTTCCAAAAGTACTATTCCAAACTGTACAACTTGAAAGATGACCCTCTCACCCCTCAACCCTGCCAATCAGAGATTGACTCCTTCCTTGACAAGCTTAACCTTCCTACACTATCCCCTATCCATTTAGAATCCTTAAATTCTCCTTTTACGGTCCAGGAAATCTTGGAGCAAATCAAAACATTACCTATTGGAAAGTCTCCCGGCCCAGATGGTCTGACTAATCATTATTATAGATTATACGCCGACATCCTAAGCCCTTACCTTCTGAAATTTTTCAATAATGCCCAATCCACCAGCTCATTTCCCGAAGAAAATCAATCCGCACTGATTGTGACCCTACCCAAACCAGGGAAAACCCCAGATAAACCAGCTAATTTTAGACCTATATCCTTATTAAACTCCGACTTAAAATTGTACGCCAAATTATTAGCCTCCAGAATAGCTGATGTCCTTCCCTCCATTGTAGCCCCAGACCAAACTGGATTTATGAAAGGACGCCAAGCGTTCGACAACACACGTCGGGTAATAAATATTTTTCATCATATCAATACCACAAAAACCCCAGCCCTGGCAGTGTCCTTGGACGCCGAGAAGGCGTTCGATAGGATTTCCTGGTCTTACGCCTTCTCGGCCCTCCACAAATTCGGCTTTTCAGGCCCTATACTAAATAGCATTAAGGCCCTCTATTCAGCACCCTCTGCTCGTGTGTTTACGAATGGGGTCTTGTCCGACCCATTGAAAATTACAAACGGCACCAGACAGGGGTGCCCTCTATCTCCTCTGGTGTTCGTAGCGTCCATAGAACCCCTTGCCCACACTTTTAGGGCTGCTTCTAATGTCCAGGGGATCAGAATTGGCAAGGATATACACAAAGTCTCGCTTTACGCGGACGATGTTATTTTGACTGTAAGCAACCCGTGCACATCTCTGCCAGGGGCCCTACACATTCTGGATGTGTTTGGCAAGGTCTCATATTACAAATTGAACCAGACTAAGTCGGAAGCCTTGCCGTTTCACCTACCTGAGAAAGTAGTAGCAGACCTAAAGAGAAACTATAGCCTAGACTGGAAGCCACATTCCCTAAAATACTTAGGTGCACATATGACAACAAATTCATCGACCCTGTATCAAGCTAACTATCCCCCCCTCCTAAAAGAGATACAAACTGAAGCGGATAGACTAACTAAACTAGATATCTCCTGGATGGGTAGAGTGGCGTCCTTTAAGATGCTACTCCTCCCAAGACTCATGTACATGTTTCGCGTTTTACCAATAATAGTCCCACCACAATTCTTCCAGAGGGTTCGCTCTCTGATCACGAGGTTCATTTGGCAGGGGAAAAAACCCCGTATAGCCTACCAAATTCTCATAAAACCGCCTCTGCTGGGCGGCTTGGGAGTCCCAGATATATATTATTATTATCAGGCCACGATCCTTTCACAGCTCAAGGATTGGTGGGAAACTCCCACGCCTTGCAAGCCTTGGGCCCAGATTGAGCGAACTCTCTGCAATGGATACCTCCCAGGCCTCTTATACTCTCACATATGGTTACGTAATCCCAAGCATACGTCTCTTTCCCCACCCATGATAGCGAGCCTCAAGCTCTGGCGCAAAGCCCACTCCCTGCGCGGCTCACCTTCCCCAATAACTAGGATGTCCATACCCCTCTCCGCCTTATCTGGAGCTCTGCCCGGATCCTCTCTTGGACCCTTGCAGCTATGGATGGCGAGGGGCCTCTATAGAGTTAAAGATATGTATAGAGAAGGTGACATATGCGACTTCCAATCTCTCAGGAGAACCTATAATGTTCCCAAAAGGGACTTCTTTCTTTACTTGCAAATTAGAAATTGTTTATCCAATGCCCCTAGTCCTACTCCTGTCTGGTGCAGCGAGATCCATAACACTCTCGCAGGCCAATTGAGAGGACTACGGCCCATATATAACATCTTGGGTGACTTTTTTGAATTCGCAAAGCCCCCTGCCTTGGTTAGGTGGGAATCTTCTTTGGGAAGATCCTTCTCTACTGAGGAATGGCTTCAGGCCTTCAGATGGTCCCTTAAATCCACCCTAGCCGTGCCTCACAGGGAGAACGTCCTGAAGACCAGGCTACACTGGTATTTCACTCCACAAAAACTACACTGTATCTACCCTTCATTGTCCCCCTTGTGCTGGCGAAATTGTGGAAACGTTGGTTCTTTATTCCATATCCTATGGGAATGTTCATGTCTTAACACGTACTGGTCAACAGTGAATGATTTGTTATCCACTGTCTTAGGAACACAACACGCAATTTCCCCAGCTCAAGCAATGCTACTCCTGGACCTTCATGAAGTTCCTTCCGCCAACAGAATCCTATTTTGCAAGATTATCAATGTTGCTAGAATAGTCATAACGCGACACTGGAAGTCGCCTACTACCCCCACCATACAAGAAGTCATAGATAGCGTTAACCATTGTTACTCCATGGAGAAATTAATCTCCTTTTCTAGAGACACATCTAAATCCTTTCAAGCTATCTGGGACCTATGGATTAAGAGTAACTATTGTATACCATGAATCTTGTAGGCCTGGAGGTGAATACGCGTAACCGCCATATACGCTCAGAATGGCCATGACCCCTGGAACCACTTTGACCCCGGTTATCCCCTGTTATCCCCTATTGTCTTCTGCGACTATGATTGGAGGTGTTATATACCTGCGTGATGTGTCTTTTCCTTTGTTGATTTATGTTGTTTATAGTTATATGTTTCTTTGTACCATGATCTATTCTGGACTTGCCGGGGGGCTACCTCACAGACTCTCTCAATAATGTTTTCTCGGCTACCTTCCCGCTCCGTGGAGAAATACCCCCCTTAGACGTCACTTGTTGCTCCAGTCTAATTGCCTCGTGGGTTTATTAGCTTTACACCTTCTCGCAGGTCCAGATTTCTCTATGCACCTAATATGCGTGATAATCTCATGTCTGTTGTAATTATTGTCTTTGTTAACTTTAAAGAAAAAATCCTTTTCAATAAAAAATATTGAAACATTAAGCCCGGTACAGATGGAAACATGCAGTGCATTGCATAGCGTCGGTGCCGGGGGCGGGGCTTACCGCGATGGGGCGGGGCTTACCGGCTTAAGCCCGGAACAGATAGAAACATGCAGTGCATTGCATAGCGTCGGTGCCGGGGGCGGGGCTTACCGCGATGGGGGCGGGGCTTACCGGCTGAAGCCCGGTACAGTCGGCAACTTGCAGTGCATTGCGTAGCGTCGGTGCCGGGGGCGGGGCTTATCTCGATGGGGCGGGGCTTACCGGCTTAAGCCCGGTACAGATGGAAACATGCAGTGCATTGCATAGCGTCGTTGCCGGGGGCGGGGCTTACCGCGATGGGGCGGGGCTTACCGGCTTAAGCCCGGTACAGATAGAAACATGCATTGCATAGCGTCGGTGCCGGGGGCGGGGCTTACCGCGAGGGGGGCGGGGCTTACCGGCTTAAGCCCGGTACAGTCGGCAACATACAGTGCATTGCGTAGCGTCGGTGCCGGGGCCGACCGCGATGGGAGCGGGGCTTACCGGCTTAAGCCCGGTACAGTTGGCCACATGCAATGCTTACTGCCACCTCTTCAGCAGACGCAACACTTCATTTCCTTTGGCGCTGGGGCCGCTGTTACTTCTCATGGCATAGCACCGCCACTTGTTTTTTAAACATGCCGGGGCCGGGCGGCGGGGCTTACCGCGATGGGGGCGGGGCTTACCGCGTCATGCCAGGTACAGTGTGCAACTATGGCAACATGCAATGCTTACTGTCACCTTTTCAGCAGACGCAACCCATCACTTCCTTTGGCGCTGAAGCGGCTGCTACTTCTCATGACATAGCACCGCCACTTGTTTTTTAAACATGCCCCCATTTAAATTGCACTGGAGTAGAGGCAGCACGGTGGCTCAGTGGTTAGCACAGTAGCCTTGCAGCGCTGGGGTCCTGGGTTCAACTCCCACTAAGGGCAAAAAACAAATTGCATTGCAGTGAATTACATAGCATTGGGTCGGCGCAAGGGGGCGTGGCTTACCGGCTTAAGCCTGGTATGATTGGCCACGTGCATTGGCTGGGGGCGGGGCCTACCGGCTTAAGCCTGGTACAGTTGACAACATGAAATGCTTACTGCCACCTCTTCAGCAGACGCAACACTTCGTTACCTTTTGCGCTGGCGCCGCTGTTACTTCTCATGGCATAGTACCGCCATTTGTTTTATTGAACATGCCCCCGCGATGGGGGCGTGGTTTACCGGCTTAAGCCCGGTACAGTCGGCAACTTGCAGTGCATTGCATAGCGTCGGTGCCGGGGGCGGGGCTTACCGCGATGGGGGCGGGGCTTACCGGCTTAAGCCCGGTACAGTCGGCAACTTGCAGTGCATTGCGTAGCGTCGGTGCCGGGGGCGGGGCTTACCGCGATGGGGCGGTGCTTACCGGCTTAAGCCCGGTACAGATGGAAACATGCAGTGCATTGCATAGCGTCGGTGCCGGGGGCGGGGCTTACCGCGATGGGGCGGGGCTTACCGGCTTAAGCCCGGTACAGATAGAAACATGCAGTGCATTGCATAGCGTCGGTGCCGGGGGCGGGGCTTACCGCGATGAGGGCTGGGCTTACCGGCTTAAGCCCGGTACAGTCGGCAACATACAGTGCATTGCGTAGCGTCGGTGCCGGGGCCGACCGCGATGGGGGCGGGGCTTACCGGCTTAAGCCCGGTACAGTTGGCCACATGCAATGCTTACTGCCACCTCTTCAGCAGACGCAACACTTCATTTCCTTTGGCGCTGGGGCCGCTGTTACTTCTCATGGCATAGCACCGCCACTTGTTTTTTAAACATGCCGGGGCCGGCCGGCGGGGCTTACCGCGATGGGGGCGGGGCTTACCGCGTCATGCCAGGTACAGTGTGCAACTATGGCAACATGCAATGCTTACTGTCACCTTTTCAGCAGACGCAACCCATCACTTCCTTTGGCGCTGAAGCGGCTGCTACTTCTCATGACATAGCACCGCCACTTGTTTTTTAAACATGCCCCCATTTAAATTGCACTGGAGTAGAGGCAGCACGGTGGCTCAGTGGTTAGCACAGTAGCCTTGCAGCGCTGGGGTCCTGGGTTCAACTCCCACTAAGGGCAAAAAACAAATTGCATTGCAGTGAATTACATAGCATTGGGTCGGCGCAAGGGGGCGTGGCTTACCGGCTTAAGCCTGGTATGATTGGCCACGTGCATTGGCTGGGGGCGGGGCCTACCGGCTTAAGCCTGGTATGATTGGCCACGTGCATTGGCTGGGGGCGGGGCCTACCGGCTTAAGCCTGGTACAGTTGACAACATGAAATGCTTACTGCCACCTCTTCAGCAGACGCAACACTTCGTTACCTTTTGCGCTGGCGCCGCTGTTACTTCTCATGGCATAGTACCGCCATTTGTTTTATTGAACATGCCCCCGCGATGGGGGCGTGGTTTACCGGCTTAAGCCCGGTACAGTCGGCAACTTGCAGTGCATTGCATAGCGTCGGTGCCGGGGGCGGGGCTTACCGCGATGGGGGCGGGGCTTACCGGCTGAAGCCCGGTACAGTCGGCAACTTGCAGTGCATTGCGTAGCGTCGGTGCCGGGGGCGGGGCTTACCGCGATGGGGCGGGGCTTACCGGCTTAAGCCCGGTACAGATGGAAACATGCAGTGCATTGCATAGCGTCGGTGCCGGGGGCGGGGCTTACCGCGATGGGGCGGGGCTTACCGGCTTAAGCCCGGTACAGATACAAACATGCAGTGCATTGCATAGCGTCGGTGCCGGGGGCGGGGCTTACCGCGATGGGAACGGGGCTTACTGGCTGAAGCCCGGTACAGTCGGCAACTTGCAGTGCATTGCGTAGCGTCGGTGCCGGGGGCGGGGCTTATCTCGATGGGGTGGGGCTTACCGGCTTAAGCCCGGTGCAGATGGAAACATGCAGTGCATTGCATAGCGTCGGTGCCGGGGGCGGGGCTTACCGCGATGGGGCGGGGCTTACCGGCTTAAGCCCGGTACAGATACAAACATGCAGTGCATTGCATAGCGTCGGTGCCGGGGGCGGGGCTTACCGCGATGGGGGCTGGGCTTACCGGCTTAAGCCCGGTACAGTCGGCAACATACAGTGCATTGCGTAGCGTCGGTGCCGGGGGCGGGGCCGACCGCGATGGGGGCGGGGCTTACCGGCTTAAGCCCGGTACAGTTGGCCACATGCAATGCTTACTGCCACCTCTTTAGCAGACGCAACACTTCATTTCCTTTGGCGCTGGGGCCGCTGTTACTTCTCATGGCATAGCACCGCCACTTGTTTTTTAAACATGCCGGGGCCGGGCGGCGGGGCTTACCGCGATGGGGGCGGGGCTTACCGCGTCATGCCAGGTACAGTGTGCAACTATGGCAACATGCAATGCTTACTGTCAACTTTTCAGCAGACGCAACCCATCACTTCCTTTGGCGCTGAAGCGGCTGCTACTTCTCATGACATAGCACCGCCACTTGTTTTTTAAACATGCCCCCATTTAAATTGCACTGGAGTAGAGGCAGCACGGTGGCTCAGTGGTTAGCACAGTAGCCTTGCAGCGCTGGGGTCCTGGGTTCAACTCCCACTAAGGGCAAAAAACAAATTGCATTGCAGTGAATTACATAGCATTGGGTCGGTGCAGGGGGCGTGGCTTACCGGCTTAAGCCTGGTATGATTGGCCACGTGCATTGGCTGGGGGCGGGGCCTACCGGCTTAAGCCTGGTATGATTGGCCATGTGCATTGGCTGGGGGCGGGGCCTACCAAATTAAGCCTGGTACAGTTGACAACATGAAATGCTTACTGCCACCTCTTCAGCAGACGCAACACTTCGTTACCTTTTGCGCTGGCGCCGCTGTTACTTCTCATGGCATAGTACCGCCATTTGTTTTATTGAACATGCCCCCGCGATGGGGCCGTGGTTTACCGGCTTAAGCCCGGTACAGTCGGCAACTTGCAGTGCATTGCATAGCGTCGGTGCCGGGGGCGGGGCTTACCGCGATGGGGGCGGGGCTTACCGGCTGAAGCCCGGTACAGTCGGCAACTTGCAGTGCATTGCGTAGCGTCGGTGCCGGGGGCGGGGCTTACCGCGATGGGGCGGTGCTTACCGGCTTAAGCCCGGTACAGATGGAAACATGCAGTGCATTGCATAGCGTCGGTGCCGGGGGCGGGGTTTACCGCGATGGGGCGGGGCTTACCGGCTTAAGCCCGGTACAGATAGAAACATGCAGTGCATTGCATAGCGTCGGTGCCGGGGGCGGGGCTTACCGCGATGGGGGCGGGGCTTACCGGCTGAAGCCCGGTACAGTCGGCAACTTGCAGTGCATTGCGTAGCGTCGGTGCCGGGGGCGGGGCTTATCTCGATGGGGCGGGGCTTACCGGCTTAAGCCCGGTACAGATGGAAACATGCAGTGCATTGCATAGCGTCGGTGCCGGGGGCGGGGCTTACCGCGATGGGGCGGGGCTTACCGGCTTAAGCCCGGTACAGATGGAAACATGCTGTGCATTGCATAGCGTCGGTGCCGGGGGCGGGGCTTTTCGCGATGGGGCGGGGCTTACCGGCATAAGCCCGGTACAGCTGGCAACATGCACTGCATGGCATAGCGTCGGAGCTGGGGGCGGGCTTACCGCGATGGGGGCGGGGCTTACCGGCTTAAGCCCGGTAAAGCTGGCAACATGCAATGCATTGCATAGCGCCGGCGCTGGGGGGCGGGGCTTACCGCGTCATGCCCGATAAACTTTGCAACTATGGCAACATGCAATGCTATCTGCCACCTCTTCAGCAGACGCAACACTTCATTTCCTTTGGCGCTTGGTCGGCTGTTGCTTCTCATGACATAGCAACATCATTTTTTTACACATGCCCCCATTCAAATGGCATTTCTGTAGAGGCAGCGCAGTGGCTCAGTGGTTAGCACAGCAGCCTTGCAGCGCTGTGGTCCTGGGTTCAAATCCCACTAAGGGCAACATCTGCAAAGAGTTTGAATGTTCTCTGTGTTTGTGTAGGTTTCGTCTGGGTACTCCGGTTTCCTCCCAAAAACAAACATAATATATATGTATGTATATACTGGATTGCATAGCATTGTGTCGGCGCAGGGGGCGGGGCTTACCGGCTTAAGCCCGGTACTGTTGGCAACATGCAATGCTTACTGCCACCTCTTCAGCAGACGCAACACTTTTTTTCTTTTGGCGCTGGGGCCGCTGTTACTTCTCATGGCATTGCACTGCCATTTTGTATTTTTAAATAAGCCCCCGCAATGGGGGCGGGGCTTACCGGCTTAAGCCGGTACAGTTGGCAACATAAAGTGCATGGCATAGCGTCGGAGCCGGGGGCGGGGCTTACCGGCATAAGCCCGGTACAGCTGGCAACATGCACTGCATGGCATAGCGTCGGAGCAAGGGGCGGGCTTACCGCGATGGGAGCGGGGCTTACCTGCATAAGCCCGCTACAGCTGGCAACATGCACTGCATGGCATAGCGTCGGAGCCGGAGGAGGGGCTTACCGCGATGGGGGCGGGGCTTACCGGCATAAGCCCGGTACAGCTGGCAACATGCACTGCATGGCATAGCGTCGGAGCCGGAGGAGGGGCTTACCGCGATGGGGGCGGGGCTTACCGGCATAAGCCCGGTACAGCTGGCAACATGCACTGCATGACATAGCGTCAGAGCCGGAGGCGGGGCTTACCGCGATGGGGGCGGGGCTTACCGGCATAAGCCCGGTACAGCTGGCAACATGCACTGCATGGCATAGCGTCGAGCCGGAGGAGGGGCTTACCGCGATGGGGGCGGGGCTTACCGGCATAAGCCCGGTACAGCTGGCAACATGCACTGCATGGCATAGCGTCGGAGTCGGAGGCGGGGCTTACTGCGATGGGGGCGGGGCTTACCGGCATAAGACCGGTATAGCTGGCAACATGCACTGCATGGCATAGCGTCGGAGCCGGGGGCGGGGCTTACCGAGATGGGGGCGTGGCTTACCGGCATAAGCCCGGTACAGCTGGCAACATGCACTGCATGGCATAGCGTCGGAGCAAGGGGCGGGCTTACCGCGATGGGAGCGGGGCTTACCGGCATAAGCCCGCTACAGCTGGCAACATGCACTGCATGGCATAGCGTCGGAGCCGGAGGAGGGGCTTACCGCGATGGGGGCGGGGCTTACCGGCATAAGCCCGGTACAGCTGGCAACATGCACTGCATGGCATAGCGTCGGAGCCGGAGGAGGGGCTTACCGCGATGGGGGCGGGGCTTACCGGCATAAGCCCGGTACAGCTGGCAACATGCACTGCATGACATAGCGTCAGAGCCGGAGGCGGGGCTTACCGCGATGGGGGCGGGGCTTACCGGCATAAGCCCGGTACAGCTGGCAACATGCACTGCATGGCATAGCGTCGGAGCAAGGGGCGGGCTTACCGCGATGGGAGCGGGGCTTACCTGCATAAGCCCGCTACAGCTGGCAACATGCACTGCATGGCATAGCGTCGGAGCCGGAGGAGGGGCTTACCGCGATGGGGGCGGGGCTTACCGGCATAAGCCCGGTACAGCTGGCAACATGCACTGCATGGCATAGCGTCGGAGCCGGAGGAGGGGCTTACCGCGATGGGGGCGGGGCTTACCGGCATAAGCCCGGTACAGCTGGCAACATGCACTGCATGACATAGCGTCAGAGCCGGAGGCGGGGCTTACCGCGATGGGGGCGGGGCTTACCGGCATAAGCCCGGTACAGCTGGCAACATGCACTGCATGGCATAGCGTCGAGCCGGAGGAGGGGCTTACCGCGATGGGGGCGGGGCTTACCGGCATAAGCCCGGTACAGCTGGCAACATGCACTGCATGGCATAGCGTCGGAGCCGGGGGCGGGGCTTACCGCGATGGGGCGGGGCTTACCGGCATAAGCCCGGTATAGCTGGCAACATGCACTGCATGGCATAGCGTCGGAGCCGGGGGCGGGCTTACCGAGATGGGGGCGTGGCTTACCGGCTTAAGCCGGTACAGTTGGCAACATAAAGTGCATGGCATAGCGTCGGAGCCGGAGGCGGGGCTTACCGCGATGGGGGCGGGGCTTACCGGCATAAGCCCGGTACAGCTGGCAACATGCACTGCATGGCATAGCGTCGGAGCCGGAGGCGGGGCTTACCGCGATGGGGGCGGGGCTTACCGGCATAAGCCCGGTACAGCTGGCAACATGCACTGCATGGCATAGCGTCGGAGCCGGAGGAGGGGCTTACCGCGATGGGGGCGGGGCTTACCGGCATAAGCCCGGTACAGCTGGCAACATGCACTGCATGACATAGCGTCAGAGCCGGAGGCGGGGCTTACCGCGATGGGGGCGGGGCTTACCGGCATAAGCCCGGTACAGCTGGCAACATGCACTGCATGGCATAGCGTCGAGCCGGAGGAGGGGCTTACCGCGATGGGGGCGGGGCTTACCGGCATAAGCCCGGTACAGCTGGCAACATGCACTGCATGTCATAGCGTCGGAGTCGGAGGCGGGGCTTACTGCGATGGGGGCGGGGCTTACCGGCATAAGACCGAAATAGCTGGCAACATGCACTGCATGGCATAGCGTCGGAGCCGGGGCCGGGCTTACCGCGATGGGGGCGGGGCTTACCGGCATAAGACCGGTATAGCTGGCAACATGCACTGCATGGCATATCGTCGGAGCCGGAGGCGGGGCTTACCGCGTCATGCCCGATAAAGTTTGCAACTAAGGCAACATGCAACGCTATCTGCCACCTCTTCAGCAGACGCAACACTTCAAATCCCACTAAGGGCAACATCTGCAAAGAGTTTGAATGTTCTCTGTGTTTGTGTAGGTTTCGTCTGGGTACTCCGGTTTCCTCCCAAAAACAAACATAATATATATATATATATATATATATATATATATACATATACTGGATTGCATAGCATTGTGTCGGCACAGGGGGCGGGGCTTACCGGCTTAAGCCCGGTGCTGTTGGCAAGATGCAATGCTTACTGCCACCTCTTCAGCAGACGTAACACTTTTTTTCTTTTGGCCCTGGGGCCGCTGTTACGTCTCATGGCATTGCACTGCCATTTTGTATTTTTAAATAAGCCCCCGCAATGGGGGCGGGGCTTACCGGCTTAAGCCGGTACAGTTGGCAACATGCACTGCATGGCATAGCGTCGGAGCCGGGGGCGGGGCTTACCGCGATGGGGGCGGGGCTTACCGGCATAAGCCCGGTACAGCTGGCAACATGCACTGCATGGCATAGCGTCGGAGCAAGGGCCGGGCTTACCGCGATGGGGGCGGGGCTTACCGGCATAAGCCCGGTACAGCTGGCAACATGCACTGCATGGCATAGCGTCGGAGCCGGAGGAGGGGCTTACCGCGATGGGGGCGGGGCTTACCGGCATAAGCCCGTTACAGCTGGCAACATGCACTGCATGACATAGCGTCAGAGCCGGAGGCGGGGTTAACTGCGATGGGGGCGGGGCTTACCGGCATAAGCCCGGTATAGCTGGCAACATGCACTGCATGGCATAGCGTCGGAGCCGGAGGAGGGCTTACTGCGATGGGGGCGGGGCTTACCGGCTTAAGCCCGGTAAAGCTGGCAACATGCAATGCATTGCATAGCGTCGGCGCTGGGGGGCGGGGCTTACCACGTCATGCCCGATAAAGTTTGCAACTATGGCAACATGCAATGCTATCTGCCACCTCTGCAGCAGACGCAACACTTCATTTCCTTTGGCGCTTGGTCGGCTGTTGCTTCTCATGGCATAGCAACCCCATTTTTTTACACATGCCCCCATTCAAATGGCATTTCTGTAGAGGCAGCGCGGTGGCTCAGTGGTTAGCACAGTAGCCTTGCAGCGCTGTGGTCCTGGGTTCAAATCCCACTAAGGGCAACATCTGCAAAGAGTTTTTATGTTCTCTGTGTTTATGTAGGTTTCGTCTGGGTACTCCGGTTTCCTCCCAAAAACAAACAAAATATATATATATATACTGGATTGCATAGCATTGTGTCGGCGCAGGGGGCGGGGCTTACCGGCTTAAGCCCGGTACTGTTGGCAACATGCAATGCTTACTGCCACCTCTTCAGCAGACGCAACACTTTTTTTCTTTTGGCGCTGGGGCCGCTGTTACTTCTCATGGCATTGCACTGCCATTTTGTATTTTTAAATAAGCCCCCGCAATATGGGCGGGGCTTACCGGCTTAAGCCGATACAGTTGGCAACATAAAGTGCATGGCATAGCGTCGGAGCCGGGGGCGGGGCTTACCGCGATGGGGGCGGGGCTTACCGGCATAAGCCCGGTACAGCTGGCAACATGCACTGCATGGCATAGCGTCGGAGCAAGGGGCGGGCTTACCGCGATGGGAGCGGGGCTTATCGGCATAAGCCCGGTACAGCTGGCAACATGCACTGCATGGCATAGCGTCGGAGCCGGAGGAGGGGCTTACCGCGATGGGGGCGGGGCTTACCGGCATAAGCCCGGTACAGCTGGCAACATGCACTGCATGGCATAGCGTCGGAGCCGGAGGAGGGGCTTACCGCGATGGGGGCGGGGCTTACCGGCATAAGCCCGGTACAGCTGGCAACATGCACTGCATGACATAGCGTCAGAGCCGGAGGCGGGGCTTACCGCGATGGGGGCGGGGCTTACCGGCATAAGCCCGGTACAGCTGGCAACATGCACTGCATGGCATAGCGTCGAGCCGGAGGAGGGGCTTACCGCGATGGGGGCGGGGCTTACCGGCATAAGCCCGGTACAGCTGGCAACATGCACTGCATGGCATAGCGTCGGAGCCGGAGGCGGGGCTTACTGCGATGGGGGCGGGGCTTACCGGCATAAGCCCGGTATAGCTGGCAACATGCACTGCATGGCATAGCGTCGGAGCCGGGGGCGGGCTTACGGCGATGGGGGCGGGGCTTACCGGCATAAGCCCGGTAAAGCTAGCAACATGCACTGCATGGCATAGCGTCGGAGCCGGAGGCGGGGCTTACCGCGTCATGCCCGATAAAGTTTGCAACTAAGGCAACATGCAATGCTATCTGCCACCTCTTCAGCAGACGCAACACTTCATTTCCTTTGGCGCTTGGTCGGCTGTTGCTTCTCATGGCATAGCCACCCCATTTTTTTACACATGCCCCCATTCAAATGGCATTTCTGTAGAGGCAGCGCGCGGTGGCTCAGTGGTTAGCACAGTAGGTTCAAATCCCACTAAGGGCAACATCTGCAAAGAGTTTGAATGTTCTCTGTGTTTGTGTAGGTTTCGTCTGGGTACTCCGGTTTCCTCCCAAAAACAAACACTATATATATATATATATATATATATATATATATATTGGATTGCATAGCATTGTGTCGGCGCAGGGGGCGGGGCTTACCGGCTTAAGCCCGGTGCTGTTGGCAACATGCAATGCTTACTGCCACCTCTTCAGCAGACGTAACACTTTTTTTCTTTTGGCGCTGGGGCCGCTGTTACGGCTCATGGCATTGCACTGCCATTTTGTATTTTTAAATAAGCCCCCGCAATGGGGGCGGGGCTTACCGGCTTAAGCCGGTACAGCTGGCAACATAAAGTGCATGGCATAGCGTCGGAGCCGGAGGAGGGTTTACCGCGATGGGGGCGGGGCTTACCGGCTTAAGCCCGGTAAAGCTGGAAACATGCAATGCATTGCATAGCGTCGGCGCTGGGGGGCAGGGCTTACCGCGTCATGCCCGATAAAGTTTGCAACTATGGCAACATGCAATGCTATCTGCCACCTCTTCAGCTCTATCTTGCAATGCTATCTTCACCTCTTCTATATATATATATATATATACTGGATTGCATAGCATTGTGTCGGGGCTTACCGGCTTAAGCCCGGTACTGTTGGCAACATGCAATGCTTTTGCTTACTGCCAGACTCTTCAGCAACACTTTTTTTCTTTTGGCGCTGGGGCCGCTGTTACATGCGGCAACATGCGGTTCATTGCATAGCGTCGGTGCAGGGGGCGGGGCTTACCGGCTTAAGCCCGGTACAGTCGGCAACATGCGGTTCATTGCATAGCGTCGGTGCAGGGGGCGGGGCTTACCGCGATGGGGCGGGGCTTACCGGCTTAAGCCCGGTACAGTCGGCAACATGCGGTTCATTGCATAGCGTCGGTGCCGGGGGCGGGGCTTACCGCGATGGGGCGAGGCTTACCGGCTTAAGCCCGGTACAGTAGGCAACATGCGGTTCATTGCATAGCGTCTGTGCCGGGGGCGGGGCTTACCGCAATGGGGTGGGGCTTACCGGCTTAAGACCGGTACAGTCGGCAACATGCGGTTCATTGCATAGCGTTGGTGCCGGGGGCGGAGCTTACCGCGATGGGGCGGGGCTTACCGGCGTAAGCCCGGTACAGTAGGCAACATGCGGTGCATTGCATAGCGTCGGAGCCGGGGGCGGGGCTTACCGCGATGGGGGCGGGGCTCCGCCCCCGGCACCAACGCTATGCAATGAACCGCATGTTGCCGACTGTACCGGTCTTAAGCCGGTAAGACGCAATACTTCACTTCCTTTGGTGCTGGGGCCGCTGTTACTTCTCATGGCATAGCACCGCCACTTGTTTTTTTAACATGTGGGGGCCGGGGGCGGGGCTTACCGCGTCATGCCCGGTACAGTGTGCAACTATGGCAACATGCAATGCTTACTGTCACCCCTTCAGCAGACGCAACGCATCATTTCCTTTGGCGCTGGAGCGGCTGCTACTTCTCATGGCATAGCACAGCCACTTGTTTTTTAAATAGCATTAGCAACATGTCTTCTTTATGTTGGCGGCTATTATTAAACTCTCTTTCATTTTCTTTAGACAATAGAATGCTTAAAACATTAGCAGCAAATTTCCAAATTTTCAGTAAAATTTCAAAATCAGATATTTTTAGGGACCTGTTCAGGTTTAGGCTATGTTCACTTTACGTATATGTACGGCCGTAGTGCGAGCCGGGAATATTCGCCCGTAGTTTTGAGGTTGATGCGTACGCTAAAAAGTATACGATATACGGCTGCACAGTGCGCAATACGTATGAACCTACGTCCCGATCGTAAACGGACCCGTAAAAAATGAACAAGACCATTGTTTGCAGCCGGAACTGTTCAAATTCACGGCCGTGGATTGACAGGCGATCCATACGGAGTACTTAAAAAATTATTTATTTATTTAAAAAAAAAAACCGCATAGGGTCCCCCCTATTTTTATAACCAGCCGGGTTAAAAACCAAGCAACAGCAGCCTGGTAACTCCAGGGTGGGAAGAGCCATTGGTTTAGGCCCTCCCTAGCCTAAATCTTACCAGCCTGCTGCCGCCCCAGTCCAGGAGCGCCAATTTTGACGCTCCGGGACCATTGGCACCCGGCTCTTCCCAGTACCCCTGGTGGCATTGGATACTCGGGTAATAATGGGGGGTTAGTGCTAGCCATTTTATACCGGCTAACACTAGGCCCTGGCTTAGTAATGGATTCCGTCTATTAGACGGCTTCCACTACTAAGTCTATAAAGTAAAGAAATAAAGACAAGACACAAGTTAAAAAAAAAAAATTATTCAAATAAAAACACCCCCACACCCCTCATTTACCATTTTATTAAAAAAAAAAAACCGCTGGTCATCGTTGTAGTCCATCGAATCCAACGTATTCCACAGGATACCGATATCTGAAAAACAAAAAGGGAGAAACACACAAAAAACACACAAACAGGAGCAAAACACCCATCATTGTGAGCGGTGTTGTGCACCTTACAGTATGCAGCATCTTTACAGATCGCTGCTTACAGTCTGGCCCCCAAGGGGTTAAGGGAGGATGTATTGCATCCCCCTTAACCCCTTGGGGGCTAGACTGATGTCAGACTGCACCCATAGCAGCAAGGAAGGGGTTAAGTGTCCCCCCTTCCTTAGTGGGATGGGTGCAGTGCTGGGGAGGGGGTGGGGAGAGCTTTATACTCACCATCCGATGTCCCGATGTGTCCTCTTCACTGGTCCGCAGCACAATGAAGTCACTGTGCTGCGGACCGGCTCTTTATATGTGCGCTCAGCTGATTGGCTGATCGGCTGAGCGCACATATAATTCAAAATGTTTCTTCTAATAATGCTATTGTGATAACATAATTAGAAGAAACATTTGATGTTTTAATTAAAGTAAAGTGTTGATTAGTACAGAATGCTCTATTTACCGGGAATATGAATTAACGTCTTAATGGAGCTTCCTGTACTAATTAATATTTAATTAATAAAACACATTTTTTGTTGTAATAAAATCAATTTCGTTGTTCAATAAATTAATTTAAACAAATCCATCATTGTGCAATTAAATATACTGTAAAAAAAAAAATATATATATATATATATATATATATATATATACACACACACACACACTTATTTATATATATATATATATATATATATATATATATATATATATATATATATAATTTATTTTAACAGTGTATTTAATTGGGCATAAAGAAAAAGGAATCCACGCAGGGGATCCCGAAGAAATTTTGCTGGACAATGAATAATGTATCACAATAAATCTTTATTTATTACACAATTAAAAAGTTACATTAAAAATTGGAGACGAAGGAACAGTACCATACACAGAAATTGGGGAGAGGGGACATGAATCAAAAATAGATAACCTATATATACATCACTTTTATAATAGTATATTGCACATTCCTTGATAAAGCGAACGCGAAACGTGCGTAGGGTGAGTAGGTAGAGGGGACATTGTGTATGTTCATTTACCAGTGGTAGATACCTATTTATGTATGTATATATATATATATATATATATATATATATATATATATATATTTCTATATTGATTACTGCTTTTGTGGATTTGCTGTAACACTAATTTAATTTAACCCCTTCGTGCTGCAGCTAGTTTGGGCCTTAATGACCAGGCTAATTTTTCAAAATCTGACCTGTCTCACTTTATGCTCTTATAGCTCAGTGATGCTTTAACGTATGCTAGCGATTCTGAGATTGTTTTTTCGTCACATATGGCACTTTATGTTAGTGGCAAAATTTGGTCACTACTTTGTGTGTTTTTTGTGAAAAACATCAAAATATGAAAAATTTAAAAAATGTGCATTTTATGAACTTTGAAATTCTCTGCTTCTAAAAAAAGAACGTCGTAGCACATAAATTAGTTACTAAGTTACATTACCAATATGTCTTCTTTATTCTGGCATAATTTGGTAAACCTATTTTACTTTTTTAGGGTGTTATGGGGCTTAGAAATTTATCAGCAAATTATCACATTTTCGTGAAAGTTTCCAAAACTGATTTTTTTAGTTACCAGTTCTTTTTTTAAATGGATTTAGAAGTCTAGTATCCTGAAAACCCCCATAAGTGACCCCATTTTGGAAACTACACACCTTAAAGAATTAATCTAGGGGTATAATGAGCATTTTAACCCTACAGGGGCTGGAGGAAAGTATTCACAATTAGGCAGTAAAAAAATGGAAAATTAAAATTTTCCAAAAATATATACGTTTAGATTAAAGTTTCTCATTTTCAAAAGGAACATGAGAGAAAAAGCACCCCAAAATTTGTAACGCAGGTTCTCTTGAGTACAACGGTACCCCATATGTGGGCGCAAACCACTTTATGGGCACACAGCGGGGCTCAGAAGGGAAGGAGCGCCAATTAGCTTTTCCAATGCAAATTTTGCTGAAAAACGCCAGGTGCGTTTGCAGTGCCCCTGTAGTGTCAGCAGAGAGAAAAAACCCCAAAAGTCACCCCATTTTGGAAAGTGCACCCCTCAAAGAATTCATCTTGGTGTGTGGTGACCATTTTGACCCCACAGGTATTACAGGAAAGTATTCAAAAGAAGACAGTAAAAATGAAAAACTCGAATTCTTCCAATAATATGTTCGTTTAGTTTGAAATTTCTCAATTTCACGAGGAAGAAGAGGAAAAAAGTACTGCAAAATTTGTAACGCAGGTTCTCCTGAGTACAATGGTTCCCCATATATGGGCGTAAACCACTGTATGGGCACACAGGAGGGCTCAGAAGGGAAGGAGCGCCAATTAGCTTTTTCAATGCAAATTTTGCTGCAGAAGTTTCCGAGCGCCAGGTGCATTTGCAGTACTCCTGTAGTGTCCGCAGAGTAAAATCTCCCAATAAGTCACTCCATTTTGGAAAGTGCACCCCTCAAAGAATTCATTTTGGGGTGTGGTGAGCATTTTGACCCCACAGGTATTAGAGGAAAGTATTCAAAAGTAGACAGTAAAAATAAAAAACTCGAATTTTTCCAATAATATATAGTTACATAGTTACATAGTTAATACGGTTGAAAAAAGACACATGTCCATCAAGTTCAACCAAGGAGGGGATGAATACAGGGAAGGGGGAGGGGTGATAGGTTCTATACATATGCATTTATATTATTTTGGTCTAAGAACTTGTCTAGCCCTGTTTTGAAGCCCTCTACTGTTTTTGCTGTGACCAGATCCTGTGGTAGACTGTTCCACAGATTCACAGTTCTCATGGTAAAGAAGGCTTGTCGCCTCCGGAGATTGAACCTTTTTTTCTCCAGGCGGAGGCAGTGCCCTCTTGTCCTTTGAGGGGGTTTTACCTGGAACATCTTTTCCCCATATCTCTTGTAGGGGCCATTTATATATTTAAATAAGTTAATCATATCTCCCCTTAAACGTCTCTTCTCCAGACTAAACAAATGTAATTCTTTTAATCTCTCCTCATAACTAAGATGCTCCATTCCCCTTATTAGTTTAGTTGCCCGTCTTTGTACCCTCTCCAGCTCTAGAACATCCTTTTTATGAATCGGGTTCCAAAACTGGACAGCATACTCCAGATGAGGCCGCACCAAAGCTTTATAAAGCGGTAATATTATATCCCTGTCCCGTGAGTCCATGCCTGTTTTAATGCATGACAATATCCTGCTGGCCTAAAGGCCCTATTCCACGGAACGATTATCGTTCGTTTTCGGACGATATCGACCGCTACGGACGATAATCGTTCCGTGGAATAGAGTGCAACGATCAGCCGACATCGTTCATGTCGGCTGATCGTTGCAGTCGCTTGTTTTTCAACATGTTGAAAAACAAGCGACTGATATAGCAGCGATCCGCTGCCGTCGCTCCGTTGAATAGGAGCGTCGGCAGCAGATGCTGCTATATCCTATGGGCTGCCCGGACGATCAGCGATCCCCCGGGCAGCCCCCCCGCAGCTCCCCGCCGCCCCTCCCGCACTCACCCGCTCGCTGCAGCCGCGTTGAATAGCGGCGGCAGCAAGCGGCGAACGAGGAGCAAACGAGCGCTAATAGCGCTCGTTTGCTCCTCTAAAACGACCCGTGGAATAGGGCCATTAGGGCCCTATTCCACCGGACGATTATCGTTAGCATAATTGTTAACGATTAACAATCTCAAACGACCGCTATTGCGAAAGACCTGAAAACGTTCACTCATTTCCATGGAACGATAATCGTTACTTATGATCGTAATTGCGATAGTTTCTTCTTCCGTATTTATTCGCTATTGCGTTCGTATCTATTGCGAACGACCGAACGATGTCTTATTCAATGCGAACGATTTGCGAACGAGCAACGATAAAAATAGGTCCAGGTCTTATGGCCCTACTCCACGGGTCGTTTTAGAGGAGTAAACGAGCGCTATTAGCGCTCGTTTGCTCCTCGTTCGCCGCTTGCTGCCGCCGCTATTCAACGCGGCTGCAGCGAGCGGGTGAGTGCGGGAGGGGCGGCGGGGAGCTGCGGGGGGGCTGCCCGGGGGATCGCTGATCGTCCGGGCAGCCCATAGGATATAGCAGCATCTGCTGCCGACGCTCCTATTCAACGGAGCGACTGCAGCAGATCGCTGCTATATCAGTCGCTTGTTTTTCAACATGTTAAAAAACAAGCGACTGCAACGATCAGCCGACATGAACAATGTCGGCTGATCGTTGTACTCTATTCCACGGAACGATTATCGTCCGTAGCGGTTGATATCGTCCGAAAACGAACGATAATCGTTCCGTGGAATAGGGCCTTTATAAAGCGATCAACGATTTCTCGTTCAGTTGTTAATCGTTAACTGCATTTCAACCGAACGATTATCGTTTAGATTCGAACGATTTAACGATAATCTGAACGATAATCGTCCGGTGGAATAGGGCCCTTAGAAGCAGCTGACTGACATTGTGTGCTGTTCTGTAGTCTATTATCTACAAGTATACCCAGATCCTTCTCTATCAGTGACTCTCCCAAAGTAACTCCCCCCAGGACATATGATGCATGTGGGTTATTAGTACCCAGGTGCATAACTTTACATTTATCCACATTGAACCTCATTTGCCAAGTGGACGCCCAAACACTCAGTGTGTCTAAGTCATCCTGTAACATCTGCACATCCTCCATAGACTGTACTGTACTACAAAGCTTGGTGTCATCTGCAAAGATAGAAACATTGCTGTTAATTCCATTCTCAATATCATTAATAAACAAGTTAAACAGAAGAGGGCCCAGTACTGACCCTTGGGGTACACCACTTATTACCGGGGACCATTCGGAGTAGGAATCATTGACCACCACTCTCTGGGTACGATTATTAAGCCAGTTTTCAATCCAGTTACACATTAAATTTTCCAAACCGATAGACTTTAACTTACCCATCAGACGTCCATGAGGAACTGTGTCAAACGCTTTTGCAAAATCCAGGTGCACGATATCCACAGCCAGGCCGCCATCCAGGCTTCTACTTACCTCTTCATAGAAACATATTAGGTTGGTTTGACAGCTTCTGTCCTTAGTAAAACCATGCTGGTTATCACTTATAATACTATTAGCCACTACATATTCCTGGATGTAGTCCCTTATAAGCCCCTCAAATAGTTTCCCCACAATGGGCGTTAAGCTTACGGGTCTATAGTTACCTGGGGAAGTTCGAGAGCCCTTTTTGAAGATCGGCATTACGCCAGTCCCTCGGCACAATACCAGTAAGCAAAGAATCACGGAATATTTCATACAAGGGTAGAGAAATTACAGAACTGAGTTCCCTAAGAACTCTGGGGTGCAATCCATCAGGCCCTGGAGCTTTGGTTACATTGAGTTTGTTTAATTTATCTTGGACCATATCTATAGTAAACCAGTTCAGTACATTACATGTGTTAGCAGCACTGGCCCCACCCACCTCAGTACTGGCCCCACCCACCACAGCTCCATCCTCTTTTGTATATACAGAACTGAAGAACCCATTAAGTAACTCAGCTTTCTCCTGATCCTCAGTTATTAACTCCCCGTCACCATTATTTAGGGGTCCTACATGCTCTGACCTTGGTTTTTTTGCATTAATATATTTGAAGAATTTTTTGGGGTTTCTTTTGCTTTCTATAGCTACCTGCCTTTCATTGTGAATTTTTGCTGCTTTTATTACATTTTTACAGGTTTTGTTGACTTCTTTGTAATGTTTAAATGCTACAGCTGACCCCTCTGATTTATATTTTTTGAATGCCCCTTTTTTCTCATTTATAGCCCTTCTAACCTCGGTTGTAAGCCATGTGGGATTGGATTTTAACCGTTTATATTTGTTACCCATAGGAATATATTTGGCAGTACAGTTATTTAATGTGGATTTGAAGATTTCCCATTTATTAGCTGTATCCGTATGTGACAACAGCCGCTCCCAGTCTATGCCCTGAAGTTCTGCCCTTAACCCAGGAAAATTGGCCCTTTTAAAATTTAGAGTTTTTGCCCTCCCAACATGTTTTTCTTTTCTACACTTTAAGCTAAAAGTCACTATATTGTGGTCACTATTACCCAGGTGTTCATGGACAGTGACATCCCCAACCAGCTCAGCGTTGTTAGAAATAACCAGATCCAACAAGGCATCACTTCTAGTTGGCTCCTCCACAAACTGGCCCAGAAAATTATCCTGCAGGAGGTTAAGAAATTCCCTCCCCTTTGTGGTTTTAGCTGAACCGTGACCCCAATCTATATCTGGGTAGTTGAGGTCCCCCATTATCACTACTGTTCCCTCCCGGGCAGCCCGCTCTATTTGTCTATTCAACTGGCCATCTACCTCCTCAGTAATGTTGGGGGGTCTATAGATTACACCAAGAATTATTTTTTCACTCTTTACCTCCTTCTGTAGTTCTACCCAAAATGCTTCCACATCATCACAGTCATCGCCCACTATTGCATCTTTTACACTCACTTTAATATTATTTCTGACATACAGACATACTCCTCCTCCCCTTCTGCCCACCCGGTCCCTTCTGAACAATGTAAATCCCTGAATATTGACAACCCAGTCATGTGAGGAGTCCAGCCATGTCTCAGTCACACCAACCACATCAATGGACTCCTCCAGAACCAAGGCCTCCAGCTCCCCCATCTTGCTGACTAGACTTCTGACATTAGTAACCATACACTTTATATTACCATCGAGTTTAACCGCTTCATTATAAGAAATGGGATTTATTACTGTGCTGTGGCTACAATCATCCTCACTGTTCATCCGCAACATATGGATCTCCCTATGCACTGCTCTTATCCTCCCCCCACAGGACCCTTCTCCTCCCTCCTCATTGTTCTGTCCCCTTTCTAACCTATCTGCCACTACATTACATACTACATTGTCCTCCCTCCACATCCCTAGTTTAAAAACCCCTCCACCCCTTCTAGGATTCTCTCCCCCAGCACAGCGGACCCCCTTCCATTAAGGTGTTCCTTTAGTTTGAAATTTCTCAATTTCACGAGGAACAGGAGAGAAATGTCACCCCAATATATGTAAAGCAGGTTCTCCTGAGTACAACAGTACCCCATATGTGGGCATAAACCACTGCATGGGCACACAGCCGGACTCAGAAGGGAAGGAGCGTCAATTAGCATTTTCAGTACAGATTTTTCTGAAGAAGTTTCTGAGCGCCAGGTGCGTTTGCAGAGCCCCTATAGTGTCAGCAGAATAGATTCCCCCCAAAATTCACCCCATTTTGGAAAGTGCACCCCTCAAAGAATTCATCTTGGGGTGTGGTGACCATTTTTACCCCACAGGTATTAGAGGAAAGTATTCAAAATTGGCCAGTAAAAATGAAAAACTCGAATTTTTCCAATAATATGTTGGTTTAGTTTGAAATTTCTCAATTTGACGAGGAACAGGAGAGAAAACGTACCCAAAAATCTGTAACGCAGGTTCTCCTGAGTACAACGGTGCCCCATATGTGGGCATAAACCACTGTATGGGCACACAGCAGGGCTCAGAAAGGAAGGAGCACCAATTTACTGGAGCAAAACCGCAGCTAGTAATGGTTATTAGAATAGCACAGTTACTAAAATAAAATAAAAAAAATGAGATTACAGGTAATGTGGGGTGGTTACGGACAGCCTGGGGTGGTTATGGGCAACCTGAGGTGGTTACAGGTAATCTGGGGTGGTTACGGA
This sequence comes from Dendropsophus ebraccatus, assembly GCF_027789765.1. Taxonomy (NCBI): domain Eukaryota; kingdom Metazoa; phylum Chordata; class Amphibia; order Anura; family Hylidae; genus Dendropsophus; species Dendropsophus ebraccatus. The sequence goes on along the minus strand of NC_091461.1, from coordinate 84,178,483 downwards.
CAACATGGGGTAGTCACGGGCAACCTGCTGTGGTTACGGCAACCTGGGGTGGTTACAGGCAACGTGGGCTGGTTACGGGCAACGTGTGGTGGTCACGGGCATCCTGCTGTGGTTACGGCAACGTGGGGTGGTTACAGGCAACGTGGGCTGATTATGGGCAATGTGGGCTGGTTACGGGCAACCTGCAGTGCTTACAGACAATCTGGGGTGGATACGGGCAACGTGGGTTGGTTACGGGCAACCTGCAGTGCTTACAGACAATCTGGGGTGGTTACGGGCAATGTGGGGTGGTTACGGATAAACTGAAGTTCTTATAGGCAACCTGGGGTGGGTACCTGTAATCTGGCATGGGCACCACAATCTGGAGGGGGTCATTGGCAATTTGGGGTGGTCAGAGGCGCTGTGGCATGGTCAGAGGCGCCGTGGCGTGGTCAGAGGCGACGTGTGGTGGTCAGAGGCGACGTGTGGTGGTCAGAGGCAACGTGCGGTGGTCAGAGGCAACGTGCGGTGGTCAGAGGCAACGTGCGGTGGTCAGAGGCAACGTGCGGTGGTTACGTGCAATCTGGGGGGGGTTACATGTAATCTGGCGTGATTACGGGGAACCTGGGGGGGTTATGTGCAACCTGGAATGTGCAACCCCCTGAAGTGCTTATAGGTAATCTGGGGTGGGTACATGTAATTTGGGGTGGTTACGGGCAATCTGGAGGGGGTCACTGGCAATTTGGGGTGGTTACGGGCAACGTGCGGTGGTTACAGGCAAGGTGCGGTGGTTACGGGCAAGGTGCGGTGGTTACGGGCAAGGTGCGGTGGTTACGGGTAATCTGGGGGGGGGGGTTAGGGGTAATTTGGGAGTAAACTGCAATTATTACTATAATAAAAAGTGCGTGTTTTATTTTTTTGTATGTTTGTCACTTTTTGTACTTTACACATTCATTTTCACTGTATTACTATGATTACTGTGATATTTTCTATCACAGTAATCATAGTTCAGTGACAAAGACCAAATTGGTCTCTGTCACTTTAAATTTTCAGAGTTGGCTGGTTGTGGAGCGCATGCGCACTTCATAACCAGCCAGGACGCCGAAGAGGAAGGAGCTCCAGGAGCAGGTGAGTATATGGGGAAGGGGGGGGTGACTGGGGTGACAGGGGGGGTGGGGGGCGACTTGGGGGGTGGGGGGACATCACTTTTTTATCCCCTGTCACCAATCATTCATGGTGACAGGGGATAAAAAGTTCCGGGAGCACATGGTACAAGCGATCAGCGGTATATAGTATATACCGCTGATCGCTTGTACCGGGACCCCACAGGGGGGTCCTGATGACTGCCCCATGCTCTCCGCTACCTCCGGTGGCGGAGAGCATGGGGCTTTCATTCATTTTAACTTTTCCATCGCTGTGAACAGACATTAGTCGGTTCACAGCGATGGCGGCGGCCATCTTGGAAATGATGGCCGCCGGGGGAGGGGGGTTAGTGATCGCCCTACTAGGGGGGGCTGATCTGAGGTCTGGGGGACACTTATTTCATCTCCCCCCGCCGTAGATTCACGGCGGGGGGAGATAAAAGGCGGCGGCATCGGTAAGCCCTTTTACCGACGGTAAACTATAACGTGAATAGCGGCGATCGTCGGTTAGGGGGTGGGCCGGGACAGACCCCACACACTGCCCCAACCCCTCAGCTACCTCCGGTAGCTGGGGGGATGGGGTGGGGGCCGTCCCGGCCCCGCAGCCTTATTCTCTGCCATCACAGTAAAAAGCTGATGGCAGCAGAATAAGGGCCCTTAGTGAGCCCTGTAAAAAGCCGTATCGGCGGTCACTAAGGCGTTAAGTCGAACCCCTTCTGGGTCTGTTATTATATTATTTTCAGCACATCAAAAAGTATATTTTGGATTTCTTCCACATCTTTTGCACTGGTTTATATTTTATATACCTAAAGCATATTCGGTTTCATTAGTTACTTACTGGTATCTATCTGTTTGTTTTCACACGTATATACGTGCAATATACTATTATAAAAGTGATATGTATACAGGTACTGTATATAGGTTATCTATTTTTAATTCATGTCCCCTCTCCCCAATTTCTGTGTATGGTACTGTTCCTTCGTCTCCAATTTTTAATGTAACTTTTTAATTGTGTAATAAATAAAGATTTATTGTGATACATTATTTATTGTCCAGCAAAATTTCTTCGGGATGCCCTGCGTGGATTCCTTTTTCTTTATGCTAAATTGCGTTTTCTGTGTATAGGACGGATTATTTAGGGCACCTTGTGGTAGTTAATTAGTATATTTAATTGCACAATGATGGATTTGTTAGAATTAAATTATTGAACAAGGAAAGGGACTTTATTACAATGAAAATGTGTTTTATTAATTAAATATATTAACCATGAGAGGCATCGGCATTACTGCAGAGGATCGCTAACCCCGGTAAAAGTGATTCCTGTAAAGTGTTTCCCTGCTTTCCCAGATGCATTCCAGAGGTGTTTGCATCACTTTCTAAAGATTTTATTTGTTATTTTTAGTTGAACCAGATTTCCAAGTAAATGACTGTATGTTTTCAGCCGCATGTCTATTTTTTCCCACGGACGTATTTTCAGCCGCACATTTCCGGCCGCGTAAAAGCTACGCCCGGAAATATACGTAGTGTGAACATAGCCTTAAAGTGTATTTGAGGGGAATGTATGTTAGAAAGCCCCACAAAGCACCCCATTTCAGAAACTGCACCCCCAAAACTCTGCAAAAGCACATCCAGAAAGTTTTTTAACCCTTTAGTGGAGTCACAGAAATAAAAGCTATGTAAGAAATTTGAAAATGTTAATTTTCTGTGCAGAGATTTTATTGTAATCCAATATCTTTCATAATTATAAACCTATTACCAGAGAAATGCACCCCAATATTGATTGCCCCGTTTCTGCAGTTTATAGAAATACCCCATATGTGGTCCTATTGCGCTATTTGACGCAACCACAAGCCTCAGATATAAAGGAGCGCCTAGTGAATTTCAATGCCTCTGTTATATTTGGTCATTTTTGACTGTACCACTTCAGGTTGGCAGATGCTCTGGGGTACCAAAACATAAAAAAACACCCCTAAAGGGACACCATTTAGAAAACTACACCCCTCAAGGAATGTAACAAGGGGTGTGGCGAGCATCTGGACCCCACAGGTGCTTCACAGATTTTCAAAACAATGTGGCGTGAAAAAAAAAATATATATTTTTTACACTAAAACGTTCTAGCCTTCAATTTTTCATTTTCACAAAGGGATAAAAGGAATAACAACCCAAAAAACGCGTAGCGCAGTTTCTCCCGAGTACGGAAATACCCCACATGTGGACATAAAGTGCCAAGCAGGCGCAGGACAAGCCTCCAAAGGGAAGGAATTCAGTGGGCCGGCCGCAGCAGGCTGAAGGACCGTAGGAATCCCGGCTTGTGTAGGGCGCTGGTGTTCAGTAAATCACAGGATGGCGTGGTTGTTCCATAAAGGAATTTTATTAAAAAGGCACAACGCGTTGGCCACCAGGTAAAAGGGGGCCTTTCTTAAGTTAACAGACATGACTAAAAAGACAGTGATTTAAATGTTACCTAGTGTGACGTCATGATCCGTGACTTCCGGGTCAGCGGAAACAAAGGCACTTTGAGTAGTGGTACACATGAGTAACAGTATAACCAGTGCTGAAATACATATATTCCATACAAGTAATCCATACAGGTGTTCCATACAAGTAAACTTACAGTTCCAGGGGTCGGTGTTCGGGACCGGCATAGTCACGTGAGCGGCCGGGCGTAATTGCGTCATTACGGTCATGCGCGCCGGCATCATGTGGTTTCGGAGTTCCGGAAGCGTCACCTACGTAAACTGCGTAAGATAGAATAAATTAAGAATGCGTAAATAACGTAAATAACGTAAGTGGCGTAAATACCGGAGTGTGCCATACAAAATCAAAAGAGCAACAAACAGATCGAAAAAATTAGAAAGATAATGCAAAGATCTATACTGAAACTTAAAAAAGGGCCTATATATATATATTAACAAAGACCAGTGTAATACAAAAAAGAAAAATATGAAATAATAGATAAAAAAATGAAAAATGGGGTCCTATCGCCATCTAGTGGACAAAAAGTAAAAGAACAGTCTCCATTATAACAAATGTTAATTTAAAAGGGGAGTGGGAGTGAATAAATAAAAAATATATAGTCATGGTAGTACATTAGTTAAATAACAGGAAAAAAAAGGGGGGCGGGGGGGGCTGAAAAAAGAAAAATAATTTTTTATATTAGTGTACATTATTAGAAATAAAATTATAATTAATCAGCAAGTTCAATACATTCATTAAGGCCGTGTGGTGTCAAGGATTGGATCTGGTAGATCCAAAACGACTCACGTTTACAGAATGATGACCAACGGTCAGTGCTATTTGCAGAAATTTGTTCAATGGGGAATATTCTTATATTGGAAAAATTACTGTTATGGTTCTCGGTGAGGTGTCTTGACACACTCTGTTTCAAAAAGCCTTTAGCAGTATTATGGCGATGGCCATTAATACTTTTGTGTAGAGGTTGTTTGGTGCGTCCAATGTACTGAAGGCCGCAATCGCAAGTAAGCAAATAAATAACAAAAGCTCTAGCACTGACCGTTGGTCATCATTATGTAAACGTGAGTCGTTTTGGATCTACCAGATAATTTTTTCACTTTCACGGCACAAATGTGCCCGTCATCAAGGGGTCCATATCCTCACTGCACCCCTTGTTAGATTCCTTGAGGGGTGTAGTTTCCAGAATGGGGTCACTTGTGGGGGATTTTCACTGTTTTGGCAGCACGAGGGCTCTGTAAATGCGACATGGCGTTCATCATCCTTTCTGGCCGAATCCAGCCTCAAAAATCCAAATGGCGTGTGGTGCGCCTTGAAGCGATCCAGTATGCAGGGGCCGGGGTGATCAGGACAGGTGTCACACTGGAAAATGGTGTCCTGCCTGATCCCCCTGTTACGCCACGCTCTGCACTTCTTCTGGGGTCTCCCGTTTTCCTGTGTGCGGGACATCACCTGGAAAATATTGCCCTGGTGCGATACGTGGTCCTTCATATCAAGAAGCGCTGGGTCCGCTCCATGGCTGCTAAATATTAGGGCTCTATTACTGCTTCTGATATTTTCGGATCGTGCCGCAAGCTACAGTAGCAGCGAGGGACCGGAAGAGGGGGTTCTGGTATAAAATTTATCCCCATACAGGTGGTAACCTTTATCCAGCAGTGGGAAGATCAGTTCCCAAACGATCTTCCCACTAACTCCGAGGATGGGGGGGAATCTGGGGGCATCTGGGGGCTGGATTCGGGTGTCCCTTCCTTCATACACTCTAAGGGTACGTGCACACTGCGGAATGGCGAAGGATAACCCTTTGTGCATTCCGCAGCTGGCACCCGCCGGCGGACTGATGCGGGCGCTCGTGTCACACTCCATTCTATGCACGGGCGGATTCCACCCTCTGTCCAAAGAATGAATGTGTTCATTCTTTGGACGGACGACGGAATCTGCCCGTGCATAGAATGGAGTCTATGACAAGGGCAGAGACGCGCGCCTGCATCAGTCCGCCGGCGGGTGCCAGCTGCAGAATGCACAAAGGGTTATCCTTCGCCATTCCGCAGAGTGCATGTACCCTAAATCTGTAAGTGTACCCTGAGGTACTCTCACAGAGTTTGTAGAATTTCACGCCATACCGTCATCTCTTATTGGGACGGTACTGGCGGAAAACACGTGTCTGGGGGGAGCGTACGCTACACTCACCTACTGTTTCGGTGTCGGAGGCAATAATAACGTATGCATCCGACATGAAAACACCCTGGGAGCCATCTTTATACGGGGATTGGTATATGGGGTATGTAGATGTGTAGTGGTGTAGTGTAAAACTTTATTTCGTATAGTGTAATAGTGTTTTTTACGTGTCTTTTTAACATTAAGTATAAAAAAAAACCTACGCCAAGAAAGGAGTTGCTGATAAATGCCGCACTTATGTGCGGTACTTATCAGCAAAACGTGGCTGTAGGATATAGAAAAAAAACACCCTACGCCAAAAAGGAGGAGTTGCTGATCAGCGGCGCACTTACGTGCGATGCTGATCAGCACTCAGCGGCGATAGGGTGCAGAAACTAAAAAAACTAAAAAAAAAAAAACACCTTTTTTCAACCCTATAGCAACTGATAAGTGTATAATATACACTTATCAGCCGCTAGGGGGCAGTAGGTCCCGAATTCCAGAAATTGACGATGGGAGCCGAGGGGAGCCGAAGCCGGGACCGGCGGAAATACCCGAAGACGCGACGAAGAAGAGGACACGATCGGGACCCGGAAGAAGCGATCGGGACGCCGGGATCAGGTGAGTATGTGCCAATACCTGCTGGGGATAGCAGGTATTTAACACTTTTTGGGGACTTATATCACCGTGATCGGCCGGTCAGTCCCGCCCAGCCGATCACGGCGATCGGGACGTGGCACCTTGGCCACCATTACTTTTAACAGTTATGGCGGTCGGTGCCGTCCTCGGACAGCACCAACCGCCATTTTTTCCGGGTCATCGGGTCACTGATGACCCGGAAAGCTTCAGATCACAGCAATTGGCTGATCTGAATTGATCAGCCAATAGCGGCGATCATCAGCACGGGGGGGTTAACCACCACCCGTGCCAACAAGCTAGGATGGCCTGCTATACATTATACATTATAAATGTACGCCCGCTTGCGTTAAGGCACGGGTTTTGGGGGCATACACTTTGTAGGGATCTTCCCGGGGGATGGTGTGTTTGGTCACAGTTCAGGCAGCAAACTTGGACTTATAAAAACAGCTTTGGTGTTTATTTGTAGCATAAACAGTCCAGCAAAATAAATACAGCAACACTGTGCTTTAAGAATAAAACAAAACAAAAAGTCCTGCCCGTCTGGGCGCTTACTAATACACTGGTCACCTCTCTGGCACTTCAGTCGGCAGTATTGCGGGGTGTGAACAGACCCCAGCAGCGGCTGTCTTCCCAGCTCTCACCAAACAGACCACGCAGGCTGTTTACTCCTGTCTGAGAGCAATCCCCTGTAGCTCTGTGGAGCTTTTGACTTGTTGCAGGCTCATCAGGGCACACCTGACTGTAACAACCGAACTGGATCGGGGGGGAAGGGAATGGCAGGTCCCACTACCAACCTACCCACCATTCCAGTAAATCCGGCCCGGAAAATGTAAAGAACAACAGCATAATACTGCTGAGTAACAGATCTCTCCCGGATTTACCATCTCACCATATGGCGTAGCCTGGGTGAGATGTACCTCCCCTCGAACACTTTCCCAGTGACACTTCTACATATCCCCCCCCTCTTTTTCAGACCGGAGGGCTGAGCATTTTGTCCCCACAGACAGTGTACCCTTGATAGGGCGTCAGCATTTGCCTGTAACTTTCCTGGCCTGTGTTCCACCGTAAAATTAAAGTTTTGGAGGGACAGGAACCATCTAGTCACCCTCGCATTTTTCTCCTTGTTAAGCTTCATCCATGTTAGGGGGGCATGGTCTGTCACTAACCTGAATTTTCTGCCTAGCAAGTAGTACCTCAGGGCCTCTAGGGCCCACTTCACTGCCAGACATTCTCGCTCAACTATGGCGTAGTTTTTCTCGGCCGGGGATAGCTTCCTGCTTAAGTACATCACTGGGTGCTCCTCGCCATTCACGACCTGTGAAAGGACGGCACCTAACCCTGTGTTGGAGGCATCTGTCTGGACCAGAAATTCTTGCCTAAAGTTAGGGGTAACTAGCACAGGTTGTTGACACAAGGCAGACTTAAGGCTTTGAAAAGCCTTCTCGGCCTCTGGAGTCCATGTCACCATTGCTGACTTACCTCCCTTTGTCAGGTCAGTTAGCGGGGCTGCAACTGTGGCAAAGTTTGGCACAAACCTACGGTAATAGCCCGTAATACCCAGGAAAGCTCTGACCTGTTTCTTTGTGAGGGGTTTAGGCCAATTCTGTATTGCCTCGATTTTATTTAGCTGTGGTTTGATTAACCCCCTCCCAATAATGTAGCCCAAGTATTTGGCCTCCTCTAAGGCTAATGCACACTTCTCTGCATTGATGGTTAACCCTGCATCACTTATGGCATCTAACACCGCCTGGACCTTACAGAGGTGACTTTCCCAATCAGGGCTAAAGATGACCACATCATCGAGGTAGGCAGCGGAGTAATCACGATGTGGTCGCAGAATCAAGTCCATCAACCTCTGAAAAGTGGCAGGGGCTCCATGTAACCCGAATGGCATCACTACATATTGGAAGAGCCCATCAGGGGTGGAGAATGCAGTCTTCTCTTTAGCCTCAGGAGTGAGGGGGATCTGCCAGTAGACTTTTGTGAGATCGAGGGTGGTTATGTACCTGGCATTACCCATTCTTTCAATTAACTCATCTACCCTGGGCATGGGGTAGGCATCGAACTTGGAGATCTCATTTAACTTTCTAAAATCATTACAGAACCTCCAAGTTCCATTGGGCTTTGGGATTAGCACAATCGGGCTGGACCACTCACTCTGGGACACCTCAATGACTCCTAGGTCAAGCATACGTTTTACCTCGGCTGACACCGCCTCCCTCCGTGCTTCTGGTATCCTATAGGGCTTAAGGTTTACTCTGCTTCTAGGCTCAGTTTCAATGTGATGGTGAATGAGATGCGTACGCCCTGGAAGGTCAGAAAACTTGTCTTTATTTTTCTGCAAAAACTCTTTAGTCTCCTGCTTCTGTGACACTGATAGAGCAGGGCCGTTTCTTGCACCGGGCAGGCCGGGTGACGGCACAGGGCGCGGACAGTTAGGGGGCGCTGATGGCACCCCCGGGACCTCACACAGCCTTGGTTGGATAGCACACCCAGACCATCACCCGGGCGCCCATAGCATACCCAAACCCCCCCAGTCCCCCCCAGTCCGCCCCAGTCCCCCCCAGTCCGCCCCAGTCTGCCCCAGTCTGCCGCGCTCATGTGAGCGCTCAAGACTTGCCCCGGCCGCCTCTCTGCATCACCTCCTGCCCGCACGTGTTCATCCAATCAGCGCAGTGCAGAGCGGGAGCGTGGGGCCGCGCACCTGCCCTGCTCTGGAGGAACTCGTCGATATGTCGGGCGGGCAGTAGGTGATGCGCCGCTACTATCACTGAAGCACTCACCTCGCAGATGCAGGTGAGAGGTGAGAAGGCAGCCAGTGGGGAAGTGTGTGTGTGTGTTGGGGTGTTGGGGGGTCGGGGGGGGATAATGTATGGAGGTGGAGGGGGGCAGGGGGGGATAATGTATGGAGGAGGAGGAGGGGGGGTCAAAGGGGGATAATGTATGGAGGAGGAGGAGGGGGGGTCAGGGGGGGATAATGTATGGAGGAGGAGGAGGGGGGGTCAGGGGGGGATAATGTATGGAGGAGGAGGGGGGGTCAGGGGGGACAATGTATGGAGGAGGAGGGGGGGTCAGGGGGGGATAATGTATGGAGGAGGAGGGGGGGGTCAGGGGGGGATAATGTATGGAGGAGGAGGAGGGGGGTCAGGGGGGATAATGTATGGAGGAGGGGGGCAGGGGGGATAATGTATGGAGGAGGAGGAGGGGGGGTCAAAGGGGGATAATGTATGGAGGAGGAGGGGGGGGGTCAGGGGGGATAATGTATGGAGGGAGGGGGGTCAGGGGGAGATAATGTATGGAGGGATGGGGGGGTCAGGGGGGATAATGCATGGAGGAGGAGGGGGGGTCAGGGGGGGATAATGTATGGAGGAGGAGGAGGGGGGTCAGGTGGGATAATGTATGGAGGAGGAGGGGGGGGTCAGGGGGGATAATGTATGGAGGGAGGGGGGTCAGGGGGAGATAATGTATGGAGGGATGGGGGGGTCAGGGGGGATAATGCATGGAGGAGGAGGGGGAATAATGTATGGAGGAGGAGGGGGGTCAGGGGGGGATAATGTATGGAGGAGGAGGGGGTCAGGGGGGGATAATGTATGGAGGAGGAGGAGGGGGGTCAGGGGGGGATAATGTATGGAGGAGGAGGAGGGGGGGTCAAAGGGGGATAATGTATGGAGGAGGAGGAGGGGGGTCAGGGGGGGATAATGTATGGAGGAGGAGGAGGGGGGGTCAAAGGGGGATAATGTATGGAGGAGGAGGAGGGGGGTCAGGGGGGGATAATGTATGGAGGAGGAGGAGGGGGGGTCAGGGGGAGATAATGTATGGAGGGAGGGGGGGGGTCAGGGGGAGATAATGTATGGAGGGATGGGGGGGTCAGGGGGGATAATGCATGGAGGAGGAGGGGGAATAACGTATGGAGGAGGAGGGGGGGTCAGGGGGGGATAATGTATGGAGGAGGAGGGGGTCAGGGGGGGGATAATGTATGGAGGAGGAGGAGGGGGGTCAGGGGGGGATAATGTATGGAGGAGGTGGAGGGGGGGTCAAAGGGGGATAATGTATGGAGGAGGAGGGGGGGTCAGGGGGGATAATGTATGGAGGAGGAGGGGGGTCAGGGGGGGATAATGTATGGAGGAGGAGGGGGAATAATGTATGGAGGAGGAGGGGGGTCAGGGGGGGATAATGTATGGAGGAGGAGGGGGTCAGGGGGGATAATGTATGGAGGAGGAGGAGGGGGGTCAGGGGGGGATAATGTATGGAGGAGGAGGAGGGGGGGTCAAAGGGGGATAATGTATGGAGGAGGAGGAGGGGGGTCAGGGGGATAATGTATGGAGGAGGAGGAGGGGGGGTCAGGGGGGGATAATGTATGGAGGAGGAGGGGGGGTCAGGGGGAGATAATGTATGGAGGGAGGGGGGGTCAGGGGGAGATAATGTATGGAGGGATGGGGGGGGCAGGGGGGATAATGCATGGAGGAGGAGGGGGAATAATGTATGGAGGAGGAGGGGGGTCAGGGGGGGATAATGTATGGAGGAGGAGGGGGTCAGGGGGGGATAATGTATGGAGGAGGAGGAGGGGGGTCAGGGGGGGATAATGTATGGAGGAGGAGGGGGATAATGTATGGAGGAGGAGGGGGGGTCAGGGGGAATAATGTATGGAGGAGGAGGGGGGATCGGGGGGGATAATGTATGGAGGAGGAGGAGGGGGGGTCAGGGGGGATAATGTATGGAGGAGGAGGGGGGATCAGGGGGGATAATGTATGGAGAAGGAGGGGGGATAATGTATGGAGGAAATGGGGGGGTCAGGGGGGGATAATGTATGGAGGAGGAGGGGGGATAATGTATGGAGGAGGAGGAGGGGGGTCAGGGGGGGATAATGTATGGAGGAGGAGGAGGGGGTCAGGGGGGGATAATGTATGGAGGAGGAGGGGGATAATGTATGGAGGAGGAGGGGGGGTCAGGGGGATAATGTATGGAGAAGGAGGGGGGATAATGTATGGAGGAGATGGGGGGGTCAGGGGGGGATAATGTATGGAGGAGGAGGGGGGGTCGGGGGGGATAATGTATGGAGGAGGGGGTCAGGGGGGATAATGTATGGAGGAGGGGGTCAGGGGAGGATAATGTATGGAGGAGGGGGTCAGGGGGGATAATTTGTGGAGGAGGGGGTCAGGGGGGATAGTGTGGAGAAGGGGGGATAGTGTGTGGAGGAGGGGGGGATAGTGTGTGGAGGAGGGGGGTCATGGGGGATAGTGTGGAGAAGGGGGGGATAGTGTGTGGAGGAGGAGGGGGATCAGGGGGGATAGTGTGTAGAGGAGGAGGGGGATCAGGGGGGATAGTGTGGAGGAGGGGGGGTCAGGGGGGATAGTGTGTGGGGGGGATGGGGTACAGATAGGGTAGTATGTGTGTGGAGGGGGCCAAGTGGAGTAGTGTATTTGGGGATGGCGGTCAGGTTATTTGCAGGCAGGAGGGGAACTTTATTACTATGGTGGGTCCAGCAGGAGGCATTTTTTCTATATAGGAGGCACAGCAGAGGAGGCATTATTACTATTTGGAAGGCACACTGAGGGCATTATTACTATATGGGGGCACAGCAGAGGACATTATTACTATTTTGAAGGCACAGCAGGGGATTCTATATACAGGGGACATCCCAAATAGCTACTAGCCTTACTGCACATGACACAAAAAAGTAGAAGTTGTAAAAGTGCGGAGCCTAAGATGTTTGTCTGGCAGGTCCAGAAGAGACGAATTGTAGCTTCAAGAAATCTTCCTGGTGTTCTGGGCCGGATGGAGAGGAAAAGGAAAGTGACACCTCAGATCAAAGAAGACGTCACCTGTGAGTTACTGTATGACTTTAGAAAAGTTGGGTAACTATGCCATAAAACACGCACTGCTTTTTCTACCAACAACCCAAATAAATCACTTGGGGGGGGGGGCGCTTTTATAAATATTCGCCCTGTAGTCAAAATTACCTAGAAACTGCCCTGTGATAGAGTATCACCAATCTTGACCGGAGGGATTGGTTGTGACAAATTATTAACAGAGTTTGTCGCCACCAAGGATTCCCTGTCTTTCCAGGGTTTGATCAAGTTTATGTGATAAACTTGAAAAGGCTTCCTTCTACCTGGTTGGTGCACCTTGTAGTTCACCTCACTGACCTTCTCTACAATTTCATAGGGACCTTGCCACTTTGCTAAGAATTTGCTTTCTACCGTGAGAACAAGAATGAGTACCCGGTCACCTGGGCTAAATGTCCTGATTCTTGCAGAACGATTGTAAATTCTGCTTTGGCCCTCTTGCGCCCTCTGGAGGTGTTCCCTTACTAGGGGCATTACAGTGGCTATACGGTCCTGCATTTGTGCTACATGCTCTATAACACTCTTATATGGGGTGGACTCGCTTTCCCATGTCTCTTTTGCAATATCCAACAAACCCCTAGGGTGACAACCATAGACCAACTCGAAGGGAGAGAACCCGGTGGATGCTTGGGGCACTTCCCTAATAGCAAACATCAGGTAAGGTAGTAAGTGATCCCAATCACGACCATCTTTTTCCACCACTTTCTTTAACATATGTTTCAGGGTTTTATTAAACCTCTCCACTAATCCATCTGTCTGGGGATGATATACAAAGGTACGTAGGTGTGAGATTTTAAACAGTTTGCATAGCTCCTTCATCACCTTTGACATAAACGGGGTACCTTGGTCGGTCAAGATTTCTTTGGGGATCCCCACCCTGGAAAACATATAAAACAACTCATGGGCAATTGTTTTAGATGCAGTGTTTCTTAAGGGGACAGCCTCAGGATAGCGGGTTGCGTAGTCTAAGACCACCAAAATGTACTGGTGTCCCCTTGCCGACTTTACAATGGGACCCACCAAGTCCATTGCAATGCGGTCAAAAGGTACCTCTATGATGGGGAGCGAAACCAAAGGACTGCGGAAATGCGACACTGGGGCGCTAAGCTGACATGTGGGGCACGACTCACAGTATTTTTTTATGTCAGCATAAATCGCAGGCCAATAAAATCTCTGGAGGACTCTCTCCTGCGTTTTATCCGTCCCCAAGTGGCCCCCAAGGACATGATTATGGGCCATGTCGAGTACCTGACGCCGGTACGACTTAGGCACCAGAAGCTGTTCCACAACCTCATCATTAATTTTGGTGACTCTATAGAAGAGATCATTAGTCATAGAAAAATGTGGAAACTTTTTCTCAGCTTCTGGTTCCTGAGGTACCCCATTCATAACAGTGACCTGCTCTCTCGCATTTTTGAGAGTGGGGTCCTGTAATTGGGCAGTACCAAAATTATCCCTAGACACCTCTAAGTCTGGAACATTCTGCTCAGTGGGAGGAGCCTCTACCTCACCAGCCAGGACCTGCAAAGGAAAAACATCATTTTCGTCCTGTACATTTTTATCCTTTACCGTGGGTAATGCAATAGACTTAGGGGTCTCCTCACTCCTTTCAGGGGATTGTTGTTTTCCCCATAGAGCCCAGAATAATGGAAAATCACGCCCCAATATTACATTATGCATAAGGTTTTTATGCATAAGGTTTTTAACCACACCCACTTCATATTGTACAGCGCCTAGTTCAGTCCCGATATTAGCCAGTACTATAGGGTAAACCTTTGTATCGCCATGTATGCACACCACACTCATATGTCTTTCTGGCACAAAGTCCCCAGCCACCAGACTGGCATGCACCAAGGTGACAAGGCTTCCCGAGTCCAGCAACGCTTTAACAGGGAAGTTATTTACAGTAATGTTGCAGATTTGCGGTTCAGTCTCTAGTCCAGGAACTGCAACACATGACGGTTCCGCAAATAGCGACTGACGCCGGCTAGCGTCACACTCCATGGGCTCAGTGGTAAGAGGGCAATGGGAAGACATATGTCCCGTCTCATGGCATCTCCAGCACTGGATAGGGCCTGGTCTCCTTGGCAGGGAGTCCTTTTTAGGGCCACTTAGCCACCGGGGACCATCGCCAGTCTTTTGCCCCTGAGACACTGCCTGAGCGCTCTTCCCTCTATCAGCACCCCTCCACACTCCCCCAATAGATGGAAGTCTCTTACCAGCTGACGGCACAGATCTGGCACTCCGGGGAGGTGAAGGGGCTGCAGGAACATCACGGAGGTAGTCCTCAGTCGCCTGGAACCTCTCCACAAGGTTGACGAGTTCGTCGGCACTCCTAGGGTCACCTTGTCCTACCCAGCATTGTAGATCAGCAGGAAGTGCACGGAGGTAGCAATCCATCACGACCCTCTCTAGGATCTGGGCAGGAGTAGAGGTGTCTGGCTCCAACCACTTTCTTGCCAAATGTATCAGGTCGTACATCTGGGACCTTGCTGATTTGTCCAGACTGTAGCTCCAGTTGCGTACCCTCCGGGCACGGACAGCAGCAGTAACTCCTAGTCGGGCGAGTATCTCTGCTCTTAGCCAAGGATAGTCCTTGACCTCTTGCTCACTGAGGTCATAGTAGGCCTTTTGAGGTTCGCCTGTTAAATAGGGAGCAATGACTTCTGCCCACTCAGTGGAGGGTAACTTTTCTCGCACAGCCACACGCTCAAAGACAGTTAAGTAGGCCTCAACATCGTCATCAGCAGTCATCTTTTGCAGCGCACGCTGCACAGCTCTTCTCACAGACAAAGTCTCTGGCGCGGCTGCTGCCACCAGCTGGGGATTAGCACCTGCAGACGCCTCTTGCTTTGCTATCAGGTGCTCAATAAGTCTCTGTTGTTGAGCCATTGCTTGCTGATGTGCAGCCATTGTCTGTTCATGGCGCAGATTAGCGTCTGTCAGAGCCTGCTGCTGTTGCAGACTCACTTGCATTAACTGCTTCATCATCTCCTCCATGTTGCTTGTCTGTTTTTGGAGTGAAGCAGAAGCCTTCACCCAGGACACAAGCAGCTGTAGCCAAGTTGATGCACACCGTTGCCCCTAGCAACCGTTTTGCCCGCTCCGCAGCACCAATTGTAGGGATCTTCCCGGGGGATGGTGTGTTTGGACACAGTTCAGGCAGCAAACTTGGACTTATAAAAACAGCTTTGGTGTTTATTTGTAGCATAAACAGTCCAGCAAAATAAATACAGCAACACTGTGCTTTAAGAATAAAACAAAACAAAAAGTCCTGCCCGTCTGGGCGCTTACTAATACACTGGTCACCTCTCTGGCACTTCAGTCGGCAGTATTGCGGGGTGTGAACAGACCCCAGCAGCGGCTGTCTTCCCAGCTCTCACCAAACAGACCACGCAGGCTGTTTACTCCTGTCTGAGAGCAATCCCCTGTAGCTCTGTGGAGCTTTTGACTTGTTGCAGGCTCATCAGGGCACACCTGACTGCAACAATCGAACTGGATCGGGGGGAAGGGAATGGCAGGTCCCACTACCAACCTACCCACCATTCCAGTAAATCCGGCCCGGAAAATGTAAAGAACAACTCAGCAGCATAATACTGCTGAGTAACAGATCTCTCCCGGATTTACCATCTCACCATATGCCGTAGCCTGGGTGAGATATACCTCCCCTCGAACACTTTCCCAGTGACACTTCTACAACTTACGCCCGCGGTCGTTAAGGGGTTAATATAAATTCATCCATTGTAAAACCTGCACCCCTCAAAGTATTCAAAGTAACATTTCATAAGTTTATTAACCCTTTAGGTGTTTCGCAGAAATTAAAGCAAGTTGGAGGGGAAATTTAAAAAATTTTTGGCAAATATTCTATTTTAACTATTTTTTTCCTCTTACACAGCAAATACTAACTGTGAAATACCAATCAATATTTATTCCCCTTATTCAAATGTTTCTAGAAATCCCCCATATGTGGCTGCAGTGCGTCACCACAGGCCACAGACATGACAGAGACCTGGTTAATTTTGGGGCCTTTTTTTACTTCAGTTTTCTTTATTAGCCATTATACCATGTCACAGAGGCTTTGCGGTGCCAAAATATTTGTGTAAAACAAGTTGACGTTTCCATCGGTACTATTCTGAGAGACATGAGACACCCTAATCATTTTATAAAATATTTTTTATGAGGTGGTATGAATAAAAGTATAATTTAGCAGCTGTTTTTCACAATTTTTTTGTATGCCGTTAACTATATGTTACATATGACATGTTATCTTTATTTGTCAGGTCGATACAATTACAGCATTTTATAAAGCTTTTGTTATAGTTTATGGCATTTATACTATAAAAACTGTGTCTTGCATATTGTAAGAGCAGTAATATTTTTTTTTTTTTTTGCCAATGTAGGGCAATGTTGGGCGCTTTTTTTTTGCGGCATAAGCTGACGTTTTTAGTGGTACACCTTTTGGGTACATGAGACATTTTGATAGCTTTTATCTATATTTTTAGGGGGTGGGATTAAGAAAAGAATGTAATTTGGGATTTGTTTTTTATTTATTTATTGCTGCCTTAATCAGGCAGGATAATTAATGTGACAGGCTAATAGACGGGGTCATTATGGACACAGCGATACCAAATAGATGTATCTCATTTATAGGGGTTCATTTATAAAGGGGGATGGGGAATGTGTATATTTATTTATTTATTAATTTTTTATTTATTTGTGCATTTATTTATTTATGTATTTGTGTGTGTGTGTGTTTTAACTTTTTCAGGTACAACTATAATACATTACAACACATGATGCATTACCGCGGTGCCTATGGGGTTAACTGCACGAGGGGAGCACGCCTTCCCTCCGGGCAGGGGCAGCACGAAGACTCTGTGTGAAACAACCTCCTCCCGCTGCCCGATCATCGTTAGGGACATTTCCCAAACGTGATTTTGCTGCTAGGGGTTAAAACGTCACACAACAATTACCTTATCAGGAACCATTGTGCGAGTTGTAAGTGCGCTTGTGATTGCTTAAAAACCCCAAGAACAGTTATTGTCCAGTTACCATAAGTGCCTGGAAAAATGGGACACGAAGGGTAAGATTCCTTGGCACAACTGCCAGGGTTGATGGTTATGACGGCTATGGTTAACAAAAAGGGAAATGCCCTCTTAGTGAAGCATAGTCATGGGCATGTGTGTCTGGATAATTCTGTTTTTGGGGCATGGGTTTCAATACAGTCTTTGGGCAAAGCATTATGCTGGTGTGGATAATATATACCTGTGTTGGCAATATTTGGGCATGAGCACAAATTTTAAAACTTTGTGATTTTAGAATGTTAGAGTTCGTTCCCTGTGTGTGAATTTGGCTGGAAGAACCAGCCGACGCCCTATCCCTTTGGCCTGATTCACACACTTCATACTATGCTGACAGGGAGCCGACACCCGGCTTCATGCTTCTCCTGACTTCTCTCTGGTGCTCGTGGGGTTAAGCCTTCAGGTGTTGCATTCTCCTGAGGCTTGCTCCTGTCTGAGTACAGGGGAGGGCTCCCTGGCTGCCATTGGTGTCTCATGGTGCTGTCAGACTCCTTGCTCCTATCAGGGGCTGGGGCGGGAGCTCTGGTAGCATTTAAGCTGGTGAATTACTCTCTGTAATTGCCAGTGTATGTTTGGTCTCTAGCATATCTTATTGTACTACTTGCTATTTGACATTTGGACTTGGACTTCGCCTCTGCCTCATCCTCTGTACTGCGTTACCTCTTGTGCTTGACCTTGGACCGGACTCTGTTAACCCTTTGTTTGCTGATTTGGATTTTGGTGTGACCTCCTGTTGACGACTCGGACTGCCTGACTTGTTTGTATATACCTGTCTGTGTGTTCTGTTACCTCCCCGTATCCCTAGTTAGGCTAGGGACTGTCGCCCAGTTGCTGCCCTAGGGTTTAGCCTAGGGGGGCAAGCAGGTAGGGACAGGGGTTGCGGGTCGAGAGAAGGGACTGCCATCTTCCCGGACCCCAGGACTCCCTGACAGATGCACTGGCTCAAAAAAAAAGGTCAGACATATATATAGATCAGCTAGTTCTTTTGTTTTTTCCCTATGGAAAATATGTCTGCTATGGCAGGTCAGGTAGAGACCCTTACCTCCCTGGTGCAGGACTTGTCTGCTCGCTTACAGCATCAGGAGCAGAGTGTGGCATCCGCCCGGGCCCAGTCTCAGGTCCTCCCGGTTATGGTCTCTGAACCACATGCCCCCTTACCTGATTTTTTTTCTGGGGACAGGAGACAGTTTTTTGCTTTTCGTGAAGGTTGCAAATTATACTTTGACCTTCGTCCCCACTCTTCTGGCTCTGAGGCTCAGAGAGTGGGGATTGTCATTTGCAGACTAAGAGGAGATACCCAGAACTGGGCGTTTTCTCTACCCTCTGACTCCCCCACCCGACAGACTTTGGACGCTTTCTTTTCTGCCCTAGGTCTGCTATATGATGAACCAGACAGTGCAGCTCATGCCGTGTCCCAATTGAAGTCACTTCGACAAGGCCAGAGCTTGGCGGAAGACTACTGCGCACAGTTTCGTCAGTACTGTACTGAGTCTGGGTGAAACGATCTGGCCCTAAAGGATCTGTTTCTGGCTGGCCTCTCTGACTCGTTAAAAGACTTACTTATAGCCCATCCTGAGCCAAGAACCCTTGAAGAGGCTATGTCCTTGGCAATCCGTGCGGATCGGTGCCTGAGGGCCAGGTATTCCAACAGGTCTATTCCCGTCCACTCCCCTCCATCGTCATTAGCCAGCACTGTGTTTCAGCCTTCTGCTGAACCCATGGAGCTGGATACTATGACTCCTCAGGAGCAGAGGGATTTCCGTTTTAGATACAATCTATGCCTGTATTGTGGTGGTTCAGATCACAGGGTTGCTACCTGTTCCCTGCAAATAATAAATTTACCACAGCAGGGAGACTCCAACTCATAGACAGTCTGGAAGCTCAAGTAGTCTTTAAAGCTAATAAGTTGTTGCTACCCTGTACTCTAGAGTATCACTCGCTCTCCTGTACAGGGCTAGCATTTGTGGATTCCGGCGCTGTAGCCAATTTCCTAAATTTTGATTTTGCCACTAAGATTGTCAATTCTTTTGTACCGCTTTCTCCTTCTATCCAGGTCTCTGGGGTTGACTCCACCCCTCTGCATGCAGGTCAGGTGACGTTTGCTACTCCAAAATTGCACCTCACGGTAGGAGCTTTGCACTCAGAAACCTGTTCGTTCTTGTTAATGAAGAATGTGTCAGTTGATATAATACTAGGCCTACCATAGTTGAGGGAACACAACCCTGTATTTGATTGGGAGACTTTAGACCTGGTCAGGTGGAGTCCTCAGTGTGCCAGTCACATAAAACAGCTTAGTTTGAATACCTCTGTTTGTGTTAATGATCAATTACCTGAATACATTGCGGATTTCTCTGATGTGTTTTCTAAGCAGTTATCTGAGATTTTACCTCCACATCGTGAATGGGACTGTAAGATTGATTTGTTACCCAACGCTAAGTTACCTAAAGGGCGAGTCTATAACCTCACGGTACCTGAGAGAGAGTCTTCAAAAGAGTACGTACACGATAGTCTAGCGAAGGGGCATATTAGGCCATCTGAGTCACCTACAGGGGCAGGGTTCTTTTTCGTGGAAAAGAAAGATGGTGGACCTTGCATAGACTACCGAGAGCTTAATAAATATACGGTAAGGAACCAGTATGCACTTCCTCTCATCCCTGACCTTCTTAACCAGGTTGCAGGGGCCCAATGGTTTTCCAAGCTGGATCTCCGGGGGGCATACAACCTTATTCGCATCCGGGAAGGGGATGAGTGGAAGACTGCTTTTAATACACCTCTCTGTCACTTTGAATACCTTGTGATGCCTTTTGGACTCTGTAACGCCCCTGCAGTGTTTCAGGGCTTTATGAATTTGATCTTTCAGGATATAATTGGTACATGTGTGGTTATATATCTTGATGATATTCTCGTTTTTTCACCTGACTGGGAGTCACACTGTTCTCATTTACGTACAGTATTATATCGTCTCAGAGCTAATAAATTGTTCGCAAAATTTGAAAAGTGTTTGTTTGGGGTACAAAAAATTTCTTTTCTTGGGTATATCATTACACCTCAGGATATACAAATGGATCCAGTTAAGGTGCAAGCGATTACTGAGTGGGCACAACCTACCACTTTAAAGGCCTTACAACGATTCCTTGGTTTTTCTAATTATTACCGCATGTTTATAAAAAAAATTTCAGTAATCGCAAAACCCTTAGCGGATTTAACCAGGAAGGGGGCAGATGTGAGCGCCTGGACCACATCTGCCCTAACGGCATTTGCTACTCTGAAGGTGTCGTTTTCCTCTGCACCGGTCCTCATTCAGCCTGATCTGACTCGTCCTTTTATTGTAGAAGTTGATGCTTCTGAGTTTGGAGTGGGGGCAGTGTTGTCACAAGGTCCATCCACTCTGACCCATCTCAGACCCTGCGCCTTCTTCTCTAAAAAGTTCTCAGAAACTGAACGCAATTATGACATTGGGAATCGGGAGTTACTTGCTATCAAGTGGGCATTTGAGGAATAGAGGCATTTTTTGGAAGGTGCAGTTCACCAGATTACAGTTATTACCGACCATAAGAATCTCATTTATTTAGACTCTGCCAAAAGGTTAAACTCTCGTCAGGCCCATTGGGCATTATTTTTTTCTCGTTTTAATTTTGTGGTCACTTACAGGCCTTGTACAAAGAATGTCAAAGCTGACGCGTTATCTAGAAGTTTTGGCTCCCCTGAACCAGCAGATACTGAACCTGAGAACATCCTCTCCCGAGGAGTAGTTCTAGCAGCCGTCTCCTCCGATCTTTCTCCACTTATTGAAGCAGCCCAAGAATCTGCTCCTGAAGCCCTTTCGGAAGGCAAACTATTTGTACCTCTGTCTCTCAGGTTGAAAGTTTTGGAGGAGAAACATTGCTCGGTTCTAGCTGGTCATCCAGGTATTAGGGGTACTCAGGAGCTCCTGTCCAGGGTGTATTTGTGGCCACGCATGGCCCGGGATATTAAGTTATTTGTTTCTGCCTGCCCGGTCTGTGCTAGGGGAAAGAACCCCAGGAGACGTCCTGAAGGTCCTCTTCTCCCCTTGCCCATTCCATCTAGACCCTGGACACATCTGTCTATGGATTTTATAACCGATTTGCCACTGTCTCATGGCAACACAATCATCTGGGTTATAGTAGACAGGTTTTCGAAGATGGCTCATTTTGTTCCGTTGAATAAGTTACCAAATGCTAAGTTGTTGACTGAAATTTTTATCAAGGAAATTGTTCGATTACATGTATTCCAGAAGATATCGTATCGGATAGGGGTGTACAATTCGTAGCTTGTTTTTGGCAAGCTTTTTGCAAAAATCTGAATGTTAATTTATCATTTTCTTCTGCATTTCACCCAGAGTCTAATGGGCAAACAGAAAATATGAATCAAGAAGTAATTCAATATCTCCGTCTTTTTGTTTCTGATAACCAATCCCAATGGTCCACCTACTTGCCTCTCGCTGAATTTGTCATTAATAATCATGTTAATTCCTCCTCTCAAACCTCACCTTTCTTTTGCAATTATGGTTTTCACCCTCGGTTTTCATTTTCTTCATCTGCATCTGACACACCTCAGGCTAACGTTTTTTACTGATGAACTGTGCACTGTGTGGGCCCGGGTTCTGAAGAACCTTCAGGGTACCCAGGAAAGGCTTATACAGAACACCAATAAGAGACTCTGCACCTGCTCCATCTCTGCACCATTTGTTGTTGGGGATCAGGTTTTACTTTCCTCAAAAAATCTGAAATTAAAGGTTCCCTCTTTGAAACTTGCTCCTCGGTATGTTGGTTTATTTACCATTTTACAGGTCATCAATCCTGTTGCGTATAAGTTATCTCTTCCCAGTTCTTGGAAAGTTCATAATGTGTTCCATAAATGTTTGCTCAAGAAATATGTTGTTCCGGTATTGCCCACCCATGACCCACCATCTCCCGTGTTGGTGCAGGGAGAACTTGAATTTGAAGTTGAGAAAATCATTGACTGTAGGCGAGTCAGACGTTCGCTGCAATATCTGGTGCATTGCGTGGGTTTGGCCCTGAGGAAAGAACGTGGGTCCCTGCCAGGGACGTTCATGCTCCACGTTTAATCCGTCTATTCCACAGGGCCTTTCCTCTCAAACCGGCTTCTAGCCTTAGGGGGTTCGGTATTCCCCCGTGGGAGGGGGGGTACTGTTAGAGTTCGTTCCCTGTGTGTGAATTCGGCTGGAAGAACCAGCCGACGCCCTATCCCTTTGACCTGATTCACACACTTCATACTATGCTGACAGGGAGCCGACACCCGGCTTCATGCTTCTCCTGACTTCTCTCTGGTGCTCGTGGGGTTAAGCCTTCAGGTGTTGCATTCTCCTGAGGCTTGCTCCTGTCTGAGTACAGGGGAGGGCTCCCTGGCTGCCATTGGTGTCTCATGGTGCTGTCAGACTCCTTGCTCCTATCAGGGGCTGGGGCGGGAGCTCTGGTAGCATTTAAGCTGGTGAACTACTCTCTGTAATTGCCAGTGTATGTTTGGTCTCCAGCTACACCAGCATATCTTATTGTACTACTTGCTATTTGACATTTGGACTTGGACTTCACCTCTGCCTCATCCTCTGTACTGCGTTACCTCTTGTGCTTGACCTTGGACCGGACTCTGTTAACCCTTTGTTTGCTGATTTGGATTTTGGTGTGACCTCCTGTTGACGACTCGGACTGCCTGACTTGTTTGTATATACCTGTCTGTGTGTTCTGTTACCTCCCCGTATCCCTAGTTAGGCTAGGGACTGTCGCCCAGTTGCTGCCCTAGGGTTTAGCCTAGGGGGGCAAGCAGGTAGGGACAGGGGTTGCGGGTCGAGAGAAGGGACTGCCATCTTCCCGAACCCCAGGACTCCCTGACATAGAAAATATCCAAATTAACTATGGGTATTTGCTCCTATTCAGGCTTGGTTCACTTTTATGAATGTAAGCCTCTCTACACTGAGGCAAGACAGCCTGGTCCTAGTGGGGTCACAATGACCCCTGCCGCACCTACTGTATGCTACACTGTTGGCTGGGCATGACAAAAGGGTGAGCGCGAACTTTGCCAGCTGTGGCAAGATGTCTAGCTTTTCTGCTAGAATTTTTGCTGGTCTGAGATATTCAGGAGCAAGGGGGATTCTGAGTAAAATTTTAGCTGCTGCCTGATGGTCAGTGTGGGGCTGCTGGTTCTCTTCCTCCAGTGGCTTCATGAAGTCGCTAAGCATTGTTTGGAGGCTGAAATGACTCCCGCAGCTACTGATGGCCCTCACGCCTGTGCTACTAGTCGATTTTGTAGACTGAGAAAGGTCCTCCTAACTTGTTGGGCATACAAGGTGGTGGTGTTCCTATTGGCCTCAACCAACTTAGCAGTAGCTGATGGTACTGTTTGACCTTTGCAACCCTGTTCAACGGTGCAAAACAATCTGGCATCTTCCGACAGAAATGATGGTCAACCAGGTTGGCCAGCCAGAACTCTTCCCTCCTACATCTGTCAGTCTGGGTGCAAGCATGTAAAGAGGCACATGGCCATATGAACAAGCTTGACCGACTGCTGTTCTTCACCAGTGTCCTCGGTGTAATGCCAAGGTTCGCTACTGTGATCCTCTTTCTAAACGGATTCCTCCATCTCCTCGAGTGCTTTTAAGCCAGAGATGGTAACTGATGGTGTTTGGAACACCTTGCTGTATACCTCCTCCTCCTTCTCTAGCACTCCTGGCTCAGATGGACATCATAGGTGGTCATACTGCCCCGAGTCCTCTCTGCGATGATGTTATCTAGTGCAGCCTTTATGATGTGAAGCAGGGGGATGATGTCATTCACACCGAACTCGTTGCGGCTGACCAACACAGTGGCTTCCTAGAACGGTACCAACAATCGGCAGACATTGTGCATCATCTGCCTATTAATGACCTGGAAATTGCATTCTGTGTGAAGATGAAGTTTTGCGTGTTGATACAGCTGTTCCAACATATGGAGGGACAACTTCCACCGCGTTGGCACATTGCAGATCAGCCGATGTTCCTGCAGTCCACGTTGGCATTGTATCTTACGGAGGACGTTTTGTGCCACGTACGAGTGGCAGAAGTGTGTACATAGTTTCCTTGCTATCTTCAGGAGATCTTTCAGTCCTGAGAAGTCCTATGCATGCTCAGGTTCAGGAAATGGGCCAGGAATGTGCATGAGCCTTCCCCGCTGCAGTGCAGAAACAATGTTAAGCCCATTTTAAGCCACTACGTTGCCCACCTGCAAATGCTGAGGGGTCAATCACTTTGCGATGTCATCCTCTGTTGCCCGCAGGAATTTGTTTCCAGTGTGGCTTCTTTCACCCAAGCTGGTCAGTTATAGGACAGCCTGACAGTGCTGGGCTCAGCAGTGTTGGTACGCCACTTGGACTGAGTGTGCAGTGGTGTGTTGACCGGACAAGGTGGTGGAGGCACAGGTTAAGCTCTCTGGATGATGTCCTCGCACAATTCTGGGAGGAGACAGCAGTGTGACCTCCTTTGCTCCCTGTTGCCACTGCAGCTCTCCAGGACTACATTAATCCAGTGGGCATTCACTGACATATACTGCCCTTGGCCATAGCTCGCACTCCACACATCCATACTTAGGTGCACCTAAATAGACACAGAGAGGCCCAAAGAGTTGCTGACTTTTTATGTGCATCAATGGAATCGCCTTGTTGGAAAAGTAGTGGCAACTGGACACTCTCCATCTCGGATGTGCACAAGCCATCAGGTCCCTAATTGAGTACTGCCTGACGTTGAGCTGGAACTTTGCAGTAGCCAGGCCACGATCCCAGGTTGGCTAGTGTTCCTCTGCCCAGTTTGTGTCCACTTCCACGACTCTGCATTCCACTGGGGCCACCTCTGCTGCTGACACTTGACATACTCTCTTAAGGCCCAGTTTTCTTGGCATGTTGGATATATTGGACATATGGGCTTCACCCACTGACTCTTTTACAGTAGACAATTTTTTAATAAAGCCACACACTGGATTCAATGGAGAATGGCTTGTCTGCAGCGACACACTATTAGGCTATGTTCACACTGTACGCAGGTCTTATGCCGCCGTACATGTGCGGCTGAAACTACGGGCGTGCGAAAAATCGACATGCGGCCGGATGCGTACGCACTGCGAACATACGCCCGTAGTACAGTTATGCTTACCTAGCTTGTTTCAAAGCGATCTGAAGCAGGTCATTTACTTGGAAATCTTCGCCCAGCCCAATAAAACACACAAAACCTTTTGGATCGAAAAATCAAGTTTAATTTGACTGAAATAACTACTTTGTACAGGACCGCATGTAAATCCACGGCCTTGAGTTCGAACATTTCCATCCTGAAACAATGCTCTTGTTCGTTTTTCCCGGCAGCGTATACAATGCGATCGTAAGTTCATATGTAGTGTGAACTGTGCGGCCGTATATCGTATACTTTTAAACGAACACATCAACCTCAAAACTACGTACGTATAATCGCGGTTCGCACTACGAGCGGAAATATACGTAGTGTGAACATAGCCCCATAGCGCAATGGGTTAACTTCACCCAATGACTCTTTCACAGTAGACAATTTTTTTAAATAAAGCCACACACTGGATTCACTGGAGAATGGATTGTCTGTACCCACACACAGTTCTACCAATGGGTTTGCTTCACCCAATTACTCTTTCACAGTAAGCAGTTTAGTCAATAAAGCCACACACTAGATTCACTGTAGACTCTAGTTACAGCAGGCAGGCAGGAACACACTGAATAGATGTTTCCCCCAGCACCCACAGGCAACTACTATACCAAATTAAACTACCTAAACTGCCCTCTCCTATCCTTTCCCTATCTCTTCTTAGAGCTCTCTCTCCCTGTTCCTCTCTCCTCGCTACCTAAGCCCAAGTGTGCACACTGTATAGAGGAGGAGAGGCTGGGACTAGACACAGTGCCTACAATATTTTATGGGAGAAAGGGATTATTGATAACTTTACGCTAACATGGGTGGCCGCTGTGGCAACCGCCATGTTTGGCGAAGTTTTGAAGTGTTGTAAAGTGAATTTCTTACCAAATTCGCTTTGCTCATCCCTAATTAAAATGTTCTTTCCACAAAGTGATTCATTCACACATTATTTAGAATTTTCTTTAATTTTAGATATATGTACCTATCTAAAGGCACAGTGTAATGTCACTCCCAGAATGCATCTGAACCCAGTGCTACATACAATGATCAATTACTCAAATAATCAGAAACCATTTTCTTACATTCTGGTTATTGATAATTACACTACACAAAAGATATCTATATTTTTGGGCAACATAAAGAAAATCTACATTCATTTTCAGAACAACTTAAACAGCAATGTAATGCAATGCAAAAATATTTTAGAGACATGCAAAAATTGGAAATGAATAAAGTTGTACATCGGCATAACAAAGAAAATCTTAACAAATACATTGCTAATTACCCCTGCAATTTTTGAAAAAACCTTAGAACCAAAGGATTTACAGAAAAATATCCCCTAGGGCTGGTTTCACACTGGCTAAACTTTTTGCAAAATGAATTTTTGTGGTGTTTTTTTCTCCTCTCTGGATTTTTTTTTTTTATTTTTTTTTTAGCTCTGTGGCAGTTTTTTCAAAGCGCAGCATGGTGAGCGTTTCTCTCCTATTGACTTCAGTGGAATTTTTTCTGTTCATGTCAAAAATGCCAAAGGCAAAAAAAAAAAGCAATTGCACCTACAGTAAAACAAATATACACTCAACGGCCACTTTATTAGGTACACCTGTCCAACTGCACGTTACCACTTAATTTCTAATCAGCCAATCACATGGCGGCAACTCAGTGCATTTAGGCATGTAGACATGGTCAAAACAATCTCCTATAGTTCAAACCGAGCATCAGTATGGGGAAGAAAGGTGATTTGAGTGCCTTTGAACGTGGCATGGTTGTTGGTGCCAGAAGGGCTGGTCTGAGTATTTCAGAAACTGCTGATCTACTGGGATTTTCAAGCACAACCATCTCTAGGGTTTACAGAGAATGGTCCGAAAAAGAAAAAACATCCAGTGAGCGGCAGTTCTGTGGGCGGAAATGCCTTGTTGATGCCAGAGGTCAGAGGAGAATGGGCAGACTGGTTCGAGCTGATAGAAAGGCAACAGTGACTCAAATAGCCAACCAAGGTAGGCAGAAGAGCATCTCTGAACGCACAGTACGTCCAACTTTGAGGCAGATGGGCTACAGCAGCAGAAGACCCCACCGGGTGCCACTCCTTTCAGCTAAGAACAGGAAACTGAGGCTACAATTTGCACAAGCTCATCAAAATTGGACAGTAGAAGATTGGAAAAACGTTGCCTGGTCTGATTAGTCTCGATTTCTGCTGCGACATTCGGATGGTAGGGTCAGAATTTGGCGTCAACAACATGAAAGCATGGATCCATCCTGCCTTGTATCAACGGTTCAGGCTGGTGGTGGTGGTGTCATGGTGTGGGGAATATTTTCTTGGCACTCTTTGGGCCCCTTGGTACCAATTGAGCATCGTTGCAATGCCACAGCCTACCTGAGTATTGTTGCTGACCATGTCCATCCCTTTATGACCACAATGTACCCAACATCTGATGGCTACTTTCAGCAGGATAATGCGCCATGTCATAAAGCTAGAATCATCTCAGACTGGTTTCTTGAACATGACAATGAGTTCCTTGTACTCAAATGGCCTCCACAGTCACCAGATCTCAATCCAATAGAGCATCTTTGGGATGTGGTGGAACGGGAGATTCGCATCATGGATGTGCAGCCGACAAATCTGCGGCAACTGTGTGATGCCATCATATCAATATGGACCAAAATCTCTGAGAAATGCTTCCAGCACCTTGTTGAATCTATGCCATGAAGAATTGAGGCAGTTCTAAGGCAAAAGGGGGTCCAACCCGTTACTAGCATGGTGTACCTAATAAAGTGCCCGGTGAGTGTATACCAGAAAAAAGCCAACATAATCTTCAACAGTTTTTCTGGCATTTTTTGGAGGTAAAAAAAAACGCCTATGCCTAGAGGCACCCTAACTATATGTGCACGAATCAATGAAAAGTAATTTTAAAGGCAGTAAGTCAGCAATGGTAGAGTATTGTTACCACCTGGAGCATGTATCTAAAAATGCAGTCTTTGATAAAACATAGATCTGTCAAATAGTATGGATTTAAAAAAAAAAACTGTGAAGAGGTCCATATGTTCTCATTCTTGTATAAATAGAGGACTATATATAAAAAGGTTCACTATACTATTACTTCATGATCAGTGGTGGTCCCATTGCTAGGATAAATGAGCTACAGGTGTAGTTAGGAGCACAGAGGATGCCAGTTAAAAAGTCATTTTAAAAATTTACAGCATTGTGCAAAAATTAACATTTTTAAGGCAGTTTTCTAGTGTAAGCATTTGTAAATTCCTCCCTAAGGGGGGCTATATAGCTTCAAACTAAAGGCCAAATTTACCTTGTCAGGACTCTAAAGGGGCCCTGCCTTCTTTCTTTTTGAGATTAGAACAACCAATGATAATACCATGGCATGTCCTAGAAAAAAGGATTTTCCCTTTAAGATAGGATTAAGATAGGATTGCTGGAAATAAATTCAATGTGAAAATACCTTTCAAAGTGGCCTTGGTGTGTTTATGTAAGATCTGTTGGTTTCTCTGCCAGAAAGTCAGGCCTTTTGGGGCATTGTGGCTCCCAAAAAGTCCTGCATCCTTGAAATTCCCCCTGACAGATAAGCCTATGGATTTTAATAGGGATGGTCCGAACCTGCCGAGGTTCGGGTTCGCACAAACCCGGACTCTCGGTAACGATTCCCTCTGTCTTAAATCTCCATGGAGAGGGTGGATACAGCGGGAGGACCGTCTGGAAAACCGGAATACAGCCAGAGCCATAGGCTGTATCCCAGTTTTCCAGGCAGTCCCCCTGCTTTATCCTACCTCTCCACGGAGGTTTAAGACAGCGGGAATCATTGCCGAGAGTCCGGGTTCGTACGAGCCCGAACCTCGGCAGGTTCGGACCATCCCTAGATTTTACATAAATAAAGATATTGAGGCCACTCTTAAAGGTAAATGGGGGGGGGGTTGTTATTCTCACTTTAAACCTTATTATATATGAACATTTATATATTGAACATTTACAATATTTTTCTTTTAAAATCAATAGAAAATGTAATACAACACCTCCTGCTCTTAGAATTACCATATTTTTCGCTTTATAAGACGTACCTGAAGATAAGCCGCACCCAGGTTTTAGAGCAGGAAAAATGGGGAAAAAGCTGTTCAGTGCCATACTACACAATGAAGGGAGAATGGCAGCACAAAGGCAACAAGGACTGCAGCACGTGTGCACAGACACCGGCTATCTAATGTGTATGGACAGATTTAGATATAGAAGTGTCACTAACAAATCTGCTCTGTGTGCACATGCCACAGTGCAATAAATTTATAATATAATATACAAGTGTACAAGGAGGTGCAGGTTATGCAGGACAATGTGACCATTTGGGAGCTACAGGTGACAGAAGTAGGAGCCCCTACCTAGACTCAGCACCTTTAGCTGTGGACCAGACTGTCCCTTTAAGAAGAGCATCATCACCTGTAGGTGGCACACAGGGGGCACTTATTTTTCTCCAGGCTTGGTGCTGATGGACGTACCCCCTTTCAGAAAGGCCTGCATTCTGCTGCCGGGACTCTTGACTTGTATTACGGTACATTAATATTAGTATACAACACATAGACACGTCCTGACAGCCCGCCCGCTGCACTCACCTGCCGCTCTGCTCAGGGGCGTAACTAGAAATTGCTGGGCCCCATAGCAAACTTTTGATTGGGCCCTCCCCCCCCCGACTGACCACTAAACGGTCAAGTGAAGTCGTAACTACATAACTGCTAGCTCTGGTCAGGAGTGCTTGCAGTTAAAGGGACATTTGCAAAACCCAGGAGACCAGCAGGGCCACCCGGTGCTGCAAATGATGACGGCTCAGGGGGCCCAGTGTATTGCAGGAGCAGGCCATGGGGCCCCCTGATGCGACAGGCCCCATAGCAGCCGCTATGGCTGCTATAGTGGTAGTTACGCCCCTGGCTCTGCTGCTTTCACACTTCAACTCCGCTCTGCAGCTGCACCACTTTCAGGTCACATGTCTCCCAGTGTCGAGAAGCCACAGTATAAAACATTAGGTAAACTAGGAGCCATGTGACCGGAGCTGAGTGACGTCACCGTGTCATCTGACTGCCGTTGTGAAGTACAGGAGCAGGTCTGTGCGGGTGCGATGGGGATGGGCTGGTGAGGGAGAGCGACGGTGTTGACAACGGGCGGGCCGGCCGGTGGGCGTCTACAGCGGCATGCCGGCATTTGGACCCGGCATGTTCGCTTTATAAGACGCACTGAGTTTTTTTCCCCACTTAGGGTATATTCACACAGGCGGGCTCGCAGCGAGATTCTCGCTGCGAGCCCGGCAGGTCCTGGCAGTTCCCATACACTACATACTTGCTGCGGTCTAAACGACCGCAGTGAGTATGTAATTATACCGCCCTTAACCCCTTCTGCTCCCGCCCGGCTCCCCCGCTGTAAGCATACTTTACCTGTCCTTGCTGCACAGGTCCGGCGTCCTGCTCTCCCGCCCGGCCAATCAGTGGCTGCGGCGGGGCAACACACTAATTGGCCGGACAGGAGAGCAGGACGCCGGACCCGTGCAGCAAAGACAGGTAAAGTATGCTTACAGCGGGGGAGCCGGGCGGGAGCAGAAGGGGTTAAGGGCGGTATAATTACATACTCGCTGCGGTCGTTTAGACCGCAGCAAGTATGTAGTGTATGGGAACTGCCAGGACTCTCGCTGTGTACTCGCCCGTGTGAATATACCCTTGGGGGGGGGGGGGCGTCTTATATAAAGCGAAAAATACGGTAATTGATTTTGTTTTCTATGTCTTCTGCTCTGTGCATGTGTAAAGCAAGAATGAGATTTCTGTCGGTTTGCAGATTCCAGAATGAGATCTCACAAGGGCAAACAAGGGCAAAACCTGCTCAGAGTGGGGTGAAAAATAACATCTTTTCCCCAACATTTTAAGGTAGCCTGGTTTACGAAAAGACAAAGAACACAAAAGAAAATAATCCAAAAATAACAGTTCTAGATATCTTATAATGGGGTTTTCACTTTGAAGTATACTGTATATTGAAAATGACCATAAAAAAAACCTGAGATTGTATTCAAAGGCAAATTGCTTAGTTAGTTACATCAGGCTAGACTTTACCCAGAAAGAATAATCTACTCTTTCTTCTAAGTTAAACTAGCCACATATAAAGGCTCCACAGTTATGCTAGGAGGTTATAATTATTATTTTTTTTAACAAACAAACAAACCAATTGAAGAACAATGAAATGCATCTCCTAGAGAGTGAACGAGAACTAGTAGATGACAAACAGGCATTGATTCTTTGCAGGTTTTACTGTTTTATGTATCACATTTGACTAAGGCTGGGTTTACACTTTATTTTTGCAATCCGTTCTTTGCAAAAAAAAAAAAAAAAAAGGATGGAAAAAACGGATGCATGTGTGTGCATCCCTTTTGATCCGTTTTTTCATTGAATTCCATTATAAAAAAAATGGACCAAAACGCATCCTTTTTTTTTAACTGACACAAAAATGAGGTCGACTATATTTTTGTGTACGTTAAAGAAACGGATCTGTTTTGATCATTTTTTTTTAAT
Organism: Dendropsophus ebraccatus; assembly: GCF_027789765.1. NCBI lineage: Eukaryota > Metazoa > Chordata > Amphibia > Anura > Hylidae > Dendropsophus > Dendropsophus ebraccatus. The sequence continues at coordinate 84,146,472 of NC_091461.1, read as the reverse complement.
AATAGAAGTAAATGGAAAAACGGATCAAAATGGATGCACACAATTGCATCTGTTTTTTTCATCAGTTTTTCATCCGCAAAAAAACGGATGAAAAAACGGATTGCAAAAACTTAGGGTGAAGCCAGACTAAAGCTAATCAGATTTAAAAAAAAATATATATCTTTTACTTCCACAGATACCCAAGAAGGATCTAGCAGAAAATTTCTTAATAGTGAGCTCTTTCTACAGGGGCCCTAGTATTGCCTAAACTAGACCACTTATTTAATTACACAAATCGATTATCGGCCGTAATGGCCGATAATCGGTCAAATACGTCCGATAATTGCTCTGTGTAATAGGGCCTTTAGGCAGTGTATGTCTAGGAACTATTCTCAAATGATATGTGGTCTGTAATAATAATCAGCTCTTTTTTAAGAATAAAAGTAGGGGTTTTACATCTAATTATTTTTTCGTCATACAGAACTTATTGAATATAAAGGGCTAGTAACAATCCTGAACTTATGAGCTATAACTTCAAATTCACTCAACAACAGAGAATATGAAGGCAATGATTAGATTAACCTGCAGAGAATCCACACCGAGAGAAGAAAAATACTCGTACAAAATATAGAAATATAAATACAAATGTAAATACTCTGTTCTGCACTAAAAGCAGACAACTGTATACTTCGGAAATGACTGGTTAATGTAACCACTGCAATGACTTTAAGCAAACTCTGCTGGTATGTCACTGGCATTTGATGTACCAGATCAGTCCATTGACACCCCCCAATCCTGGAGCTGACGCAAGACACTGTCCAGATAACGGGAGTCTGGAAATCCTTTTCCAGTTACATTAGATCCAAACTCTGTCTTGAGTGGGATTCGGGAAATGGATACAGAGTCTAGGACACCAGAAACACGTGAAGGTAGGACTGGAAAGAGGAGGCGACTTTCCCAGGCTTTTATCAAGAGGAGAAGGACCTACAAAGAAATAAAGACCAGAGTCAGAAGTTCATTAAAGTTCAATGAGGTCAAACAGTCTTGGCTGGAGAGCATTTAATTTAATTTATTAAATTTAGTAGCATTTAATTTAGTATATTACATGACTGATGTAATTTAAATAAGTTATATGTTATCAACTATATCAAAGGTGGTGTCCAGGGAGTGGAAAATGTATTACTTAGCCCTATTCCTAGGAGTGATGGGGCAGACAGGGCCGTTTCAATAAGTTAAAAGAGCGCGATCAGCCGACATCATGCATGTTGGATGATCGTGGTCTTTTATTTAAAGTGTCACTGTCGTGAAATTTTTTTTTGCAGAAATCAATAGTCCAGGCGATTTTAAGAAACTTTGTAATTGGGTTTATTATCCGAAAAATGCATTTTTATCATGAAAAAGCAGTTTGAAGCTCTCCCCCCTGTCTTCATTGTTCTCCTATGGAGAGAGCTAAAGAAAAGACCAAAACAGGACAACAAAGAGTTAATCTACAAATCCCTCACCCGTTATCTGTTCTGACCATCACCAGTGACCTGTCTGAGCTCGGATTACAGCTGTCACCCAGCTCCGTGCCTGTAATCCTCTGTTATCTGCTTTCTGCTGCCGGCTAACTCCCTCCTTCCTCCTCCCCCCTCCCCTCTCCCTAGAACAGACAGGGTACGTCTCCTGCAACAAGTCACAATTTTCAGATTTTTCAGAGTGGATGAAAAAGAGGAAGGAGGATACAATTACAAAGTTTCTTAAAATCGCCTGGACTATTGATTTCTGCAAAAAAAAAAAATACGACAGTGACTCTTTAACATGCACTATTAGAGCAAGCGATCGGCCGCAAGGGCTGGTGATCAGCCAAGTATAGCCGATAATCTTTTGGTGTAATAGGACCTTTACAACCTACAAGGGAGGAAGGGAAACAATAGGTAAGGGAGATAGTAGTAATCTGTAAATGGTTAAGTCTGCAGACGATCATGGCGCAATATAGTGGCAGCAGGGTTATTTTAGGTTGTAGGCATTCCAGAAGAGATGGGTTTAAAGGTTTATTTTGAAGGTCTTAATTTTGGTTGAGAGCTGGAGTTGTCAAGGTAATTAGTTCCTCTGCATAGAGGGAGCACAGGAGAAAGTTGATTAAGATGTGGATAAAGGAAGAGCACAAGCAGAGGCCTTCAGAGGAGCATATATTATATGATTGCAGCAACAAGTGACACTAGTAGATAGCTATCTACTAGTGTAGAGGGAAGCAAAATATTTGATGTAGATTGTTGCAGTAGTCCATGCAGGAGATGATGAGGGCATGTACAAGTAGTTTAGTGGAGAAATCAGCTGCTTCTTAAAATGTTTTCAAGGAGAATGTGTAAGGAAGTGGTTAGGGCCTGGATGTGCTGTTTGAAAGAGAAAAGAATTGAAGGTGACCAAAGGTGGCAAACATGTGGGACAGGGAGGAGAGTGGAACCTTTAATTATAAGATCCAGTAGGGTGGTGGTGGTGGAGTTTCAAGTGGGAAATTCAGTTGTCTTCATGTTGAGTTTTAGAAAGCAGGAGGAAAAAAAGGAAAATATAGCTGACAGACAGATATGGACTCTGGTTAGCAGAAAGGTGACATCCTTTGTGAAGTAGATTTAAATGTCATGAGCATAAAAAAGGTATTTGACGCCATCTATTATGTGTTAGGGTGCGTTCAAACTACGTAACCCGCACTGAGAAAATCCTGCGGATTCCGCCACTCGCCCCCACACTCTTCTATTTGACTCTATGCCCGTGTTATAGACTCCATTCTATGCTTGGGCAAATTCCTGCCAGAGCATAGAATGGACTCTATGGCACAAACGGAGAGTCAAGCGGGGGGAGTGGTGGAATTCACGGGATGTTATCTGCGCAGATTCTGTAGTCTAAACACGCCCTCACAGGTCAAAAGTATAGACTGAGAAACGTAGAGGCCACATGACAGAGCTTTGGCGGTCTCCAACAGTAAGAGGATGAGGAAGTGGTGTGTGAGCCACTGATTATAACGTTGGTGAGATATGAGGAGATAAAGGAGAAGGCCAAATCTCTGATGACAGCTGTGTCAGTACAGTAGCGGGAAGATTTGAACAGGTTCGGAGCTCTAGTCATCATGATACATGATGCTTGGAGTTCCTGATGCTGGGCTGGCAGCTTCACGCTCCGTAGCATCAGTGATTTACAAATGCCCCCTTACTTGCGTATCACTAGTTTCTACTTAAATAAGCTTTAAGGAATGTAAACATCTCTAAATGTTCGAGATCAGCATCCTATCAGCACACTAGTAGTTTAATTACAATGCAATTTAGGACCTAACCGATCAAGTTATTTTTTAATTCGTTATTTTAGTTACTTAGTCTAAAAAAAAGTACCATATTATATCAACTTTACTTTCCACAGTTGTCATTTTTTAAATCAAACTACTGCTTTACTAACTCATGTCTATAGAAATGTCTATACACAATATAAAAATACTAACTAAACAACTGAATAATAATAACTCCTCTTTTAGAACTGCTGTTTAAAAGAAGGTTACCAGCTAGACCTAATATGACACACTCACCTTTCTCCCTTTTTTTGTGTTAGGGAGGTAACAGTGAAGTGGGAAGTCAGGGGCTGTAAATTTCATTCCTGGGTGAGGTTGGCCTGGACCCTAGAGGCGACAAAAGAAAAAGTATTTTAAAGGTGCCTCATCAGGCAAACATGGTAAGATCGCTAGGTTTGTTCCTACCAAGGTAGATTTATTTATTATGCTGTAATATATTATATGTGTAACTACCTATATTAGAAACAAAAGACAAAATGTGATATATCAGATATAACATATATATAACCTATTCTTGGGAAATATATTGATATAAACGTATAACTAAAGTAATTTACCAATAGATAAAAAGTGAATGGTCCTCAAGATACTTCTATAATGATATGTACGGATAAGTATAAAAGGTCAGTAAAAATAATAGACAATGGATGTACAGGGTTGCAGAATTCAATCAGGCTTAACTCCATGAATATATTAGAAAACAACAACTTTAATATATTACAAAGAAAATCGCAAATAAAATGAAAAAAGATAAAAATTGTATGAACAAAAATATGAATAATTGTGAAAATAAGAATGATAAAAAGTAAGTAAAAATAAAAGTACCACATGGGCCCTCTGGGTATAATGTTCATAAAATTATAGAGAGTAAACTTGCATGTACTCCTATTCCTCTCTTTAGACAGGGTATTGTTTGTTGCTCATGGGTTATGGTTCTCAATACAAAGCTGCACCCATATCTGCTAAAGTAATATACCAACACAACATGTATGTCCTTCACTGTCTGTACCTGAACTCCAGGAGCAATATGGTAAATGATGCGTATAGTTTCACTGTCAGGATACCCAGGCAAGGAATGAGGAATAACATGGAAAGTCATCTTCCCTGGAGGCTGAGACCCTATTTTCACTCCATATAATGTTTGACAAGTTGGGCAACGTAAAGTGCCATCCTGTTAGAAAGAAAAATTTTAAATGTAGGATTCCTTTTCTTTTTCAATAACATTTACTAGATTCCTCTGTATTTTCATTGTATACCAATACTACTCTTAAATCAGTTCATGGTTACTGACAAAAGGCGGCTTGTTTAAATATTGAGTGACCAGGATAAAGTACATATATAGAGAGTACATTAAAGGGGGTACTACGGTGAAAATCTTTTTCTTTCAAATCAACTGATTTACGAAAGATAAATAGTCTTGTAACTTACTTCTACTTTCCATACTTATCAGCTGCTGTAAGTCTGTAAGGAAGTGGTGTTTTCTTTCCAGTCTGACACAGTGCTCTCTGCTGGCAACTCTGTCCATATCAGGAACTGTCCAGAGCAGTAACAAATCCCCAAAGAAAACCTCTCCTGCTCTGGAAAGTTTCTGACATGGACATAGGTGGCAGTAGAATACACCACTTCCTGCAGGACACACAGCAGCTGGTAAGTATGGGAAGACTTGAGATTTTCAGATAGAGGTAAATAACAAATCTATATAACTTTCTGAAACCAGATGATTTGAAAGTAAAGATTTTTGCGGGAGTACCCCTTTAAGCCCTATGTATTCATACATTGCCCATAAGGGGTCCATATTATGGAATGACTTAGGGTCCTATTCCACGGGCCGAGGAGGGCCCGATCAACGATGTAAACGAGCGGCGATCTACTAGATCGCCGCTCGTTTACTGGGCCTATTCCACGGCCCGATGATCGTTGAGCAAGGGCTGCAAGGACATTGTTCCCGATGTCCTTGCAGCCCTTGCAGCATCATACATTACCTGGCTGCAGGGCTTGTCCTCCGCTCCGTCTCCTCCCAGGGTCTCCCGCGCTCTATCTTCTGAATGGTCGGTCAGCTGACAGGCCACACTCAGCCAATCACAGGCCGCGGCGGTACCGGCCTGTGATTGGCTGAGCGCTCCGTCAGCTGACCGGCCATTCAGAAGATAGAGCGTGCGGGACCTGGGGATGAAGACAGCGCAGAGAAGAAGCCCTGCAGCCAGGTAATGTATGATGATGATGATGATGCTGTTTCTTCTCAAATTGTCGGTTGCCCGCCGCGCACCGCTATTCAACCGTAGCGATGCACGGTGGGGAACGATGATTTTAGGTCTGGCCCTAAATGAACGATCAGCCGAAGACACGATCATCGGCTGATCGTTCTCTCTATTTCACCGAACGATAATCGGCCGAATCGGGCTAAATGGGCCCGATCCGGCCGATTATCGTTACTGTGGAATAGTGCCCATAGTATGTGTCTGACATAGATATTTTATGTCAGTATAATCTCAGTAGTTCTATCTAGTACATCCTAAGGTTTATTTTTATTAGCATTCCCCTTCTAGCTACTGTGCCTCTGGCCAAGTTTACCATACTTAACAGTTTTAACATAAAAGCTCTTTGTTTCGTGGTTTCAGACCTTGTACAGAGTTGCCAGACAACGGACATGGTAGGCATGACCACAGCGGTATAATCTGCCAACTTCTCCTTCTGTCAGAGTTCTTTTACAGTGAGTACAATCCTAGATGTAAAAACAAGTAGTGTTATAGACTAACAGTCATGTAGGTACGTAATAATGTGAAATAATAAATGTGCACATAAATGCTACTACACACTAAGTCTTACCATATCTATATCTTTTTCCTTATCAGACAGATTCTTTTAAACTATGTATATGATCAGTAGTGACAATATCGTGATTTACAGAGCTCCTTACAGCCTCAAAGGTATTAATATTCTTTCATGATAAATTCAATGCGCACGTGACTTAAAGGGGTATTCCACTCAAACATAACTTTTTATATGTTGCTGCCCATAGTGAGACTAACAATTCCTTTCATACTTGTTATTATCTATTCAGTCTCCTTCTCCTGAGCTTCTGCTTTCTGTGAAAACACAAAAATCTGTGTGTAAGCCTTTCTCTCTGTCTTCCCCTCCTCCCCTCTCCCTTCTGAGACAAGTCCCTGTGTTTTATCTGCAACATTGTAGCTTCTTTGTAGTGCTGGGAGGGTTATTCTGAGGTCAAGTTGCTAATGAACTCACTGTTATTAATCCTCCCAGCATTACAAAGACGCTATAATGTTGCAGATAAAGCCAGTCAGGGACTTGTTTACATCAGCAGTCTCAGAAGGGACCCTCCCAGGGGGAGACAGAGAGAATAGCTCACATACTGTTTTTTGTGTTTTCAGCAGAAAGTGGCCACTCAGTACTGGGGAAGAAGCCTCAATATATAACAAGTATGCAATGAATATTTAGTCTCACCATGGTAGCGGGGTAACAGGACCCGAGACGAGACGTGTCAGCTCTGCTCAGTCAGTCAGTGGCTGTAGCAGGGTCTCACCTCGGCCGCTGACTGACTGAGCAGGCCTGCGCCTGAATAGTGTATGTAGATATCTTATAACTAAAGCAGGCTATTGTTTTACGGTCAAAGTAGCATTCCAGGACTTCCCACAGGGGTGGTAAAACCTCTTCAAATTTCATACACTGATGTTTAATAAAACCTGTCATGGCAACATACCTGTGTCTCATATACATAATGCCGGACACTCATCTTAAAGGGGTTGCTCCGTGTAAATGCTGTGTTAGTGCTGCCAGGGCTACAGAGAACATAATAGTGGTTTATGCTGAGTGGTCATTTCCTGTTTGCACGACACGTCAGTGGAATTTCCGAAGAAGGAACAGCTGCAAACACCAGATAGCCTGGAAACCGGTAGCTGTGGCAGTGCAGGATGGGTAAGTATACCCAGCTAGTATGTTCCCTGTAGCCCCGGCATCACATTAAATTAACACAAATAGTACACACAATCATACAATATGCGGGGAAATATCACAAACTTCATACCTCTGATGGAGAGTTTCTCATTCTTTGCAAGAACTGCTTTATCATTTCTTCTGGCTTTTTTGCTATAAGAGATTAAAAAATAGCAATAAGAAAAGATTATTTTACATATATCCTCCACCTTGCAAAAGTGTTGCAAGCATGCCTCATCTTTTAAATTGATGGTTACATGTGTATCTCTGTAGTGTCTGATTTTGTATATGTATGTACCCTCAGAATGTGTTGCAGAGTATGGTGGCACTATAGAAATAAGTATTATAAATATTATTTAAAAAACACTTGTCTAATTTGCCCATAGCAACCAATTTAAGACCTGGTCTGATGATACACATGGGCATGCATGAAACAGCTATCACGCTGCATTGAGGAACTGGCGTCTCTGCCACTAGCCTTCCATGTTTGGCGTTTAATTGATCATCTTCAATAAAATATAAAGTTTTTAATGGTGAGTGAGTGCCCTTCACATCTCCTTACATCTATTTTGTGCACTGTATTGTAAGGTTATACAGGTGGAGCAGTAAGTATTAATACAGATAAAGCAGGGTTACTACAGGTGGAGCAGTATGTATTTCTGCAGTGTGGTGTTGGGTTATACACAGGGAGCAGCACCGTGGCACTGTTTTACAGGCGGAGCAGTATGTACTTCTGTAATGTGGTGTTGGGTTACTACAGTTGGAGCAGTATGAATTTCTGCAGTGTGGTGTTGGGTTATATAGGTGAAACAGTGTGTATTTCTGCACTGTGGTGTTAGTGGAGCAGCATTTACTTCTGCATTGTGGTGCTGGTTTGATTCTGCTCTGGGATATTATATTGCATTACAAGGTTATCCGGCATTGTGCATAAGTACTTGTTTGCCTGGTGAGGTTCAGGTACAAAATGTTTTAGATGCCCTAATCTATGCCATTGAGGTTACTCTGGTAGCTTGTGCCAATCTACACAGAAAGTAGATGTTTTTTTATCCATTCAGTGAAGCATAAATGTAATAGATAGAGTACACGTTTCAGCTAAAAAGCCTTCATCAGCTTGTTTGCCGAAATGTGTACTCCATGTATCTATTGAACTGTATTCACAAACGTTGGTGAGTCTCTCTCTATACTACTATTTGTACTTCTCTACCTCATGCACTACAGCTCCACAGAGTGCCAACCCCCTCCTATACAACAATCTGCACAGAAACTAGGGGTGTCAACTCAGTATTTGAACAGTTAAAGGCAACCAGTCACACTCCCTCAGGGAGGTGACTGGTTGCCTTTAAAGGGGTACTCCAGCGGGGGGGGGGGCTGTTTTGGGATCTGGCCGGGGAGGAGGTGGCTGAGAAAAAAGACATCCACTCACCTCCCCGGATCCAGCGGCGGGTCCCGTGTCGCGGCGCTCTAGTCCCCGGTTCCCGGCCGCTTCCTGGTGTCTGACGCGGGCTCGAGACGTGACGTCTCAAGTCCGCTCAGCCAGTCAGAGACAGAAGCGGGATCCGTTTCAAGTCCGCTCAGATCCCGCCTCTGTCACTGACTGGGAGACACCAGAAAGCATCTGGGAACCGGGGACCGGAGCGCCGCAATACTGGACCCGCCGCTGGATCCGGGGAGGTAAGTGGTCGTCTTTTCTCTCAGCCACCTCCTCCCTGGCCGGATCCCAAAATAGCCCCCCCGCTGGAGTACCTCTTTAACTGTTTAGATACTAAGTTTAGATGGCCTCAGTCTCTTACAGCTGCCAGGCTCAGCTCTCCAACACTCCCTCCGGTGGGATGGCATTTTCACAATATCGATCTTTAAAGGAGAAGTCCAACAAAGCCTAAAAAAATGCAGACAGGCAGGGGTGTGTGGAAAAATAAAAAACAATGTAAACTTACCTATCCTCATGCTCCATAGCGATGACCCTGGGTCCCATTGACAGTTGGTGTCCTGAAGCCCTCCTAGCTGCAACATCAAATACTGGGCTAAATGATTGCCTGCTCAGACAATCAGTGACTGAGGCGGGACACTGTGACTGACTGGCTAAGCGGGCAATCACTTAGTTTCCAGTAGAAGATGACAGCTTGTGGCCATCAAAGGGACCCAAGAGCGGCGCAATGGAGGCACGAGGAGGAGCAAGTTTTCTTGTTTATTATCTTCTCGCACCCTTACTGCCATTTTCATGTTCATGGGACTTTTTTTTAATTCTCTGGGCACCCAAAAACTAGGCATGGGGAGTCAAAGCAGCATGTAGTACCACTGTCTCCACCCTATTTCCAGCTACTCACGCTTGCTTGGCATCCTGAGCTTTAAAAGTTAATGCAAAGCCCAGAGTTCAGGATACCCATTACAGGTTGGGAAGAGAGCAGAGGCAAATTGACTACATGCCTCTCCAACTACCCCCCTCCATGCCTAGTTATCGGGTGCTGGGATAGAGGAGTTAAGATCAATTTTTTTAAATTGCTGCCCCTGCTGGATACTGCTGGGAACAGTACTGCCTTGTACTGAGGCCAAGTCACTCCCTCCAGGAGATGATTGGTTCCCTTTAACTGTCAGGATTGTTTTGCATCTACACTCCTGACACTGACAGCCGCCTCCTGCCGTCAATGACAAGGGAAAGGCTCCTATGCCCATGCCATCCTGTGGATGTAGCTGCACGCCCATTTGTAAGAACGACCAAAATGGATGCACAGTTACGCTCATTTGTGAAAAGGGTTTAAGAGAAGGAATGTAAATACAAACTTACTTTCATTGTTTTCTTAGCAGGATACAGATAAGGGTGGGTGGGCATTACTATAAACAAATAAACAAATATTTTTAGAAGAAAAGAAGTTTTTGTAGAGGTCCCTCACCTTTCTTATTAGTTATTTTACGACTGGTCCCTTGAATTCCAGGAATTGGACGTAGATCTCTTTTCTTAACAGGAGGTGGATGGAGAATAGGACAAGCAGGGACTGATAGACAGACAGGAAGCCCTGCAGCACTCATCAGGAGACCACTAATACCTAATGTAAAAGTAATATTTAGTTATTAATAATGCTTTGAACTATGATTATTGTATTTGCGTTTTGTATGTTTGAAAAACTTTAGTTTGGTTTTAATTATATTGTTACCTGCCAGAGCTGGTGAGACCATTCCTGAACCTTCTATATTACAGAGAGGCAGTGGTGGGACCCTGCAAATTCCCAAAAACATACAGAAATCAGTTAAAACCACTTAAACTCAATCTATATGTACACATATGTCGTTTCCACTCTTTGCAGCAGCTAAAAATATTGACCACAATACTGACAGTATTGACTGTGTAAACCCGGCCTTAGCATGAAACCACATTATAATTGGGTGATCTGAAAGACTCTGATAACTGTAAGGCCGTATCCACACATCTGTTTTTCTTCTGGGATCAGTGATGGCCTGGAGAAACCATAAGTATGATGTAAGTATTGCATCAGTTTTTGTGTATCCACAAAAACAGATAGGAGGGTAATAAATGGCCACTGGGGAGCTTGCCTAAGGCTTGCTGGGCAATTTTTCAGAAAAAAAGAACCAGACACACAAGTCATCTGTTTAAAACTGACCCATTGACTTTATTGGAGCCTCTTTTCTGCCAAAAGAGATCGTATACTTGCAAATCCTAATTTTTTGTGTGGAAAGAACAGTGTCCAAAAAAAAGAATCTGTTTCCTAAACAGAATGTGTGGATGATCACATTGAAATCAGTGGGTACTTTTTCTGTTCATAAATTTGGATCCTGATTCAAGTACTGAATATTCTGTTGTGTGGATAAGGCCTAAGGGCGTAGCTACAGGCTCATGGGCTCTGGGCAAAAGTGCTGCTTCCCCTTCCTTTGTAGCAACAATGTATGGTCCAAAAATTCTTCACACATAGAAAACCAGTAGGGGCACTCCCTAATTTGCTGTGTCTGGCCGATCAAAGTGCTGATTGGCATTAAACACACCTGCCATGTATCCTCCTACCTTGTAATGAATAAAGGCTCTACACCAGTGGCGTAGCTACCACGGTCACAGCTGCGACTGGGCCGCTACCAAGAGGGGCCCACTGCACGGTGTTTAGCTTGCGATCACAAGAGGCAGTCCAATCTGGCCCCCGGCTCACCCGCGGCTCCCTGCCTCCGTCCGGCGACCTACCCGGCAGCACAGCACAGCACTGTGTGCGGCGGGGAAGAACTTTCGGCACAGGGAGCGTCACTAACACGCGATCCCTGTACCGAAAGTAACAGCCCCGGCACATACAGAGCTCCCTGGTGCATGCGCTGCTGGGGATGCGACCGTACATAGCTAGCGAACCGCGCATTAGCCCGCCAGACTGGACTGCAGGAGAGAAGAGCCACAACTGGGGAGCGAGTTGTCAGGTGAGTCGTGTTTTTTTTTTTTTTTTTTTTAATTTAATGTGCTTTGCATGTTACTAAACATATGTGACTACTCCAAGATGGCGCCGACTTCTCTATATATGTATAGTGACTGCCATATTCATGTCTGGTTACCTTTACCTCTAGTGACAATGTCTTCCAATGCTACTGCACATGCGTGACTACTCCAAAATGGTGCTGGCTTCTCAGTCGCTTTTATATTCATATATGCGGCTGCCATATTATTGAAGCCCATACACTTCTGCCTCTAGTGGCAGCTTCTTGATGCTACTGCACATGTGCAGCTCTTCCATGGTATGATATTTTTTTCATCTAATCTGTAATTGCTTTCACATGTTGTATAGGTATATATACTATGCCCCTCACTCTACTGCCCACATCCCTGAGGAAGCCGCTAGACGGCAGAACGTGTGGGGTGATTCCTTATCCCATCTGACTCTCATTCTGTTGGACTGTATATGGTGATCTTTTTCAATTTTCTTTTTTTTTCCTATGCTCCATTATTTGTGGTTATATTTTGTTTTACTGGGTCTCTGTCTAGGTAGAGATGTTGGATTTTTGTTATTGTACATACGGTCCAGAGTCAGAGTGGTAGATTAGCCCTGGCTGGAACACCAGCAGGACTTATGGTGACATTTTAGTGTTTTTAATCTAGAGCAGTATTTGGGGTGTTGTCCCCCTCATTTTACTACTACTTTTACATTCATATATTTATGTGGTATTTTTGTATCTATGTTAGTGTTATAATAAAGATTTTTGTGATGTGCTACCATTTTTTGTGCATATGTTTTTTTCTTTTGAGAGGATGATGTACTACTTATATGCATTGGTTTAGCACTCCATGATTATTAGTGGTGCCCACTAGCTTTATTTCCACTCGTCCCTACGGCAGCACAACAGAGGGTTAACATTATTTCTCTTTTCCTACTAACAGAAGAACCAAAACAATAGTAATACACATATACTATCAATTAAGAGTAATTAGCACTAGGCACCTCCCCTACTGGCTATATAAACCCCTAGAGAACACACACACACGTGTTTTTTTCTTCTGTTCCTTCTAAGAAGAACCTTTTGTGTTATCTCGGGTTCCGTGGGCAGCGTCTCTGATGTGCGCTGCCCCACTTCCGGCCGCCTCGTCATCGTCACTTCCGGCGGTGACGTCAGCAGGTCCGGAGGCCGCGATTGGAGGTCGGGTAAGTCCGGCCCCTCTGTATTTGCCCGGGGCTTATGAATTTAAAGGTGCTGTGGACTTGAGCTAGCTCCCAGCACTCTGCCAGGAGCTCCCTCTCTGGTGCTAATAGGTATGTTAGCAGGCATAGGCTGTGCCCCCACCTGCATCTTCCATACCACTTTCAGCCTCCTTACTTACCTGCTTATATTTCAGGATGGACAATCAGCAGCACGGATCTTATGGAAAAAGGAGACGCAAGGACAGACACAGGATGTGCCGCAGCTGCGACCAGCCACTACCAGATGACAGTAGATCTGATGTCTGCCGCATTTGTTCTGCCCCGTCTTCTCGAGGAAACCTGCAGTCGGAGGCTAAGGAGTTTATGGGATGGTTCAAGAGCCAACTGTCAGATGTCTTCAGAGAGGTACAAAGCCATCACCATGCTGTGCCTACGACACAGGCTCTTGTCCCAGCCTCTGTTCTCTCTTCACCATGTCAGTCATCACAGGAGGAGGACGACTCAGTCTCAGAAGCCTCTCCTGATAAAGGTACCCCTGATCGTGGCCTCCCGGATGATTATTACTTACTGCATAAGGATCAGGTAACCTCCCTGATCACTGCGGTTAAGAAGACGGTAGAGGGCGAACCTAGGTCTTCCAAGCTCCCTAAGAAGGAGGCTCTTTTTTATTTTTCTGAGAGCTCTAGTCACTCCTTGCCTAAACAGCCGCTGTTGGACTCCCTCATGGAGGCCGAATGGGCGAAACCGGAAAAAAAGGCGGATCTAGGTTCCCGTTTCAAATCTGTCTATAAGTTAGACCCTGAGTGTTCAGAAGCATGGGATTCCGTTCCCAGTGTTGATATGGCGGTCGCCAGGTTATCTAAAAAATCGATGTTCCCCTCTGATGAATCGGTGCTGCTTAGAGACCAGATGGACAGGCGGGCCGATGGTTCTCTTAAGCGTGTTTACCTGGGGGCCGCCCAAGCTGTTAAGGCTTCCGTTGCTTCTGTGTCGGTCAGTAGGGCACTCAGGGTCTGGCTAAGCCGTTTGTCCAAAGATCTCAAGGATGGTGTCCGGAGGGAAGATATCTTGAAAGATATCCCCGATATGAAGCTAGCCGCTGAATTCCTTTCGGACTACCCCTTGGACATGATCCGCCTTAATTCCAAGAATATGGCCTCGTCCACAGTGGCAAGGAGGGCATTATGGTTGAAGGAATGGGCAGGTGACATTTCTTCTAAAAACCATTTTTGTTCCTTGCCTTTTCAGGCTGGGAACCTTTTTGGCCCTCAGCTTACCCCCATCCTGGAGGGTATGAGCTCAAAGAAAGGGGTGGCATTTCCTCAACCCCCTAGGAAGCCTAGGTTTCGCCCGCAACAGAAATCCTATCGGAGGTCTCCAGCCAGAAGAAGATTTCAGCAGAAGTCTAAGCAGAGGAAGCCCAATTACCAGGCCGATACATCATCCACGTATAAGAAAAAGCCCTCTTCGGGAGGAGCGAAGGGCTCATCCTTCTGACGCCAGCAGGCTTGTGGGGGCCAGACTCGCCCAGTTTGTTGCAGTCTGGTTTCAAACATCATCAGACTCCTGGGTCCGATCTGTCATCAGCAGGGGCTATGCTCTGGAGTTAACCAGTATTCCCCCACACACATTCTTCCGCAACTGGAGCAGTCCGCATATCCTTGGCCTGGTTCAAGAGTTCCTGGAAAAAGGAGCTCTAGAGGAAGTTCCTCGACACCAGAGAGGTTTCGGGGTATACTCCCGAGTATTTGCGGTTCCAAAAAAAGGAAGCTCTTGGAGACTGGTGGTCGATTTAACGTTCCTGAACACCTTCATAGCAAAAAAGCACTTCAGGATGGAATCAATAAGGTCCGTCAGCGCAGTCCTGCATCAAGGAGATTATATGGCGACATTAGACCTCAAGGATGCCTATTTACATGTGCCTACCCTCAGAAGTCATCGGAGGTTCCTGAGGATTGCTTTTTCGGCAGCAGGCCAGACGCGCCACTATCAGTTCACCTGTCTGCCATTCGGCCTGTCATCAGCGCCCCGGGTATTCACCAAGGTCGCGGTAATCTTAGCTGCTCATCTGAGGCTTCGGGGAGTATACATAATTCCGTACTTAGACGACTGGCTAGTCAAAGCCCCGTCTCCGGAGGAACTAGTTCACCATCTTCGCCTGACTCAGCAGACGCTAGAGGAGCATGGCTTCATCGTCAACAAGGAAAAGTCGTGCCTCTCCACAGCAAGAGTCTGCAGGTTCCTGGGCTTCAGCATCAACTCCATCTCGATGAGACTGTTCCTCTCCGCGGAGAGGTTGGAGCGCTTGGTGACAGAAGTATCTCGCTTACTTCAGGAACCAGAGGTGACGGTTCGCTCCGCCATGAGCGTGCTGGGGCTCATGACGTCTTCGCTGGACGCTGTGCCATGGGCCAGGGCTCACCTCAGACCCCTGCAGCTCGATATCCTATCTCAGTGGAACAGGAGGCCTTGGGGGCTGGACAGGCTAATAAGGTTATCATCTCCCACGAGATCAGATCTCACGTGGTGGCTTCGGCCGGACAAGATCTCGGTAGGCAGGTCTATGTCCAGTACCCCACGTCTGGTTGTGACCACAGATGCGTCAGCTCGAGGTTGGGGAGCCCACTTGAACGGCAAGTGGGTTCAAGAAAGGTGGTCCAGACAGGAAGCCTCGTACTCGTCCAACCGCAAAGCACTGCGTGCGATCCGCCTAGCCCTGCGTCATTTCGCTCCTCTGGTGATGAACCATCCTGGTTCAGTCAGACAACCTCCCAGCGGTATTCTATGTGAACAAGCAGGGGGGCACCAGATCCTCGGGTTTGATGGAGGAATGCAGTCTCCTTATGTCATGGGCAGAGAATCATCTCCTAGACCTTCATGCAGTTCACATCCGGGGCTCGCTCAACATCCAAGCCGATCTCCTCAGCAGAGAACAGCTGAATCCGGCAGAATGGGGCCTTCATCCGGAGGTATTTGCTCATCTAGTCACCCTGTTCGGGAAGCCGCAATTGGATGTGATGGCAACGAGACTCAATCGCAAGACAGAGACCTTCTGTTCAATTTACAGGACGGACGATCCAGATTACTTAGACGGTCTCTCAATCTCGTGGAAACACAAGTTCCTGTATGTCTTTCCTCCGTTTCCTCTGATCATGAGGGTTCTGACCAAGGTCAAGGAGGAGAAGGCATCAGCTCTGGCGGTCCTGCCTTATTGGCCCAGGAGGGCTTGGTTCCCTTTGGCGGTGTCTCTAGCCAAGGGACGCTTCTGGGAAATCCCTCTGAGACCAGACATTCTTCTGCAAGCAGGCCTCTTCCATCCGTGCCCAGAGAGACTGAGGTTGACAGCTTGGCTTCTGACAGGGTAGCCCTACAATCTATAGGGTTATCAGAAGATGTAATCCATATTCTGTCAGCTGCCCACAGACCGGCTACGGTGAAGGTGTACAGCCGCATCCTGAGAAAATTCAACGACTGGTGTAATGCACATAATATCCTTGCTCCAGCGATTTCACATGTATTAGAGTTTCTCAAGGAAGGTTTCAACAAAGGCCTCAAGTTCAACACCTTAAGGGTCCATTTCTCAGCGATCAATTTTCACTTTAATGGCGCATTTTCGAACCTGTCCCATGTTACTAAGTTCTTCAGAGCCTTGAAAAATCTTCGCCCTCCCGTCAAGAGTCCATTACCTGCCTGGGACTTACCATTGGTGTTAGAGGCCCTTTCTCAGGCTCCGTTTGAGCCATTACAAACTACTGATATTAGATCCGTGTCTTGGAAGACTCTATTTCTGGTGGCCATCACCTCGGCAAAAAGAGTTGGGGAAATACAAGCTCTGTCGGCAGATCATCCATTTCTGAGAATAATGCAAGATTGCTTGATCCTTCGTATGAGACCTTCCTTCCTACCGAAGGTAGCATCCTTCGCCAACATTAACCAGGAGATTTTTCTCCCAGATTTCTTTCCAGACCCTCAGGATGAGGCTCAAGCCAAACTCCACACCTTAGATGTTAAGGTCCTAATTTATTTGGAGAAGACAAAGGACTTTAGACTCTCTGACTCTCTCTTTCTCCAATACATAGGACCAAATAAAGGGAAACCAGCTTCCAAAGCGTCCTTAGCACGGTGGATTAAAGGTACAGTTTCTCAATGCTACTCTTCCTCAGGTGTATCTGCTCCAGAAGGCATAAGAGCCCATTCGACCAGATCGACAGCTGCTTCCTGGGCGGAATTGGCACAAGTATCCATGGACCAAATCTGCAGAGCTGCATCGTGGTCATCACCTGATACTTTTATCAAGCATTACAGGCTGGATGCCCTTCCTAACAGAGAGGCGTACTTTGGCAGGAGTGTGCTGGAACTGGCGACTACGTAAATCCCACCCTCTTGTTCTATTGCTTTATATATCCCTCTGTTGTGCTGCCGTAGGGACGAGTGGAAAGTTCAGATTTTCCTTACCGAAATCTTTTCTTTCCATGAAGTCCCAAGGCAGCACAAGTTACAAACCCTCATTAAATATTATTGCTGCATACTTCACGTGTGTGTCTGTTCTCTAGGGGTTTATATAGCCAGTAGGGGAGGTGCCTAGTGCTAATTACTCTTAAATGATAGTATATGTGTATTACTATTGTTTTGGTTCTTCTGTTAGTAGGAAAAGAGAAATAATGTTAACCCTCTGTTGTGCTGCCTTGGGACTTCATGGAAAGAAAAGATTTCGGTAAGGAAAATCTGAACTATATATATTGCATAGACCGCGGGCATCTATGAGGGGGACACATGAGGGGGATATCAGGGGCCATCTATAAAGGAACTAACATGGGGGGGCATCTATAAGGGGGCTAACATGGGGGGCATCTATAAGGGGGATAACAGGGGCCATCTATAAGTAGGGTTAACATGGGGTGGCATCTATAAGATGATAACAGGGGCCATCCATAAGGGGGGTAACATGGGGGGCATCTATAAGGGGGAAACATTGGGGGGCCATCTATAAGGGGACTACACGGGGGGTGTATACAATAGGGCATGTACAGAGGGATGCATATACTATAAGGGGGTCACCTAGAGAGTCAGCCTACCCACTAAATGAGGGTGTAAAGGGGCTATTACAGATATGCAGTTAGTAAAGAGATGCGGATGGTGCCAGAGTGAGGAGCCTAATATGTCTGTCTGGCAGATTCTGTAGATTTGTGGCTCGGAGAAGTTCTCATAATGGCCCAAGAGGACAAACTGGAAAAGGGAAAAACTTTGATCAAAGAAGACGTCCCCTGTGAGTCACTTGATATAACTGCAGTGTAATGTATATGGTGTATAGAGCCTGTGTAGAGCTGAATCCACCTCTATATGACTGGATGAGGTCATAGTGATCTGTGTACAGTGGATTTTATTCCGTAGTAGCAGTGGTGTTAGTCAGTATGTGGTGGTTATATTTGTTACTTGTAATCTGGTACTGTGTTTAATTGGATTTAGTATACTGGATTTGGTCAGTAACAATATGGTGGAGATGGTAGTGGTGTGGCGGTAATATTTGTATACTGTATACTGGTATTATCGGCAATATTGGTCTCAGTATACAGGATTTGGTTAGTAACAGTATGGCGGTAATATTTATGGTGATAATATTTCCTATATACTGGTAATATCGGTCTTGATATAGATATACACACAACAATAGCATCAAGGGGGGGGGGGGCAAGTTGACCTCTTGCACCAGGGCCCAAGAGACATTAGCTACACAGCTCTACACAGCGAATCAGTGAGTGCTGCTACATTTTTTCTACTTGTTAGTGAATAAAAGATACTTGCAAAATATCAATTTCAAAAACTCACTAATCACTGACTGCTTAGATCCCACCACTTGACAGGTGCCATTGTCATGATGGTAATATGGTATTTATGTTAAACTTATGGCTGATTAATATATATATATATACATATATATTATATTTTTTCTTGATTTACATTGAATATTCAGAAAATACAGCAACTAACAATCAGTAAGAAGCCTGAGCACAAATCCAACCTTACCTTGTGATGCTGTTGGCCTTTTGACTTTGATCCCCGCCATTCCACAATCCATTGGTTTCTCTCTGTCCTCCAGGCCAACTGGCAGATTTTACACTTTGTACCAGAAGACATTGTGGACAAGTACAGGGTGGTGGACTTCTACTTCTTCTCAGCGAAGTTGATCTATATAATCCTCTACCAGCTGAAGTGGATTTTGAATGGCTGAGGACAGGATGGGTGTTTGCTAGACCAGGTTTGGAGTCAGTGCATCTTGAATGAGATCTAACAAACTCAGGCTTAGCATCTGAAAGTCTAACATTAGATCTCACAAACTCAGGTCTTGAGCCTGCATTTCCACAGTCCAAATTCTCTACAACTAATTGAGCATCATCGTGCCAGGATTCTGTTCTAGCTAGCACCGGTTTAAATTCTGCTTGTCTTGAGTCAGATCTGTCATATACAGGTTTAGAGGTAGACCTAACCAATACAGGTCTGTAGTCAGAAGGTCGAGAAATAAACCCAGTAGATTCAGGGTTATCATAAGGTCTAGAATTAGATCGGAAAAATTCTGGTTTACTTTGGTCTGGCCTAGAAATTGATCTGCGCAATTCAGTTCTATACTCTTCGGGCCTAGAATTTGACCTATTTAACACAGTTTTATAATTTGAAGGCATTACTAGATCTGTTCTCAATTCTTTGTGCCTTAAATCTGATTGTACCAGTGCTGATCTAGAAGCTGCCCTTTTAGAATTAGATCTCCCTAATGCAGGGCTACAATTATCATGTCTACAGTCAGAATTTAAATGTGTCCATTGGGGTTGGATGGTTTCTTTAGACTCCAGCAGAAAAGCATTTGTTTTCTCAGCCCAAAGATTGGAAGTAGGTGGAGTGGTTTTGCAATAGGAGGGCCCATTACTTGGGGTTATTACGCTGGTTTCAAAGTTAATTAATTCATTGCTGGTATTTTGTACATCTTGATTACAGTCAACTAAAAGATCAATAGAATTTAGTCCATGATTGGAATGTAATGGTCCATTTCTGTAATTTACCACACTAGAATTGAAATTCATTAATATCTGGTTTGAGTTCATCGTTTCATTACTTGAATTACCCAACATGTGTCCAATATCAGCCGAAGTATAATTGTAGTTCATAGGGTCATGTCTGCTGTGACTTGTCTGTTGCTGTAGGTTCATGTTCACATGGTTGCCGTTAATTAATACATTATCACTTGTGCTGACAAGTGCGTGGTCAGAGTTCATTAGATCTTTGTTGGATTTAGGTATCGCTCTGTTAGAGTGCACTAAACTCTGGTTGGTATTCACTAGCAATTTGTTGAAATTTAAATCCTGACTAGGACTGGTGGGGATTTTGTACGAAGAATATGACCCATATTTTGAATGCCCATTCAGAAGTTGAGGCACCACAGGATGAAAATTAACTGGAGCTGAAGAACACTTTATTCCAGCTGTAGGGTAGGGAGTCTGAGCTCGAGCACGAACTCTTATTTTCTTTTGTGAGGGAAATTCTACTTGAGTCATGGTTTGAAAGCATATATGAGACCCACTGCAGGGCTCTCCGAGACGAACACCAGGCTGATGTCTCTCAAAAGCTTCTTGGATCAAGATTGATAATCTGGTTTCAAATGGGACCCACTGTCCTGGGAGCTCCTCCCATTCCCACATTATTCCTCGCCCAGGTGCACTGGAAGGGGGAAAGCTCATTCTTCTTGCTGGATAGAGAGTTCCTATAAGGAAAAAATGAACAGTTATTATATAAATTTCTAAGGGTAGTATGTACATTTTGCTCAATATTAATAATGTAAAAATTCTATAAATTCTGTAAAAGCAAAAAGAGAATATTATTTTGTAACTTGTAAAAGAAATCCATCCATTCATTTAGCTTATTACCCTGCAGTGGTGATCCATAGAAAGACAGAAAAAATAGGAAACTCCATGAGGTAAAGTCAATGTTCCCCATCTGAAAGAGAAAATAATTCTTCCTGGCTGTAAATCTGGCAACCAGATTTAAAGGGACTCCTTTGACACCTACAAAACACCCCTAACATTAAGTTATCATAATTCTCATTAGATAAAACAAAGCTGATAGTCTCCTCTATTATATTTTTGAGCTAAGTAGTCCTCTATGCATCAACATGTCCAGTGTGTAGGCTTACGACTACACGTTCACATTCAAAACTGGTGACACTTAGATAGCTGTTAGATCAGGGAAACACACTGTATCTTTCATATATCAGGCTGTGCTTCCAGAATCTAGGAAAACACACTGTTACAAAGAGTCAGAAAGGCTTTTCTAAGCCCCCAGAAAGCTGCAAGCTGGAATGTCTCATCACTTACCCTTCCAGCTTGATTGACACCCGGAAGTTGAGTCCCAAGCATGTTCAGGTATCTCTCTTGTAAGTGCAGAGAGATATATATAAAAGATACCATATGTCTCCTTGACCTAACAGCTACCTTACATGGCCGATTGTTGGGCAGGAGCATTGCTAGAAATGGTACTGTGGCTGATAATAGGCTTGTGTAAAAGTGACAGTGATCAGCTGAGGACAGGGAAAATACCTGATCCTCGGCTGATCGTGTCTTTTAAGCCTGCTTCATAATATATTATTGGCCACATATCTTTCCGTGAAACAGGGTTGTGTGGTCAATAATGATAAAGGAAAATTGACAGCAGATACATATATACGTGCTGTCAATTTCCGGATCATGCAGCAGTACATACTTACCTTGTGCGCTGGTGCTGTGATCTGGCATCCTTTTCTCTCGCCCTTACGTCCATGCTACTGTATCTTCAAAACCCCTCTTATCCATGCTGTCAGTTTCCATGGCTGCACGAACGATAATGGGTTCATTCCTGCAGCCAGACTGCTCAATTTCTCATGCTGTGTAAAGGGGCTGTAAACGAGCGCCGATCTCATCGGTGCTCATTTGCGGTCGCCCGTGGCAGAGAAATCTGTCAATGTAAAAGGAATTTAATGTCAGCAGGAATGTGAATTGTAGCTGACAGATTCCCTTTAAAGCCTTTTGCATGGGCTGATTATCAGGCAAATGAACATCCCCAGAAATGCTTGTTCACGAAAACCGACCCCTGTACAAGAGCCAACAATTAGCTGGCAACTAAACACCCATTCATCGCCTTATTGGATCTTTTGTGCAGCCAATAAAATCAGTCATTAGCCGCATATATTACTATGTAAACAGGAGATGTGAGGATGACAAGGCTGACAAAGTTTAAAGGGTAACTATTATTCCTCTTGCTCCTAAAGCGAGCGGACTACAAAACTACCAGCAGCACCATAGACTTACATTGCAAGTGGAATTATAGTTACCATTAAAGTGTCACTGTCGTTATAACTTTCACAATCACCAGTAGATGTGAAATAAAGCAAGCTTTCAATATACATTGATTATTTTTGTTGTTGTTATCACAGGAATTCCGGCCAGTACAGAGAGTCACTGCTCAATGTGTCTGTCAATCACATGACTGCCTTCTCTCTGTGAGCACTCAGATGTCCTGGGGTACTTCCTGTTTTCTGACTGTTTCCTGATTTTGGAGAAAAAGAGAGTCAGAAAACAGGGCCATGTTTTCAATTATAACTAAAATAAATAAATGAATGTAAATTGCAAGCTAGCTTTATATCACATCTACTGTTGATTTAGATTTTGACAGTTATAACCACAGTGACACTTTAACTGTGAAAAATTGGTGCAAACAAGGCCAGTGCTCATTATCTTTCCTCCAATGGCCCATGTAAAACCAATATATACATAGCTATTTGTTTACCTGTCATCTGTCTTTTTTTCTAAACTAAATAACCCTAATTTTGATCATCTTTCTGGCTACCGTAACCTACCCACTCCCCTAGCTCCACTATGTTCAATAGTGTCCAAAACCGTGCACAATATTTCATGTCCATGTCTGTCTAGTGATTTGTGCAGTGCTAAAATGATCAACTTGTTTTGTAATTAATGTCTTTTTATTCACCCTTTACTTGTCCTTGGCAGTAGCCGCCTAACACTGGTTGCTTAAGTGAAATTTACTTTTAACTAAAACGCCAAAGTAATTTGTAGTTCGAAAGGTTCCCCATCCCAGAGGGCCAACTGCATAAACAGAGGGTGATTTCTAAAGGCCCTATTATACACAGCCAATTATCTGTCAAATGAGGCAAATATTGGCCGTTGTAATAGGGCCAACAATCAGCTTGATTATAGGCTGACCACTAAATTATGACATGTCAAAAAATAATCTCTACATTTTTTGTGGGGCCCCTTTGCTTTAACCCCTAGCCGCACCAGGGCGTTATTGTACGTCCTGGCAGGAGGTTACTTTCCGCACCAGGACGTACAATAACTTCCCGGCTCCCGGTGCTCACTGTTTACACAAACAGTGACCGGGAGCCGAAACTAAACTGTCAGCTGATGACCCTGAAGGGGTCCAGCACAGGCGATCACCAGCATCAGTGGATTGGTAACGATACACTGATGCCGGTGAAGCAAGCGGTAAATCCCCGGTCCCGGCCATCCCCCTCCCCTGATGGCGTGTCCTCCCATTCCCCTCCCCTGATGGCGTGTCCTCCGTTCCCCCTCCCCTGATGGCGTGTCCTCCGTTCCCCCTCCCCTGATGGCGTGTCCTCCGTCCTCCCTCCTCTGATGCCGTGTCCTCCGTCCTCCCTCCTCTGATGCCGTGTCCTCTATCCTCCCTCCTCTTATGCAGTGTTCTCCGTCCTCCAGCCCTCCCTCTGATGCCGTGTTCTCCGTCTGCCCCCCCTCTGATGCCGTGTCCTCTGTCCTCCGTTTCCCCACCTCCTCTGATAGTGTGTCCTCCCCCGATCCTCCCCCTGCTGCTGTGTCATCCCTCCCCCGCCCCCGATCGCCGCCGCCGCTCCTCTGCCAGTACTCACCGGAGGGCCACAGTCAAGGTTGCTCCTTCCCCCTCTTCCTGGCAGCAGCACTGGCTCGCCGGATCCCGGAGCTCAGAGTGAGTTCCGGACTGGGGAGCCAGTGCTGCGAGGAGGAGGGGGAAGGAGCGATCTCTGCTGTGACCCCCTCCTGCTGCAGCAGCATGTACCAGTGCCTGTGTAATGACGCTGGTACATGCTGCTATATACTGTGATTGGCAGCTCTGTGATCAGAGCTGCCAATCACAGTATCTGATCATGGATGCAGGTTCTGATCCCTGACTTTGTGAGGGATCAGAGCCTGCATCCATATAGTGTAAAACACACACACACGCACACACAATAAAAAGTACCCCCTCCCCTGTGATCTCCCAGTAATAAGGGAGATCTTACTTAGTGTCCGTCAGTCAGCGTCTGTTAGTAAGCGTCAGTCAGCGTCCGTTAGTAGGCGTCAGTGTCAGTCAACGTCCATTAGTAAGCGTCGGTGTTAGTCAGTGTTCGTTAGTAAGCGTCAGTATCAGTCAATGTCCATTAGTAAGAGTCAGTCAGCGTCCATTAGCAGGTGTCAGCAAGCTTCAGTCACCTTCCGTAAGTGTCAGCCAGCATCAGTCAGCGTTCATTAGTAAGAGTCGGTCAGTGTCCGTTATCGAGCATCAATCAGCCTCCGTTAGTAATCGTCAGTCAGCATCTGTAAGTAAGCTTCAGTCAGCGTCCATTAGTAAGTGTACGTAAGCGTCAGTCAGTGTCCATTACTAAGCATCAGTGTCCGTTAGTTATTGTCAGTCAGCATCCATAAGTAAGTGTGAGTAAGCGTCAGTCAGTGTCCGTTAGTAAGTGTGAGTAAGCGTCAGTCAATGTCCGTTAGTAAGTGTCAGTAAATGTCCGTGCATTTACTGCTAGAGCAGGAGAGCACACACAGACAGAGGTGCTCCTTCTCTTCTGAGCCCTGTTGTGCGCCCATACAATACTTTATGTTCACTAATGGGGTATTTCTGTGCTCAGGAGAAATTGTTTTACAAATATCGGTGGGCTTTTTCTCCTCCAAGTGTTTTGAAATTTGAAAAATTTGGGGTTTCACCAATGTATAAGTGTGAAAAAAGGGTATTTTTTTTTTTCACGGCCCACTTTTGCAGAAAACTAAAAAACCTGTAGGGTCCAAATGCCCACTGTACCCCTTGTTACTTTCCTTATGGGGTGAAGTTTTCAAAATGGGGTCACTTGTGGGGGATTTCCACTGTCTTGGCACTAGGGGGGCTCTGTAACTGTAACATGGTCACCTACATTTATTCCAGCCAAATCCACACTCCAAAATTTAAAGGGTGCTCCTTCTCTTCTGAGCCATGTTGTGCGCCTGCACAACACTTTACGTCCACAAATGGGGTATTTATAAAAACTGCAGATTCAGAGGGATAAAAGTTTTATAGCATTTTACTTTTTATAGCTGGTTTGGTATGGAAAAAAATAGGATTGAATTGGAATGTCTACAAAGAAAATGGAAATTTTTACTTTTCACACTTATTTTGCAGTTATTCCTGTGAAATGCCTAAAGGGTTAAAAACAGTTTTAAATGTCAATTTGAATACTTCAAAGGGTGAAGAGTTCAAAATGGGGTGAATTATGGGGGTTTCTTGTATACAGGCCTCTAGAATATGCTTCAAAACTGAACTGATCCCTAAAAAATTCTGAGTTTAAGTTTACACAAAAATTTTAAAAATTGCTACTAAACTATTACGGCCTCTAAAATCCTAAAAAAGTTAAAACATGTTCACTAAATGCTGCCAACATAAAGTAGACATGCTATAGATATGAATTAATCAATATCCTTTGTGGTAGAACTATCTTCCTTAATGGCAGAGACTTTCAAATTTAGAGAAATGCAATTTTTTTCATTTTTTCACAATATTTTAGAGTTTAAAGGTATCGGCCCAAATGTACCACTAACATAAAGTAGAACATGTCACGAAAAAACAATCTTGGAACCACAAGGATCAGTAAAAGCATTCCAGAGTTATTAATATATAAAGTGACACATGTCATATTTGGAAAATTTGGCCATGTCATAAACACCAAAACTAGCTGTGTCCCCTAAGGGTTAATCAGCCATCACCTAATGAGACCCTGTCCCCCATACCTCTGATGGGTAGATTAAGGTCCATAGGTTTATAAAATCTGGTCTGTAGTTATAGTAAAAACTGTCTCCAGAGAGTGATGGTAAATGATTCCTACTAATGGTCCCCAGTTGTTTTATCCAAAGGTTCAGCATTGTGTCCACTTTATTTTTAAATTGAATCTATCACCAACCTTGAACTTACTGTAACTGTAGGAATTGTGTAGTACTGGCTGATCAGCAGTGTCCTTTTTAAAATCTGCTGCACCATTTCAGAGATAGTCCAGCTTTTTTTTTTTTTTTTTTACTTATGTATAGCAAGTCTGGCACCACCAATTACAGCGCCAAATGAATATTTATCTGTCTTAAGAACAGATTCATTAGGCCGCATCTTCGGTGGGAAGGCAAAGTGGTGTAGTGCCCCTACACACAAACACACAGTATCTGTAGTCATAGACAGAAACCTATATCATTTAAGAAGTTTTTAGGAAGTTAAAGTCTCCCAGTCCCCCATTACAATGATCGCATTTTGTTTTTCTTCCTTCTCTTTTTGACTTAGTAAATATTTTTTGCAGATTCTTCTATATTTGGTGGCTTAGAGCAAACCCAACACAAACCAAGATCTGTTTTTGCCAAAGCAAGCATCATGTATTAACAGAACATTAAAAAAAAAGAGAGACCACAGTATGCAATGTGTATGATCTTTATAGTCCAGAGATACATGTTACAATGGTTCTTTGAAATCTATTGCAGTTTGAAGTTATTCTGTTATTTAAAGGGGTAGTCCACCAAAAAAAATTTTCTTTCAAATCAACTGCTACCATGAAGTGCCAGAGATTTGTAATTTACTTCTATTAAAAAATCTCAAGCCTTCCAGTACTTATCAGCTGTTGTATGCCCAACAGGAAGTTGTATTATTTCCAGTCTGGAGAGCAGGAGAGGTTTTCTATGGGGATTTGCTCCTGCTTTGGACAGTTCCTGACATGGACACAGGAGGCAACAGAGAGCACTGGGTCAGACAGGAAAGAAAACACCACTTCCTGCTGGACACACAGCAGCTGATAAGTACTGGAAGACTTAAGATTTTTTAATAGAAGTGAATTACAAATCTCTGGCACTTTATGGCACCAGTTGATTTGAAAGAAATTTTTTTTGGGTGGACTACCCCTTTAAGTACTAATGTCTGTAGCAAAAATAGTGTAATGTTGCTAAGGTCTGGGTTTTGAGTATTTTACAAGTTTATGAAGGACTTTAAAATGTTTGAATGAGATCATAGTCTGTGTGTGTGTGTGTGTGTGTGTGTGTGTGTGTGTGTGTGTGTGTTTCTCTTCATATTGGTGTTTGTCTGTTCTAGTAAAGTGCTGTCTTGACTCTGCCTACCTAAAAAGCTTGGTGATCAATCATTCTGACAGGACAAATATTGACAGCATTTTTTTCATGATATGTTTGTGTGACAATCATGTCCATCCACCATTAGCTAAGAAAATTACTTAGCAATTTAAATTGTTTGCATGACAATACACTGGGAAACCCTTGAGAATGGTTAATCCCAGATATCAGTGGAGAATCTCATGATTTGTAATTTACGGTTTTAAACTGACAGCATAAGTGATGGGATTCCTCACCAATGCAGTATTTACTCCGCTGCCCTAGGCAAAGTATGTGATAACACCTTGGATTACAATGTGACACAAACAATCTCATCTATGCTCCTTGCATAAGCTGCAGTGATTTTTTTTACAGAAAACTGAAAATGGTTAATGGTAATGGACAAAGACATCTAAGCACTGATACAAAAAAAAAAAAGTTGACGTAACTTCTGTGCTTTCCCTTAAAGTGTAACTGTCATGCTGTACACTGACCCGATCAGTGTGTGGTCGATTCTGCTGCCGGAAGTTTGGATATCCATGGATATGACCATGCAGGGTGGTTCTGTGCATGAGCCCTATAGGATCAGAATGGGGCTCCTGCACGGAATCGGCCCAGAGATAGATTTCTACTTTTGATTTGTACATTGTAGAGTACATCAGCTAAGGGTACAAACACACACACCATATACGCAGCGTATTTTCTGCTGCGATACGCAGCAGATTAGATCTAAATAACTGAACACAGCATCAAATCTGCACCATCAAATCTGCTGCAGATCTGCTGCGTATACGGTGTGTGTGTTTGTACCCTAAAGGATTATTCCCTTCTCAACTAACATAGTTTTTATTGTAAGGCTTGTCAAGATAAATATTTTGGCAAATACAATAACCCCTTTCCGCAAAATGATGTTCTGGAAACGCCATGATGTGCTGAGGGGCTCTATAAAGCGAGCTGAGGGGCTGAGCTTGCTTCATAGAATGTAGGACTGGCCGTTATTGGCAGCCGGGTCCTTACCATTAAAAGCAGACTGCTGCGACCTGAGCCCTTTTACTTACCTTCCTGTGGTCCAATTTTCTAATGGAGGGAATGACATAGTATTAAACCGTATATATGGAATCCAATGATTGTATGTAATAGTCCTCTAGAGGGACTTGGACAGTGTAAAAAAAGTTTTAAAGGTTTTAAAAAATATGACATAGCCCCTCCCCTCATAATAAGCAAAAAGAAAGCCCGTAATAATGGTAATTAAATCAATACATTAGCCCGGCTGGGCAACCCCTTGTCACCTCATCGTGTGTTAAGTACAGCTACTTGCATTCAAGGGTCACTCAGACCTATGGATGCAGGCTGCTGCAAACGGTAAGTGTCAGAGAATGCTCCCCCCCCAACACCTTTCCTATTCCCTATCTGCGCATCTGTGTGTGGCAGCTGGGCAGTTCTTGTTTGTGCTGTGTGCAGGGCCAGCATTAGGAGAAGGTGGGGGCAAACAGGGCAATTTCCCTGGGTCCCCATCTCCAATGGGGCCCCCTGCAGCTGCAGACACTGTGCCAGTGTCTGCACACATCCCCTGCCCTTAAGGCCCTATTCCACGGAACGGATTATCGGCGGTATTCGGCCGATACCGGCTGTTATGGCCGATAATCGTCCCGTGGAATAGAAGGCAACGATCAGCCAACATTGTTCATGTCGGCTGATCGTTGCAGTTGTTTGTTTTTCAACATGTTCAAAAACAAACGACTGATACTGCAACAATCTGCTGCCGTCGCTCCGTGAAACAGGAGCGGTAGCAGCAGACGCTTCTGTATGCTATGGGCTGCCCGGAGGATCTAGCGATCACCCAGGCAGCAGCACGCAGCTCCCCCCGGCCCTCCCCCAACTCACCCGCTTGCTGCTGCCGTGTGGAATAGCGGGCCAGTGGGCCCGTGGAATAGGGCCTTTACTTTTGGTCCCTACACCCGGAACTTCTCTGAGCTAGGGGGATGGGGGATTTAAGGTTGATCAGACAGCATGAACCTCAGCCAGAAGCAAAGGTTAACATTTGCTGCTGGACAAAGTTCAGGCTGTCTGTTCTACCTTAAAAATCCCCCCTCCTCACAGCTAAGAGAAGCTTCAATGTTTGCAGCACATTGACAAGGCTCTAGCAAGCCTCCTCTGCTTCCAGGTTTGCAGCATCTGTCGGGACAGAAAGGGAGGGCAGGGTATGTGTGCAGACACAGTGCAGCTCCCTGCATGCCACCACATCCATCAGCTATAGAACTGCAGCTCCGTGCACACTACTCTTCATAAAAGGTATGTATAAATGTGTAAGTTGTGTGTACATGTGTGTCATGTGAACACTGCATATGTCATATATGTATATTGTGTGCACCAGGGGCGTTGCTAGGGTACTAAAACATCCGGGGCACAGGCCCTGTGTGTTACATTTGTTCAGTGAGAAGTTAAACACAAACCAATGTGTTTTATGTCTGACGTGTTCTTTTTATTGTTCCTATACTGTAAGGCCTCCATCTTTTTCATCACTTTTTATTCAAACTTTTATTTAAGAAAACAGACTAGCAGTAGGACTGTCTTTGTTGCCCATAGCAGCCGATCGGAGCTCAGCTTTTATTTTTATAGAGTCCTATATGAAATGAAAGCTGAGCTTTGAATGGTTGCTATAAGCAACAAAGACAGTCTCACTGCTAGAGCGAATACATATGTATATAATGCTGACCCACAGAGCTGGTCAGTACAACTGCAGACTGAGTGTCACTTCTGTGGCTCCGCATTACTGCAGGCCTGTAATATTTGCCCCCAGACATATATAGGTTATGTAACAGCCTGACAGGGCCTATAAATATGGCTGGGGGCTGCTCTGTAATGCTTCCACATATAACCATTGGTAATAACCCCCCCAGGTAGCCATTGTTTCTTTGTAGTAAGCCCCCCCCACTCCCCCTTTGTAGCCGTTATTCCCTGGTAGGAAGACCTACCATGTAGATGCTGTACCCTGGTAGGACACTTCTAAAGTTCTCAGGGAATGCTGGGAGTTGTAGTTGCAAGGAGGACAAACTTTTAAAATATGGCAGTAACATAAAAAGGGGAAGTGATGGATGTGTAGAGGATCCTGGTGGCTGCAATGTGTGGGTTACAACCATCCAGCAATAAATTCTTCTACAGTGCCTGAAGTTATCAATTGTTCATATGTACTACAACTCCCAGCATATCCTGAGGGCTGCAGATTGTCAGTTAATTCTGGGTATTGAACTGTTTGCAGCTGTTCTAGTTGGAGGATCCTAGGCAGGTGTATCTAAAGGCTTGTGAGCCTTGATGCAAAAGGCCCCTCAAACACACAGGTTGCAAAACTATAACTTTAATTATGAACTGCCAGAGTATAATGTGGGGTGTAGTTCTGAAACCTACAGAGCCACTCAATGCAAAACTAAAAGTAGCATCATAAACTGTCTACAGCAGGGGTGTCAAACTCAAATACAGAGTGTGTCAAAATTAAAAAATTGGACAAGGTTGCGGGCCAACCTTAATAATTATTGAAGCACGAATGTGGCGGTCCTGGCACTGTCAAAGTAGTGTGCGTTGTTCCTGGCACTGTCAGTGGTTTACATCTTCCAGCCCTGTGAAAAATTTATAGATTGTAAGCCCTCGCGGGCAGAGTCGTCTTCCCCATGTATCAGTCTGCCATCTGCCTTCATGTAATGTGTTTGGATCTTGTAATGTTCTTGTTTGTTGCCTGTATAGCGCTCTGGAAATTAAGTGTGCTTTATAAATAATAATAATAATAATAATAATAATAATAATAATAATAATAATAATAAATGACATGATAAATTGCTATGACATGATTACACCTCAACTCATATAATAGCCAATCCCCCAAAATTGCCCCACATATTAGCCAGCCCTTCCAATAGTGCCCAAATAGTAGCCAGCCCTCCCCAATAGTCTCATATAGTAGCTAGCCCTCCCCATAGTCTCTTATATAGTAGCCAGCCCCCCAAGTTTTCCATATAACCAGCCCTCCCCAATAGTCTCATATAGTATCCAGCCCTCCCAATAGTCTTATATAGTAGCCAGCCCTCCCCTATAGTCTCATATAGTAGCCAGCCCTCCCCCATAGTCTCATATAGTAGCCAGACCTCCCCATAGTCTCTTATATAGTAGCCAGCACTCCCCAATAGTCTCTTATATAGTAGCCAGCCCTCCCCAACAATCTCATATAGTAACCAGCCCTCCCCCATAGTCTCATGTAGTAGCCAGCCCTCCCCATAGTCTCATATAGTAGCCATGGTGGGCCAGATGTAATTAAAACTCTGAATTGCATGGCGGGCCAAAAATAATGGCACCACGCACCAGATTTTGACATGACTGGTCTACAGGAAGTAAATAGATGCTGACAGTACACAACCTTTTACATCTGAAACCCTGTTTAACAGGATGCAGTCATATATAGTACCTATACAGTATGAACTCCAATGCCAAGAATTATGGATGTGTGCTGAAGGTTGGAGATTTCATTAGGAGCTTCTGATGACCTTAGGGGAGACCTGGTCAGACTTTTACTAGGACTCTGTGACCTTCTCCCTCTCTCTGCCCGGAATCTACTTGTCTGCTGCCCCAGGGACACATAACTTACAATAAAGAAATATGATTGATCCAGTAGTTCATGGAAAGACCCTGATGTGAGAGCCAGGGCCGTCTTAACAGCATTATGGGCCCCTGGGCAGAGGTGCGAATTGCACCCCCCCCCCAACCACCGCCATCAAATCCCCCACATCTTTGCATATAGTGCCCCCTATAGTAGCCAATCCCCCCATATAGTGCCCCCCATAGTAGCCAATCCCCCCATATAGTGCCCCCCATAGTAGCAATACCCCCATAGTAGCCAGTGCCCCCATAGTAGCCAGTGCCCCCCATAGTAGCCAGTGCTCCCCATAATAGCCAGTGCCCCCCATAGTAGCCAGTGCCCCCCATAGTAGCCAGTGCCCCCCATAGTAGCCAGTGCCCCCACATAGTAGCCAGTACCCCCATAGTAGCCAGTGCCCCCCATAGTAGCCAGTGCCCCCATAGTAGCCAGTGCCCCCCATAGTAGCCAGTGCCCCCATAGTGGCCAGTGCCCCCATAGTGGCCAGTGCCCCCCATAGTAGCCAGTGCCCCCCCATAGTAGCCAGTGCCCCCCATAGTAGCCAGTTCCCCCACATAGTAGCCAGTGCCCCCACATAGTAGCCAATGTCCCCACATAGTAGCCAGTGCCCCCCATAGTAGCCAGTGCCCCCACATAGTAGCCAGTGCCCCCCATATTAGACAGTGCCCCCCATAGTAGACAGTTCCCCTCAAAACAACAAACCAGTTACTCACCTGTCCGGTGGCCCCAGCAGCTCCTCTCCCGGCAGAGCGTGCACTCCCGTCATCCTCCGGGCACAGGCAGCAGGGTACAGAGAGACTGCTTGTGCCGGAAGTGTCCGGCTGCACGACACATCCAGGACACAGGCAGCATCTCTGTACCCCGCTGCCTGTGCCCAGAGGATGACGGGAGTGCGCGCTGACGGGAGACATCAGCTGCTGGGGCCGGCGGACGGGTGAGTTCCGGGACCGCCCGCCCCTTCTATCGCCACTCAGCTGAGTCAATCAGAAGCCCAGGAAAGTGCTGCTCATTGCACTTTCCTGGGCTTCTAATCGGCTGTCAGCTGAGCGGCAATAGAAGGGGCGGGCGGGCGGAGGGGGTCGCTCAGGGCCGCTCACTATGCATATGCATAGTGAGCAGCAATAGAGGGGGCGGGCAGGACGGCTTCCTTGCGGTGCTCAGCACTGCTTGGGAGCCGTCTTCGCTTTATAGGACGCACTTAGTTTTATAAGTGCGTCTTATAAAACAAAAAATATAGGTATGTCACAGAGGGCAGGGGCCCCCTAGGACGCAAGGGCCCCCGGGCAGCCGCCTACCCTGCCCAATGGGTAAGACGGCCCTGGTGAGAGCAGGACAGCAGAGCAGCTGCCACAGGTCACTACAGCTCCCTGCACACAGTAAATGTTCAGCAGCAGCAGCTGCAGCAGCCCTGATGAGAGGCAAAGATTACACTGACCTGCTCAGGAACTTCACTTCATGCCGAGGGTAAGGAGCACAGAGGCAATTACTGGGCTCATACATACATACATACATACATACATAGTCATAGCTCCCAACCGTCCCTGATTCCGCGGGACAGTCCCGTTCTCGGGGTGCTGTCCCGTGGTCCCGGAACGGCACCCAGTGTCCCGCATTATATGTGGCCCCACCAAAAAAACAATAAACCAGTAACTCAGCTGTCCGCCGGTCCCAGCAGCTCCTCTCCCGGCAGAGCACGCACTCCTGTCATCCTCCGGGGCGGGCAGCGGGGTATACAGACACTGACTGTGCTGGAAGTGACCTGCAGCCTCTGTCATGAATTACTTCCGGCACAGTCAGTGTCTCTGTACCCCGCTGCCCGCCCGGAGGATGAGGGGGGTGCGCGCTCTGCCGGGAGAGGAGCAGCTGGGACCGGCAGACTGGTGAGTTACCGGTTTATTGTTTTTCTGGTCGGGCCACACAAATGGGGGGATGGGCTACTATGTGGGGCGCTATATGGGGGATTGGCTACTATGTGGGGTGCTATATGGGGGATTGGCTACTATGTTGGGCACTATATGGGGGGATTGGCTACTGTATGGGGGGATTGGATACTATGTGGGGCACTATATGGGGGGATTGGCTACTATGTGGGGCACTATATGGGGCATTGGCTACTATGTGGGGCGCTATATGGGGGATTGGCTACTATGTGGGGCACTCTATGGGGGATTGGCTACTATGTGGGGCACTATATGGGGCATCGGCTTCTATGTGGGGCACTCTATGGGGGATTGGCTACTATGTGGGGCACTATATGGGGATTGGCTACTATGTGGGGCATATATGGGGCATTGGCTACTATGTGGGGCACTATATGGGGCATTGGCTACTATGTGGGGCACTCTATGGGGGATTGGCTACTATGTGGGGCACTATATGGGGATTGGCTACTATGTGGGGCACTATATGGGGGGATTGGCTACTATGTGGGGCACTATATGGGGCATTGGCTACTATGTGGGGCACTCTATGGGGGATTGGCTACTATGTGGGGCACTATATGGGATTGGCTACTATGTGGGGCACTATATGGGGGGATTGGCTACTATGTGGGGCACTATATGGGGGGATTGGCTACTATGTGGGGCACTATATGGGGGCATTGGCTACTATGTGGGGCACTATATGGGGGCATTGGCTACTATGTGGGGCACTATATGGGGGATTGGCTACTATGTGTGGCACTATATAGGGGGATTGGATACTATGTGTGGCACTATTGGGGGGATTGGATACTATGTGGGGCACTATAATGGGGGATTGGATACTATATAGGGCATTTTAGGGGGGATTGGATACTATATCGGGCACTATTCAGTCAGCAGCATGTGGTGACTGTAGGGGAGTGGCTATGGAGGGTTGCTATGGGGGTGTGGCTATGGAGGGTCGCTATGGGGGCGTGGCTATGGAGGGTCGCTATGCGAGCGTGGCTATGGGGACCGCGGCGCACATGTCCCTCTTTGCTCTTTGCAAAAGTTGGGAGGTATGCATAGTAATGCAGAGGCAGATACCTTCAAAATGCTGCCCTATGCAGGCAGGGAGGAGCATGATGTAGCAGAGTGAAAGAGACAAATGTCGGGCCCTGAGGATCCTCAAGTGAGCAAGTCCTACAGGTACTGTGTGTGGGCCCGGAAGCTTACCCCCTCCCTGCCTTGTACCAGCACACACTGACTCTGACTGTCCTGGGCCCCAGTAGCAGAGTGTACTCAAGAGTCAGTGAGATCACTCAGTGCCGACCTGTAGTAGGTGCTGGGGGACAAAACATTCGGGACAGCAGGCACTGATGTGCACTGTATGTTATAAATGTGTGTGTCACACACAGTTTGTATATGTGTATGTTATTATACATTGTCTGTTTTTTGAGGAAGAAGGAACGCATGGGGACTACAAAGCCTGGTGATAAATGTACAGCAGTCTGTGTGCCACAGACCAAAATCTGCAGGATCTAGAGGCACCAGCTCTCTAGTGTTGCATTGACGCATCCATAGATTTTGTGGACCTATGGACAGTGAATGCACGCAATGGATTGCTTCCCTTCCCGGCATGATTTATCAATATCATGCCAGCAGCGGCGAAACTCTTTGCATCGCTGCGGCACTGTAATGACGCGTGACTCTGCCACTACAGTGCCATGGCAGTTCAAAGAGTTTCCCAGCTATGAAAAGTCGTTACTGCGATCATAGTTACAAATGTAATACATTATGAATATTCGTAATTTTGTTCATATCTATATACTGTCAACGTCTTTTCATCCTGACCTAAAAACCCCAACTGTGCATCACTAAATGTAATAGCGATGCACGGCCGATGGCTGATTACTGTAAAAAAAAACCTGTATAAATGACCTCTCCACATTTCCGGTGTTCTTCTGCCCTCTTCTTTCTTCCTGAAGCCGCCGCTGTAGCTTTAGAGCGGGTCTCTAAACTGACAGGCCGCTCAGCCTATCACTGGCCACGGTGGTCCTAGACAGTGATTAGCTGATTGGCCTGTCAACTCAGAGACCTGCTCTGAAGCTACAGCGGCAGCTCTGGGAAGCAAGCAGAGGGCAGAAGAACACCAGGGGCGTGGAGAGGTAATGTATACATTTAGGGAAAGGGCTGCATGGACATTAGTAACAATGTCCGTGCAGCCCGTGCTAAATATCGAGCCTTGTAATAGGCTCAGTAAATGAGGGCTGATCTAGCAGATCAGCATTTATATTATTGATTGTGCCATCTATTAGGACCCTCACAAATACAGATTTGTGCATGGTGGGGCCATAGAAATCAATGGGTACAATGCAGATATGTAATTGCGCACTGTATCATACTGGTGTGAAAAAGGCCACCATGACAAAAGTAGCAAACATGAAAGGATGCAAAAATGTGTAGTTTGTTGATGCCAGAAAACTGTCGCAGGGACTTGACATATCCTACCTAAATTGAGCACAGGAGAAAAAAAATATATTTTTCTAACCCTATATGATCTGAAATAAATCACGTTTTTGACATTCGTGATAGATGTAATGGTTTAAGGGGTTATCCAGCGCTACAAAAACATGGCCACTTTCCCCCTACTGTTGTCTCCAGATTGGGTGGGGTTTTGAAACTCAGTTCCATTGAAGTAAATGGATCTTAATTGCAAACTGCACCTGAACTGGAGACAACAGTAAGGGGAAAAGTGGCCATGTTTTTGTAGCGCTGGATAACCCCTTTAAGAAAACTATGCTGTACTTTATAGTTTTTGATCCCATCACACCATAACCTTCATTCTACACTTATTTGTTCAGTCTCTTTTCTTTCTTAAAGCTATGTTCACACTACGTATCTTTCCGGCCGTAATGCGAACCGCGAATATACGCACGTAGTTTTGAGGTTGATGAGTTCGATATACGGCCGCACAATGCACACTACGTATGAACTAACGGGCGGATTGTAAAATACCGTGAAAATCTAACACAACCATTGTTTGAGGACGGAAATGTTCCAACTCACGGCCGTGGATTTCCATGCGGTCCCGTACGAAGTACTTATTTCAGCCAAATTGAACTTGATTTTTCGATCCAAAAGGTTCTGTGTGGTTTACTGGGCTGGGCGAAGATTTCCAAGTAAATGACTGCCTCAGATCGCTTCGAAACAAGCTAGGGAAGCATAACTGTACTACGGCGTATGTTCGCGGTTCGTACGCATCCGGCCGCATGTCTATTTTTCCCATAGCCGTACTTTCAGCCACACATGTACGGCTGCGTACCAACTACGGCCGGGCTCATATACGTAGTGTGAACATAGCCTTATAGTACATAGTATTTAATAACCATAAGTAGATTTTTTTTATAATATCATGACCTATTGTTCAGCATGAGTTACCCTAGCTTTATTCACTACTGTCTGCTTCCACATAGTAATATTCTGAAAGGGCTTGAGAACTGTAGCTGACGACCCTCCCTATTTGAAAAGATCTATCCCCTCTTTGTCTAAGAAGCTTGCAGCACTACAAGAAAGGCTCACATCATTTGCTCTGCAAGTTGTGGGGTTTCCTTTCATGAGGAACATCAGAGAGAAAGAAAACACATTCTTCTTTAGCAGAGTTAAACCTCAATTGTTATTCAAGGGCCTGGGTTACAATTACCTGACTTGTGGTGACATTTAAAGCATATTTATGTGCAGAGTTTATCAATTACTTTTTTGTTCAGTGAAACACACATGCAATTCTATAGAAGGCTTATTTTTTAGTGTTTACTTAGCTTTCTATCTTCTTTTTTTCCCCACTACCAAAATGTTAAATACAAGCTTCCCCCCAAAACCATTGTAAATAAGCTATATGCTGCTGCACTATTCCATCACTTACTGGTAGATTTTACTTTTTTTTAATTCATTTTCATTCATTTACTGCATGTTACAATGGATATATTTTATATAGTGTTGATAATTGTAAAGTGTCACATGGCAAGCCACAATAGGGCCAACATATTCTACTAATGCTGGAACTAATGGTTACATGAAAAGAGAGCCACAGGAGTAGTAACTATTTGCATATGTAATGGCATATCTTATAGCTGAGTGTCATGTTTTGCACCCTACTAACTTCTTTTACCCAAGGCCTTATCTACACTTTCTGGGGCCTCAGAAATCAGGATCAGTCATGTACTAGAGAAACCATCCCCATGGCATCAGTTTTGCAGATATGCAAAAACAGATAGGAAGCTAACAGAGAGGGGAATGCCCAGGGCTTGCTGGCAATGCTTCCATTAAAAAAGGACAGCATGCAGATGGTGCATCCCTTTCTCTTCTGTTTAAAACTGCCCCATTAACTTCTATCAAAGCCTCTGTTATGCAAAAACAGACCATATAAGTGCAGGTCCCACTTTTTTGCTAGATGGCCAAAAATGGATCTGTTCTTAAAACAGATATGTGGATTACCACATTGAATCAATGGTTCCTTTCTCTGTTTAGAAATCAGTATCCTTATTTATGGACAGAAAAAACTGATGTGTGGATGAGGCCTATGAGCTATATTACACAGTCCAGCTCCTACCCAATTCCGTGGTGCTTTTCATCAGCGGGACCTCTGGAACATGACTTCATGTTTAGACTCATCCCATGCCCATCCCTCGACCCCATTATGGTAACTAAGATCAAGCTTAGATCATTTATATAGCTTCCATGTTGTGTGACAAAGCTTTGCCCCAAGCCATCCTTTTTTGGGAACAAAATGACCTGTTAACCTAAAATAATGATACTATCACTAAATATCTTAGGATGTCCGTCTTACACATCTTGTTACAATTTTTTGATATGCCCTTCTGTTCCTCTGATATGTGGGTTTATATTTTGTTTTACAATTTAGTTAATAGTCAGAGGGTGTGAATTAGGCGCCAACAAACATAACCTTTAACATATATATTTCACAACTGGCTTTTTTTACAAGAAATTGTGACAGATCAGTCAGATATTCCATCAGAATGGTAACTGATGAATCCCAAGGGGTTTATTAATGTTTGAAAAATATTACTGTATGCTGATATCCATAGTAACTAAAAATCAGATGGAATTTCATAGCGCTGGTAAGAATGAAACCTATATGCAAGACACCATTCAACTGACTGATAGACTTGTCTAAGACTGTTGACAAGACTGGTGTTTTTATTTTCACAGTGCAGGTAATAATTTGGTCTATTAACGATAGTTCCTGAAACCTCATCTGTATTAAGCACGGGCATCCAACTTTCCCAGCTGAATGAAGCTGTGTGTAAGCATGCATGCCATTCATTTTATATGGAGTGTTGTACTGTGATCTCAAGATCATGGGGGACCCCAAAATTCGGACCCCTGGAATCAGGCATTTAAAATTTTTACTCACTGGAATACTTCCAACTCTCCTTCCTCATTGTTATACTTATGAATTAGTTAAATCACAGATTGAAGTGAAATCTGATGCTATGTGGCCGGTATGCAGTACAGGCCACCAGTCTGGCCTCTTACGGGCATTATACACCACAGGGTCAGGGTAACAAGTCATTTCTATATGAATGGTTAACAAAACTGTGGACAGCTCTTGGCCACAAAAAAGGTGAATTTATTGGTTATCATTATTAGATGAGTACCAAAAAGATATGGAGCCCTGCTATAGTGGTGTGTGCAATACACAGTCAGGAAACCTATTAGCTCCTCCTCTAAATTGAAAAAAATGCTTAACAACCTGGTGTTGAGATGAATCTTCATAATTTTCTGTCCATAATGACGTTATGTGACTGTGATGGGACCTGATATATTCATTAGCTATGTATTTTGACTTATACAAATTACTAGAGATGAGCGAACCTCGAGCATGCTCGAGTCGATCCGAACCCGAACTTTCGGCATTTGATTAGCGGTGGCTGCTGAACTTGGATAAAGCCCTAAGGCTATCTGGAAAACATAGATATAGTCATTGGCTGTATCCAGGTTTTCCAGACAACCTTAGAGCTTTATGCAAGTTCTGCAGCCCCAGCTAATCAAATACCGAACGTTCGGGTTCGGATTGACTCGAACCCAAACCCGGTTCGCTCATCTCTACAAATTACCCATAAATCCATTATTTGATTTAGCTTTATAACCAAAAAGAAAAATGAACAAACATACATAACAATCGAATTGCTGGTCAACTAGATAGAGGAACGTTAACAGCAAATGCTTCAGTAACCCTTCAGAAAGGCAAGCTTTTGTGCTATATTCCTTTTTAAAACCAGTAATTGTCATGCAGGTGAATTGGGTTGTAACAAAGAGAAAATAAAAACTTTTGCTGTCTCCCTATAATAAAAATGGAATAAAAGGGATATTGTGCTCACTAAGAATTGTTTAAGTTCTTGATTTGGAAAGAGAATTCAGGAAAGAGAACTGAAAAGATAAGCACCAAGATGGAAACTGTAAAGTGCACAATGCTGGTGTTACTGCCTTTATACAACAGGTGTTGAGTCAAAATGCTTTGTATAATGCAACAATTGTAAAGGTTGTGTTTCCCAATGAGGTAATATGATGGTCATCTAACAAGGTTTTAGCTGAAAGGAGACTCCCGTCTGGTTTGTACCAGGGGAGTGTCACTATGACAGGGAGCAACAGTTAGGGGCACTTCAGGACTGTGAGAAAAGTCCTTTTTCCCAGGACATTATTAATTCTCTTTCTTATTGTCTGTGAATAAATCTTTCGCTCTCCTGTGCACTCACAACCTCCATCAACCCCCTCCTTGACTATCTTTTTGCTCTCAGGGCATCTGTCTTTCTCCTTTTCATAGCCCAGCTGGTCCACCCCTCCCCACCAAAATTCCATTTTATCCCCCCAGCGACCAGAGCCTGAGGGTCAAACTTCCCCACCTTCTAATTAATGTCTAATGAGGGAGAGATCTGGATCCAGGCTGACATACAGTGATGAACACTAGGGTGACAGATATTTGTCTAGCTAACAACTGCAAATGGTTTTATTGCTCAGAGGAACAGCTGGAGCATTTCTGTCCCACCTACAATGAACTTTGACTTCATAAAAATATAGTCTGATTGCCATCCAGTTTACAGTTTACTCTCTGTATGTCATCATGCTTTAGGTGTTTAAGGAAACTTTCGTGTGAAAAATCGTTATAGCGTTCGAATTTAAATGATAATCGTGTAATTGCAGGCAAGTTGATCTCACCGTAAAATCATTGTTAAGTGTAATTCCACATCGTTCAATATTTTGCTGGGATCAGATGGAATAAAGGATCGTAGTAACAACATTACACATCGTTTTGTGTAATATGGTGAACAATTCCAGGTTAACGATACACATTCTCGTTTACGATCCTTTCTAGTTAATCGCTAATAATTGCTTTGTCTAATAAGACCCTTAAATTTGTTTTTCTATTTTCATATCAGTACTCGTAATTTCCAATCTTAATTATAATATGACCTTGTGAAGCTTGTCTGGCATATACACTTAATGGGGTGTACCCATCTGGGACACTTAAAGGGAATGTACCATCAGGCCGACCCCCGGCCCACTCCCGGTGGGAGGAAACCCCCTCCCCTCTATAATATGGCTCCATTAGAACCAATGGAACCGTATCATAGAGGGGCGAGGGGTTCCGCCCACTGGAGGTGGCTTGGCCTACCTCCAGTGCTTCAGCCCAAGCCTGATGGTACATTCCCTTTAAAGCATATCCACAGAACATGTTATAAGCTTTCCCTAGATGTGGGTCCCACCTGTGGGACCAGTGCCTATCTTCCAATCGAAGGCTCCCCGTCTTCCTCTGTCTTTTTCATGGCTGGTGGAGGTGATAGGAAGCCCAAAACAACGGAAAGAATTTGTGTAACCTCCTTTAATATTTATGGGAGGTATACAAACTGTTTTTGCAGTAAGGGCCTCTTATGGCATATCCTATGAATATGGTATAACTTTCCCAGTTAAGTATACCCCTTTAAGTAATAGTTGTTCAATACACCTTTGGCAATAGTTTGTCATACAACATTGAAAGCTGGTAATTTACTTAAAGGGGTACTCTGGGCTGGGGTTATTTTTATTGTATGGCTGGGGAAGGGGTGCATATAGAGGCCGCTGGTCACTTAGCTCCCTGGTTCCAGCGCCGGGTCCTGGATCGCGCCACTCCGTTCTCTCATCTCGCTGCCGCTTCCTGGTCTGTGCTGCGGCTTCAGATCTGAAGTCTCAAGGCAGCTCAGCCATTCAGCGGTCATAGCGGGGTCCCGTCTTGGTGGCTGAATGGCTGAGCTGCCTTGAGACGTCAGATCTCAAGCTGCAGCTCAGACCAGGAAGCGGCAGCGGGACGGGAAAACGGAGCGGCGCAATTCGGGACCTGGTGCTGGAACCGGGGAGGTAAGTGACCGTCGGCCTCTATATCAACCCCTTTTTTGGCCATAAACTAAAAATAACCCCAGCCCGGAGTACCTCCTTAAAGCGGTAGTGCGGCGCTAAACATTTATTCACAAAATAACACACATTACAAAGTTATACAGGCATTAGGGCCGGCCTCCCGAAGATGACGTCATTGTCAGATGGCGGCCGGGGGATGACACGAATGCGGTAAAGTATAATGCACCACATTTCCGGGTCTAGGGTGGGTGGGGGGGAACACAGGGAAGGGGGCCATTCACTTACATAACACACATTACAAAGTTGTATAACTTTGTAATGTGTGTTATTTTGTGAATACATGTTCAGCGCCGCACTACCCCTTTAAGTTAAGGGCATTAGATTACATGTGATAGAACGTTGATCTAGGCATATATCCTGATTGCTTTTTTGAAGTTAGGAAGGAATTTCTCTCCCTGTGGTTGGGCTGTTGGCATCTGCCTAACATATAAGGGTTATACTTAGAGAAGAGCGAACCTATGGCTATGGCTGTATCCCAGTTTTCCAGGCGGTCCTCAGGCTGTATCCACCCTCTCCATGGAGCGGGCAGACAGCGGGAATCCGAAGCCGATAGTTCAGGTTCAGGCCGATAGTTCGGCCGGTCCGCTCATCCCTAGTTATACTGTAGTTATACTTTTTCAACCTTATTAACTAGGTTATTATGTATCACCAAGATTTTTTTTACTCATTAGAGACAGATACAAAGCATGATATTTTTTTCTGTTTTGTATCTTTTGTTTGGAGTTTTATTATTTAAATGTTATTTTAGTACAGTATAGCCATGTTGTCTTAGTTGTTCTTACTTGCTTTTTAGATATTTGCTCTACAGCAAGCCCCGTGGACATGGGCACAAGAGACCCTACTGTCTTTCTTGGGAGAGTTCTCTAAGCATGCTCTATGACCTATACTATTGTTATTGAGCAAGGGGGCTCTCTATTGAGCTGCGCTCTACTCTAGATAGCCTGATTCCATTTGATCTATATTCTGCTGCCACCTTTCATTGTAATCCTGCTTGTAACAATAAGTAGACTGGATGAATGTTACTTTGATTATTCTTTCCCTCCTTTGTCAGATGTCTATCAATCTTTTAGATTTTATACTGTTGATGAAATCCACACACATTGATGTGATCTTTCAGACATCTTGAAAAAAAAAAACATGAAAAAGTCCATCCATCTATGGATACACACTTTGGGTCCTGTGTTCTAAATTCAGTGGCACAGCTGGGGAGGGGATATCAATAGGCCTTGGTCAGAGTACTGTGTAAGATATGGTGCAAACTGAATTTTTGCCCCAACTGAGGGGAAGTCTAGCCATGGCTCTTTCCTATTAAATGTCACAAGACCACTGTGTGATATGGAGTACTCCCAGTCAATGGAACTGTGCATTTTCAATATATGAGGTCAATAAAATAGGCATTTTTTTCCTTTTGGTTTTTATAGGAAGCAACTAAAAATCCAGTCATACTTCAGATTATTTTGCCTTTGGCTTTTCTTCTTTTTACAATAAATAAATAAACTTTCCCTGTAAAAAAAATGGTAACATGAGGCTTTTGTGTTATTAACGACAGTAAGTGTTATGTGGT
The DNA here is from genome assembly GCF_027789765.1 of Dendropsophus ebraccatus. NCBI lineage: Eukaryota > Metazoa > Chordata > Amphibia > Anura > Hylidae > Dendropsophus > Dendropsophus ebraccatus. The sequence goes on along the minus strand of NC_091461.1, from coordinate 84,102,630 downwards.
CAAATGTATCTAGTTACTTCAAGAAATATGAACCTTAATTGTGTTATGTTGAGACAAAAGAAAAAGGTAGTTTTAGGGTTATGTTTAGGGTTGTGTTGTAGTGTGATCAATAATACACAGCTGGCTTGTAGCTTTGGGAGCTCAGAGCTTGAGGACTAGTCCTTAACAAAGGCACAGCTGTTCTGTCTGAGACCCCCGACCTGACCCCATACATAGAAAGAGACAGATAATGCCAGAAACACAAGGACTTCCTGCTGAGATCTTTGGCTGCTCATCCTCTCATTTCCCCCAATTCTCCCACCATTAAAATGAACAACACTATGTCCACACATTTTAAATGCATCTGAACATGTCACCCACTAGAGAGAGACATGCAGAGCATCTCTCCACACTAATGGGCCTCTGGATTCTAAGACTGGGTGTCAGGTTGTGTGAAAGTTTCTCTATCTGGGTGAAATCTGAGATTCTCTACAGGGAAGGAGATTAATCTCTCTAACAGATGATTCTTGGTGTGTGGATGGGGGGGGGGGGGGGGTGTTGGCGGAGATAGATACCAAACACTACAGGACATTGGAGATATAGAATTATTATTATTTACTTTATACATGGGTATGCTCAATTGTTCACAAACAAAAATAATGGTCAGTTTAAACACAATTTTGTTTGTGCCACACCAACAAGTTTTGATCAACCTTTGTGAGAAACACTGCCGATTGCTTACACTGAAAGCATGCATTCAGTTATACAGGATCAGCGGCAGGTTTGATGCTGTGTTCAGTTATTTAGTTACATTGCTATGAAATCGGCTGGGGATCCTGTACATGTGAACACACCCAAAAGGTATAAAACTTATTACTAATAATGGTACATAATATATAGCAATGTACTGAGACCTGTCCACAACATGTCTTGGGACCATGCATGCGCTGCTATTAGTATGAAAGTATAGACCGTTTATGAAAGTATAGACCATTAGTAATTCTTATGATTAACTTGCAATGTTGTGTCATGATACAAGTGTCAGTAAGACAATAAACAAGGGTTCATAAGACAAGGTTGACACTGCGTTTCTACTGTCCATTTAACAGATCTTTTTTATGGAAAAATTGGATGCAAAAACCGATGATAAAAACGGACACAGGATCCGTTTTTCATTGACTTACTATATAATAAAAAAGGATTGAAACCGATCCTTTTTATGTTTTACGTGCACAAAAATGTGGTTGCCCTCGTTTTTCTGTATGTTAAAATGAAACGTTCAAAGATGGATGCAAAAACGCAGTGTGAACTTAGCCTTACTTGTTCCAAGGAAGGAGAAAATAACACCTACATCCCTGCTGCTCTGTGTAATTTAATACACTGTGCTATGTTATGTGTTTTAACCCCCAGCACATCAACAGTACTCTGTAACCTATGGCACTTAGAAATATGATTATTATTAATATTATTATCATCATCATTGAAGTGGTAGTAATATTAGTAGTAGTAGTACTAATAATAATACTACTAATAATAATAATACTAATCAGTGTAGGCTAGGTATACTACCAAGATTAGCACTACCAAGATTGCATACAGGTCAACAACAACATGAAATGCGAGGAAAAGTCTCTGTGTAGACCTAGCCCTAAGGTAGCCCTACGGTAATCAATGTTGAGACATCACAGGAACTTTCACAAGACACAAGGCACATTATGTTCCCCCTGCATGGCTTGAGGCAGCCATTGGTGTCAATGATCAGGCCATAATTGTCCTGTGTAAGAATTACCCTAATGCCTTAAAAGAAATGTGATTTTGTTGAAGAAAACTCAGTTAATAGTCCGTTGTTTAGTTCCCCTGTAATGCCTCTCTACACACATCAGCAGGACACTGTCACATTGTTTCCACCAACATCACTTCATTTTCCATCCATCCAAAAATAAGTTCTCCAGAACAATTTCCTCACTATGATAGCTTGTGATTCATGTCAGCATGTCTAATTGAGAACAGTACAAAATTCATCAGTAGACAAAGTGAATATAGCAGGAAGTACAGCAATTTCTCCCATATTTCTCAATAGTTGGCCCATCTGCTGCTTAGAGGAGGCACAAAGCAAACCTTTAACAAGCGGCTGAGAAATGTCCCACATTTCAGGGGGTGATTTGTTTACTTAAGACTTTGGGTTGTTGTTACTCACAACATTTACCAGTAAACAAAAATATTTTCTTGTTAATAGGTCATCTGCATTAACAATCTCTAGCACCAAATGAGTAGCACAACAGGGGTTTACTTTATTTGATTTGTTTTTCACACTTATGTTTGGTCTTTGTAAAAACATTATGAATCAATCAATCACCAATGCCATAAAGGGTAGAGCTATACTTCTGCTGCTCAGATCAGAAGGTTGTAAAGATTTTTTTAGCTTCACATAGATAAACAGAAAATAATGTCCTAAACAAAAGAGTCTTAGCGCTGGATGCAGTGCTGGCTTGTCCATATAGACTAATATACAGCCCATACATCAGATATATGTCAATGGCTATTTCTTCCAACTGTCATCCATATATGCATTCTCAATGCATATGTGTTTTCATTAGGGAGAGGACAATAAAATGCTAATAGACATCCCAGGCAGCCTCTTATCACCTGCATAAACAAAGGACTTGGCAAATTATAGATTAAAAATTTGATTTGTCTCCAGCCCCAACAAAATCAGTGGGTTTGGCTGATTTATGTGGACTATACAGGGAGGAAACCAAGAGTGCGTTTATACAGAGAGATTTAGCTGAGTGATTTTTGAAGCCAAAGCCAGGAATGGATTTGAAAAGAGGAGGAATCTCAATTTTTCCTTTATGGCCTGTTCTCAGTTTATAGTCTGTTCCTGGCTTTTGCTTCAAAAATCTGTCAGATAAATCTCTGTGTAAAGTCACCCTAAGATCCACACACAAGGCCTCAACAATGGTGTCCAGACACTTTAGGCATTTACATTTCAACCTAATCTCTGATCATGAATAAAAAACACAAAAAAAACCCAACATCTCAGAAATCTTATACATTTTACCTCATTGGTCAGAAACATGCACCCTCGTATTGTACATACTGTACATGTTATGTGTACTTTTTGTCTGTTGATAGCATAGTAAATACTTGAGGTCACATTTGTGCCACAAATTCATCCTGTGCTATAGGCAAATCAACATATGGTCTGTTTAAAACAGCTGAATGGTACCTAATGTTACCAAATTGTAAGCACTAATGGCCATGGCTATACTTGCAAATCACCAATAACTGCAAGATGCAACTGGACTTGCAAGTATTTAAAAGATCAAGGTCACGTCCTGTCTGCAAGTATCAAAATTGCAAGTGCTAGCTGTGTCTGCCAGTGCTGTGTGTGAGAACACCCTTTTTTCCATGCTGCAAACCTGTTTATATTTTGGGCAAACAGCAGGTGTTTTCTCATACAGTAACTAATACAGCCAAGAAATGCATAAAAAAATTCTATCAGCTGCTATGTGAAAACTCAGCCTGAGGGTGCATTCACAAAAACCATGTTTTCTGTAGATTTGTGCTACAAATCTGATGCTGTCATCAATCATTTAATTACTTAACATTAAATCTGCAACACCAGATCCGCAGCGTCAAATCCAGAGCAAACAAGGTACCTGTGAATGCACCCTCACTGTCTATAGGAAAACACTTTCCTCAATGCACCTGTCAGGTCAGCACCTGCTGATGTCTCAATAGAGCATGCAACTACATTACAATTATTGATCACTTACCAGTATCTAGGCGGAACTGGTTCATTGAGATTAGATCCAGGATGTATGGGGTCAGGTTTGCATCTGCTTCCCCTAGACTCACGGAAGAGGCCTTTGGGTTGTTCCTTATTACCTGCTCAATGTAATGGGCCACCTGTGGGCTGTAGGGTTTCCACAGGGAAGGTTTGTCCTGCCATTCCCAGACCAGCACTGCTCCTCTATCAAGCATCATCCTTGTTGCAGTGGTGCCTTTTCAGTGAATGGGGAACTGTGCTATAGAAATAGAGTTCCAATTTAGGGATCTTTTGTTGCAATTTACAGTTCCTTCTTCTTACTCATATTCTGGCCTTTAAGAACATATGAGAGGGACACATCTTCCATCGCCAGTAATGTTGATCTTCCATCTTTTAGACACCTGTCAGTTGTCCACCGTCAACATAGGTAATCTTGGTGATCTTGATTATCCTACTATATACTCGCTCTACTATATTTCCAAATATCCTTCTTTCTAATTACACTTTCTTAGCCTTCTCTCTTTTCTCTCCTTTTAACACTCTCATCCAGCCTGTTTCTGTTTCGAAAAACTTTCGCTCACCTTCAGTTCACCCTTTCTCTATGTAGCACCCTCCCTCTCACAGTCCTGGGCCAATTCCTAGTAATAGTCCCCTGAGCTGTGTATCCCTTGCAACTGGGTGTTGGGCGGAATCTCCAAAGAAAGAGGGAGGAGGGGGGATGAGAGTAGAGGGGGTTGTTCAGTCTTCTTGCAAAACACTTCTCTCAGTACCCCTCCTCCTCCCCCGAGGACAAATCTTTCAAGCCTATGGGTTTCTTTGTTTGCAATTAATGATCAATCAACCCTCCCAGTTTTGCCCCATTCACCTAACTCATATCTGTCTCCACAACCAAGCTTCCAGTTTTCCTTCTTTATTTTCTGATTCTTCAGTCTAAGTTTGCTTGTTGCATGTTCACGGTTCCTTACATCAGCACTGTATACACACCCATACACACTCAGCCTTTCACACACTCCCAAGCCTTTCTTCTGCCTCTCTTGTACTTTGTCTCCTGTTCCCCATGCTCTGGCTCTCTTTCTTTATTTCTGTTCTCTCCCTCCCCCCTCTCCATTCAGTTTTTAGAAGCATTCAAAAGAAAGCTGCAAATCCTTAATGAGCTAGTGGGCTGTCTGACCTGCTATTTCGAGCTGGGATCCCAGGCTAGTAGTACAATAGCCCCAGTAGCCCCCTTGTGTCTCCTGCCTCCCTCATTCTGTTATTGTGATTATTCTCAGTCTGTCTGCCCTGACAAATACATCCCTCATTACAAAAACCTTGGGAAAGAAGCACAGATCCACTAGGATGTCTTTCTTCTCAAACTACAATTGATCATGCAAGGTTTAATAAATAGAGAGAGGGGATTGATCAGTCCTATCAGTCCGGTCCATTGTGGTGATGGATATGGGAGGATTTATTAAAATGTTCTCATGGTATGGTTTTTTTTTTAGCAAATATTGCAGAAGTAACGAATAAATACATTGCAAAACTAAAAATATAAATGTAATAACTTCTCAGAAGAAAGTGGGAAGTATATTTCCACTAAACTGTAATAATATTGTAAAAGCTGGTCATCTACATAAAGACAATTCTTTATTTATGTATATCTTGAAATTACATCATCTCAAGGTGTAAGACACTCACAGAAACAATATAAAGCCGAGTTCAGAATGGCAAAAAAGCGTCCGTTCTGTGACACAGCCGTGTCACAAAACAGCCGCTAGTGCACAAAACGGCCGCTAGTGCAGTATTGGCCGGGTAAACACCACTTCAACAAAATTGGAATGCGGGCACATTTGGGTGTGCCACACTTCAATTAGCCATAGCACACAATGTAAAGTACGACCAGAGCCGTACTTTACATTGTGTGCACAGTCTATTTCATGCAGTCACTTTTTGCTGAATAGCAGCCACACAAAATAGAAATAGCAGTTTTCTGTGCAGCCACACAGGAGTTATTGCAATCGGCCGCTGTCATTAAACAATGGCTGTTGTTACAAACCTGCAACAATGGCCGTTGTTTAATAAAAAAAAAAATACATAGTGAGAACAAGGCCTAAAAGTGAAAGCTATATTGGTTAGTATCCACCCATGACCTAATGTAAATGGGAGCTTCCAGACCCCCCTGAGACTCCCACAATCCATTGACTTTAAAGGAAATTAAATTTTCAGCCAAATTGTGTCTCCATCACAATTCTGGTTGGAAAAAGTGGCGCACTGGACTTTTCTCCATATTTGTTATATTATTTTAGACACTTTTCCACCTCATACAAAAAAGAGTGTGTCTAATGCAAAAAAGGGAGTGTGGCCTAATTTGCACCAAACGTGCATCTAAATCTGGCAGACTTCAAGCCATGTTATAGGTGGTGTAAACTACACTGCTCAAAAAAATAAAAAGAACATTCAAATAACACATCCTAGATCTGAATGACTAAAATATTCTCATTGAATACTTTGTTTGGTACAAAGTTGAATGTGCTGACAACAAAATCACACAAACAAACGTGAAATCCGCTGCAGATCCAGTGTGTGTAAAGGCACCCTTAGTGTTTCAGAACTCACTGCAATATAATGAATTATAATGCAGGGACTTCTGTAAGAGTGGAACTGATCAGTCCATGACTTAACAGTCTGGGCCTTGTTACACAGAGCTATAATCTGTTGAATCAGGCCAATTCGACAGATAATCACCACGTGTAATAAAGACAACAGTCATTTCAAAGGCCGACTCTGCAGTACTCGCTTTCAACATCCATGCAGCCCTTGCTGCACAATGGTCAAACCGTGTAATAGGCTCGCTCAGTAAATGAGCTCCAATATAGCAGACCGACGCTTGTTTACATTATTGATCGGGCCTTGTAATACCCTCTGCTTAAGGGCCCTTTTCCACCGGACGATTATCGTTCAGATTATCGTTAAATCGTTCGAATCTAAACGATAATCGTTCGGTTGAAATGCAGTTAACGATTAACGACCGAACGAGAAATCATTGATTGCTTTATAAGACCTGGACCTATTTTTATTGTTGCTCGTTCTCAAAACGTTCGCAAATCGTTCGCATTGAATAAGACAATGTTCGGTCGTTCACAATAGATACGAACGCAATAGCGAACAAATAGCAAAGAAAAACGATTGCAATTACGATCATAAGTAATGATTATCATTCCATGGAAATGAGTGAACGTTTTCAGGTCTTTCGCAATAGCGGTCGTTTGAGATCGTTAATCTTTAACGATTATGCAAACGATAATCGTCCGGTGAAATAGGGCCCTAAGGCCCTATTCCAAGGAACGATTATCGGCCGTATTCGGATGATAATAATAACAGACCAAGGCAATGCCTGGGCCTCACCAGACTGACCAAGAGGATGCCTGGGTCTCCCTATCTGTGGTGGAAGTCCATTTAAAAGCTGAGAATAATGCTAGGGCTAGCTTTTACCCATCTCCCAAGCTATATATACTAATAACGCAAGTACAAAATAAATTAATAATATTGTTGCTAAAATGGAGATTTTTGCAAACAGCAAAAGGACAGTGCAGATCATAGTTACTTTTGTGAAAACTGGCTCCCCAGCTGGGCCTCACCAACAACTAGGGGGCTCCTCAGTGGTGAGGCCCGCCTCACAGTTTGAGAAGCACTGCTCTAGACGGCCTGTGGAATAGGGCCATTACAAACCATATATAGAGAGCATGTGAATCCAGCCTAACTTTTTACAGCCTACACTACTTTTCTGCATCTGATAGCAGGAATAATCATGAAAGAATCTTAAAATTACTCTTTCTAAAAATGTTGCTTTCCTGCCCCCTAAAATGTGATTAAAGTTTCATTCAGTAAGGATCTGGCTTCCACTGAATTTGCAGATTGCTGTCTATTTTTAGGCTCAATCCATCGGTAGTATCAGAAACACATAGGCAAGGTGGAAATGAAGGTGGAGCTTAGCTAGTGCTATGTGCAGAAAAGAGTTTGTAATTCCAAGACAAGCTCCTCTGCCTCCTCCAGAGGGTCCTGCTGTACCTAAATGGTGAAACCAAGGCTTCCCTGTTATCACTCACTACTAATAAAGTTCTTGGCAGCTGTCCTTTAGGTAGATTGTCATCATTAGATATAACGTGTCTAGCCCACACCATAGCATACTTTAGATCAGGTTTCCTGACCCTGGCCTTTTTTTTACCAGTCTTTGTCTTTTGGTTCTGTGTCTCGATTAGGGCCCTATTACATGGGACGATTATCGTGTGAAAAATCGTTATATTGTTCGAATTTAAACGATAATTGTTCAGTGTAATTGCAGGCAACGATCGAAAAATCGTTCGTATGTCGTTGATCGTTGATTTACAACTGAACCTAAAATTATCGTTAATCGTTCACTAATCGTTCGCTGTAATAACACATTCGTTCGCTCAAGTTCCGCATTTTTTCACTAATCGTTCAGTGTAATTGCACATTGTTCATTGTTTTGCTGGGATCAGAGGGAACAAACGATTATAGTAACGATCGCAATAACGATCGTAGTAACGATCCTAACTAACAACCATCGTTCTGTGTAATATGGTGAACGATTTCAAGTTAACGATAAATAATCTCATTTGCGATTGTTTATCGTTAGTCGTTAATCATAAAAAATTGCTCTATGTAATAAGACCCTTAGTCCTCAGTGTGCCTCGCTTTGTCATCTTGCTACTATCTCTGGCTTGTGTTTCTCTGTTTACCTTGTTGCACTTCTGGTTTTCTTCCTCCATTGGTTTAGTCCCCTTTTCCTTGCTTCCTTCTTGGTCCTGTCCTTCTGTGTGACTTTGAATTGTCTACTGTCATTGTACCTTGTTTGCCTGTACTATGTCTTGTCTGTGTTTTGCACTTATTTGAGTGCAGGGACTAACGTCCAGCTGCGGACGGTCATTTAGGACCTGCACTGCAAGTAGGTAGGGACAGCAAGTTAGCCATAGGGCCCACTTGTCATGTGTCTCTTTTTTTCCTGGGGCCCTGACAGCAGCGTTTTATTTACTGGCGTATGAGTACACTGGTTTTAATAAATGACAAACAGCCCAGGTCTGGTCCTTTTTACTGAGAAATAGTTCTAGGGTACTCGCTCAATAATAGCAGTGAGAGCACTAAAATCACCAGGCTTATAAAATTGTTCTAAAAGTACAGGTGCACTTTAATATACCAAGCATGCATACTAATATGAGGAAAATTGGGTTGTTACGTGTATCAGGTAGTGTTCACTCTAGTACGCTATATTTTACGCCAGTATACGAATGATCATAATTACGAACGAATTATGTGCACATACACCAAAAGACCACCAAACCATACAAACTATTTTTTGCACAATAATCTTTTCGTGCAATCTTCCAATTTTCTCCCTTTTACTTAAAGCGATACTGTCATCCCAGTTTCAATCGCTTTATCTAATCCGTGGACAGTGTCACCTAGACAGGGTTTCAGTCCCAACTGCCTAGGTGACACTGTCCACTAATAACATGAAGCGATTTTACAGCAGAAAGAAGACAGACAAGTGTCTGAATGTGACAGAATCACTTTAAAAACTTCATGAATTTCTACCTTAAGGCTATGTTCACACTTACGTAGTGTGAACCTAGCCTAAGGGTGCGTTCACACCTACAGGATCCGCAGCAGATCTGCAGCAGATCCGCAGCAGATTTGATGGTGCAGATTTGATGCTGTGTTCAGTTATTTAAATTAAATCTGCTGCAGATCCGCAGCAGAAAATACGCTGCGGATCCGGTAAGTGTGAACGTACCCTAAGGGTACGTTCACACTTACCAGATCTGCAGCTGATTTTCTGCTGCGGATCTGCAGCAGATCTGCAGCAGATTTCATTTAAATAACTGAACACAGCATCAAATCTGCACCATCAAATCTGCTGCGGATCTGCTGCAGATCTGCTGCGGATCCTGTAGGTGTGAACGCACCCTAAACTGTCCTCCTACTTTTCATCCAACTAACTTTTTAACCACCTGCAACCTGTCTTCCATTTCCAACCTTTCCATGAAGACTACCCTAAAGGCCCTATTCCACTAACAGATCTGACGACAGATTATCTGCTAAAGATTTGAAGCCAAACCCAGGAACAGACTATAAACAGAGAACAGGTCATAAAGGAAAGACTGGATTTCTCCTCTTTTCAAATCCACTCCTGGGTTTGGCCTCAAATCTTTGGCAGATAATCGGTCGTCAGATCTGTTGGTGGAATAGGGCCTTAAGCAAAGTGACCAATGATCAAATAACTGCCAAAGCCTCACAATAATACTCTATCCTTCTTCTCCTGGACCTATGTTCTGTCCTTGATACAGTCAACCATTCCTTCCTCTTACAAACCCTTTTAACCTTTGGCGTTATAGCCTTGGCCTTCCCCTGCATCTCCTCACAGTTTTCCAACCACACGTTCAGCGCCCCCCACTCACAAAGCACCGCCTCACTCCCTCACTGTTGGCATCACCAAGGCTGCATTCTAAGACCTCTACTCTTATTCATCTGTATATTTGACCTGGAGCAGATCACAGAATCCACAATCTACTTAAGTTCCACCTCTATGCTAACACTAAAATCTACCTCTCTGATCCAGATGCCACTTCTCTGCTATCCAGGATTCCAGAGTGTCTATCAGTTGTATCTTCTTTCTTCTCCTCCAACTTTCTAAAACTAGCTACACTGTATACTGTGTTGTTTTTCTTGTCACACTATTAATACTGCATACACTGTGGTATTATTGATATGGTAAATACTGCTCAGTATTTCCACTACTAGTGGTAAAGGATATATGGAAGTCTGGTCACCTAACCAATTCTCAGACTGCATTTGCTAGAAGTGTGGTCTGAGGGAGGAGTCTCTCATGTTCAGCCTTTTTTTCCCAGTAAGAACTAATCCCTGTAAGCTAAAGTCCAATTCTCTCTCCCCTGAGGGTTAGATCTGCCTAGTCAGTCTGGTCAGAGAAGTGTAAACATTAAGCTTGGTCACTCCTGGCTTGACCCTATTACACGGAGCAATTATAGTTTAAAAATTCAATACAACAATCGAAAATTAGCGATTATCTGACAGTGTAATAACACCCAACAATCCAACGATAAACGAAAAATCGTTAATTTTTTTTTTTCAACATGTTGAAAAGCTATTGTTGGTAGTTTGACGATCGTTCGCATATTTGTTCGTGTATTGCGAATCTTTAAAGGATAATCACTATGTGTAATAGGGGCTTTAGAGTAGGAAGGGAGTTAGTAGGAAGGGATTTCGCTGCAAACTTACAGCATGAAATCTGCTGCAATTCCGTTATGCGTGAAGCTACCCTAGGACCATTTCTAGGCCATGCTGAAAGAGCAAATCAACTGTAAAGATCATCATCATCAGCTGTGCAAGGATTCTTCTTATGCAAACACTTAAAGGAAACCTGTCACCCCCCCGTGCCGGGGTGACAGGCTCCCGACCCCCCGTTAGAGCCCCCTATACTCACCTCATCCCGCCGGGTCCCGCTTCCTGAGTCGGTCGGGTGACTGCAGTGGCGGATTAAATGTACCCTGGACTCCGGGCTGTCCACCCAACCTGGGCTTCCCCCCCCCGGTCAATCTGCCCACATTATAATCCGCTACTGGCCCCCCACACGCTGTCCCCAATAAACACTGCCTGCCTCCCCTCCCTGCTGGACCCAATAAACATAATGTTTGGTCCCTTGCTGCTACCCCTAGTAAGGAAGGTCGCAGGGTCCCAGCAGCACAGAGGATGTCAGGAGGAGGGTGCTGATCTATTGGGGAGGTCCGAGCAGCACAGAGGATGTCAGGAGAGGAGGGCGCTGATCTTATAGGGGAGGTCACAGCAGCACAGAGGATGTCAGGAGAGGAGGATGCTGATCTTATAGGAGAGGTCACAGCAGCACAGAGGATGTCAGGAGAGGAGGATGCTGATCTTATAGGGGAGGTCACAGGGTCACAGCAGCACAGAGGATGTCAGGAGAGGAGGGCGCTGATCTTATAGGGGAGGTCACAGGGTCACAGCAGCACAGAGGATGTCAGGAGAGGAGGGCGCTGATCTTATAGGGGAGGTCACAGGGTCACAGCAGCACAGAGGATGTCAGGAGAGGAGGGCGCTGATCTTATAGGGGAGGTCACAGGGTCACAGCAGCACAGAGGATGTCAGGAGAGGAGGGCGCTGATCTTATAGGGGAGGTCACAGGGTCACAGCAGCACAGAGGATGTCAGGAGAGGAGGGTGCTGATCTTATAGGGCAGGTCACAGGGTCACAGCAGCACAGAGGATGTCAGGAGAGGAGGGCGCTGATCTTATAGGGGAGGTCACAGGGTCACAGCAGCACAAAGGATGTCAGGAGAGGAGGGTGCTGATCTTATAGGGGAGGTCACAGGGTCACAGCAGCACAGAGAATGTCAGGAGAGGAGGGCGCTGATCTTATAGGGGAGGTCACAGGGTCACAGCAGCACAGAGGATGTCAGGAGAGGAGGGCGCTGATCTTATAGGGGAGGTCACAGGGTCACAGCAGTACAGAGGATGTCAGGAGAGGAGGGCGCTGATCTTATAGGGGAGGTCACAGGGTCACAGCAGCACAGAGGATGTCAGGAGAGGAGGGCGCTGATCTTATAGGGGAGGTCACAGCAGCACAGAGGATGTCAGGAGAGGAGGGTGCTAATCCTATAGGAGATGGTCCCCCCTTCTCCCCTTATAGATGGTCCCCCTCCCCACCCCTTATAGATGGTCCCACTCTTCCCCCCTTATAGATGGTCCCCCTCTCCCCCCAGCCCCACCTTATAGATGGTCCCCCTCTCCCCCCCCCCCTTATAGATGTTCCCCCTCTTCCCCCCCCCCCCCACCTTATAGATGTTCCCCCTCTCCCCCCCCACCTTATAGATGTTCCCCCTCTTCCCCCCCACCTTATAGATGGTCCCCCTCTTCCCCCCCTCCCCCCCCACCTTATAGATGGTCCCCCTCTCCCCCCCACCTTATAGATGGTCCCCCTCTTCCCCCCCACCTTATAGATGGTCCCCCTCTTCCCCCCCCACCTTATAGATGGTCCCCCTCTCCCCCCCCCCCACCTTATAGATGGTCCCCCTCTTCTCCACCCCACCTTATAGATGGTCCCCCTCTCCCCCCCCACCTTATAGATGGTCCCCCTCTTCTCCCCCCCTACCCTGTGCACAGCAGATAACATTAAAAAAAAAACTCACCTGCCATCCGTTCCCCCGTCGATCCTCTCCTCTCCTGCAGGCTCCGTCTGTCCCCCGGCCCAGTGCGCGCTCACAGGAGAGTCCGATGCCCATAGAGAATGACGGCGCATCGGACTCCCCATTCATTCTCTATGAGCATCCGACTCTCCTGTGAGCGCGCGCTGAAATCTCAGTCACCCGACCGGCTCAGGAAGCGGGACCCAGCGCGATGAGGTAAGTATAGGGGGCTTTAACGGGGAGGGGGGGGCGGGAGCCTGTCATCCCGGCACGGGGGGGTGACAGGTCCTCTTTAAAGGAGAAGTCCGGCAAAATTTTTTATTAAAGTATTGTATTGCCCCCCAAAAGTTATACAAATCACCATTATATACTTATTACGGGAAATGCTTATAAAGTGCTTTTTTCCCTGCTGCTGGAGAGGATGATGGCAAAGGAACACTGAGGGACACAGGGCACTGGAGGGGCACTGAGCATCACTCTGCCATCATCCTCTCCAGCAGCCACAGCCCACACAGCTCTGGGAGTCGGGTCGTGACATCACCATTTTATCCAGGACAGGGGTGTCAAACTCAAATACACAGTGGGCCAAAATTGAAAAACTGGACAAAGTTGTGGGCCAATCTTAATTATTGAAGCCCGAATGCAGCGGTGCTGTGAGAGCAGCGTGCGTTGTTCCTGGCACTGTCAGTGTTGTGCATTTCCCAGCCCCGTGCACTATGATAAATGACATGACATGATAAATTGCTATGACATGACTAAATCCCAACCCATATAATAGCTAATCCCCACAAAATTGACCCACATATTAGCCAGCTCTCCCAATAGTGCCCAAATAGTAGCCAGCCCCCCAAGTTTCAGATATAGTATCCAGCCCTCCCCAATAGTCTGATATAGTAGCCAGCCCTCCCCAATAGTCTCATATAGTAGCCAGCCTTCCCCAATAGTCTCAAATAGTAGACAGCCCTCCCCAATAGTCTCTTTTACAGTAGCCAGCCATCCCCATAGTCTCTTATATAGTAGCCAGCCCTCCCCAGTAGTCTCATATAGTAGCCAGCCCTCCCTTATAATCTCATATAGTAGTCAGCCCTCCCCAATAGTCTCTTATATAGTAGCCAGCCCTCCCCATAGTCTCTTATATAGTAGCCAGCCCTCCCCCATAGTCTTTTATATAGTAGCCAACCTTCCCCAATAGTCTCATATAGTAGCCAGCTCTCCCACATAGTCTCTTATATAGTAGCCATGGCGGGCCAGATGTAATTAAAACTCTGAATTGCCTGGCGGGCTAAAAATAATGGCACCATGGGCCAGATTTGATCTGCGGGCTAGAGTTTGACTCGACTGATCAAGTAAGTGAAGCCTTGATGCAGTAGAAGGGAAAAAGTGCAGGGAAAAAAGCTCTTTATAAGCATTTCCTGTAATAAGTGTATATTGGGGATTTGTATAACTTTTGGGTGTGATTTGTCTAACTGTGGGTGTAAGCTCAGCTACATCAACTCTGCTACATCATCAGCTCTGCTACATCATGGACCAATCAGGGAGAAGCACTACATAATGGAAATGTAGTTTCCTGGCCGGTGCCATCTTGGGTATAGACAGTCTTTTAGAAAACTTGTAACTCAGGAATGGTGGCAGCTAGAAAAACCGGAGACAGTTTAAAATACTCAGGTTGACCAAGTGAATAAGAACAGCTTTTGGATATTCTTGACCATTTACTGCTGCAGTCCCATTGGTAGCAAGTTTCCTTTTGAGCAGCTCTTCTTTTTGGATCTTACTCATTTAATGTTCAGTAAACAAATCGCTGGCCATGGCATGGACACAACATAGACAGCCAGAGCCCATAAAAAATTGCCCTAAAAAGCATAGCTACCCCCCAAAAATGTTATTAGTCTAAAGATATTGGTGGTGAAGATATGGTCAGTCAATCAATTTGGTGTAACATATGCCTAGCAATGTATTTGATTAAAGCAAATCTGTAACCACAATCTGTCCCTCCCCCCCCCCCCCCCCCCCCAAACCACTTGTACCTTCAGATAGCTGCTTTTAATCCAAGATCTGTCCTGGGGTCAGTTCGGCAGGTGATGCATTTATTGTTCTAAAAAACAACTTTTAAACTGGCAGCCCTGTGTCAAACGGCCGTGGCCTAGAATATCTGTTCCCTAACTTTGCATCACCCCTCTGTCCCTCCCCACCCTCTTCATCATTAGGAATGCCCCTAGAACATTTTCTCCTGTCTGAACATTACACAGGTGCCTTAACGATCCAGCTTATGTGTCGTGCTGACACAGGTGATGAATAGGAGATAATCTGCCTGGAGCATTCCTGATGGTGAAGAGGGTGGGGAGGAGGGACAGAGAGGTTGTGCCAGTCTAATGCATACACAATCTAGGCCAATTAAATATACTGTAAAAAATAAATATATATAAATATACATTTATTTATATATATATATATATATATATTTATATATATTTATTTTAACAGTATATTTAATTGCACAATGATGGATTCGTTTAAATTAATTATTGAACAACGAAAGGTACTTTATTACAACGAAAATGTGTTTTATTAATTAAATATATTAACCATCGGCATTACTGCAGAGGATCGCAAACCCCGGTAATAGCGATTCCTGTAAACTGTTTCCCTGCTTTCCCAGATGCATCCAGAGGTGTTTGCATCACTTTCTAAAGATTTTAGTTCAGTCTGTATTTGCAGAGTATGCTGTCTTTATTTGCAGGTTGTTTCTCTTGCAACCCCTTTTGTGACATCATTCCAAGCATTACATTTTTATGTAAACCTCTCTTCTTTTTTGTGGATCCGTCAATACAGATGCAAATACGGATTAAATACAAATGTCTTTTTGTAGATCATAAAAGGTAAAATACAGACTAAAAGGATCTGCTTTTTTTCAGTCCACAAAGCAGGTCTAGGATCAAGAAAATCTATGCCTGCTACATACTGAGCTGGCTCTGCTGTGCAAGCTAATAGATTATTGTAACAATTTCTTGCCTTTGTGACTAATCTAACTGCACCCCCAACCATCACCACCATACATACCTTAATATAATTAGATATATTAAATTATGTAAAAACAATGTCCGCATTTCATAACAACGGCCGTAGTTGTGAAAACAACGGCCGTTATTTGTGAAATTTATTTTTACATTGCTTCTTTTGCCTTCTCCTTAACATCTACAGAAGTAGGTTTTTCCACCTACAAAGAATGGAAAGGTTTGTAATTTTTATTATAGGTACACTCCAACTGTAAGAGACAGATATTGTATTGTTTTTAAATACTTAGGCTATGTTCACACTACATATGTTTTTGCAATTGACAGCAACGGCCGTACTTTGTACAAGAACATACGTTGCCTTGCTTTGTATGGGATCCCGGTCGGAGCATATACACATAGTATACACTCCGGCCAAGATCCCTCACGGCGCTGCAAAGAACTGACATGTCAGTTTTCTGCGGCCGCTATTCAGAGAATAGCGGCCGTAGAAAATCATGTCAATGCACACTATTGAGCGAACGACTGCGGCCACACGCTCAATAGTGTGCAGTGGAGAGTTCTGATGCCGGCGCGCTCACATGCACCTGCATCACAACCCTGCGGCAGGAAAGATCATCCGGCTGGTACTGCGGGATGATTTTTTCAGAGACCGGTCGCTCTGTTACCCGGCCGGGTTATGGAACGGCCGGTCTCTTACGCCATGTGAACATGGCCTTAATTTGTATTTTATTGCATGAAATAAGTATTACCTACCAACCAGCAAGAATTTGGGCTTTCACAGTCTGGGGCTCCATTCAAGATCTTGTGGGGTAAGAATGATTGTGAAAAAGGTCAGGCATCAGCCCAGAACTACACAGGAGGATCTGGTCAATTACCCGAAAAGAGCTGGGACCACAGTCTCAAAGGGAACTGTTAGTTGCACACTATGCCATCATGGATAAAAATCTTGCAGGGAGCACAAGGTCCCAACGCTCATGCCAGCTCATGTCCAGTCCTGTTAGAAGTTTGCCAATGACTAGCAAGATGAGCCAGAGGAGGCACGGAAGAAGGTCATGTTGTCGGATGAGACCAAGCCAGAACTTTCTTTGGGGGTGCTTTTCTGCAAAGGGGACAAAAGGACTGCACCATATTGAAGGGAGGATGGATGGAGCCATGTAAAGCAAGTTTTCGAGCAACAACCTCCTTCCCTTAGGAAGACCCCTGACCGCTGTAGGAACTGTACCTGTCATTATAACTTTCAAAATCTAAATCAACAGTAAATATGCAATATACATTCTAAAAAACACAAAGAGAAAACAGGATGTCTATTGTTTCGCAGAGCGCTCAGAGAGAAGGTGGTCATGTGATTGATGGACGCATTGAGCCGTGACACTCTGTACTGGCCGGAATTCCTGGAATATTACCTTCAGGAGACTGGACCTCGATCTCTGGAGTTCAGCTTTGTTTTACAGCATGATAACAACAAAAATAATGAATATATATTGCAAACTTGCTTTATTTCACATCTATTGTTGATTTAGATTTTGAAAATTATAACTGCAGTGACAGCGACAGCCCCAAAACTGAACATCTGGAGAAGATCTGTATGGAGGAGTGGGACAAAATCCCTGCTGCAGGATGTGCAAACTTGGTTAAGAACTGTTGGAAACATCTGACCTCTGTAATTGGAAACAAAGGTTTCTGTACGAAATATTAAGTTCTGTTTTTTGATTGTATCAAATAATTAATAAAAAAAACTCAATGTGATTTTCTGGATTTTTTTTATAATAGACTCTAATAATAGTTTCTTACAGTTAGTGCACTAATGATAAAAATTGCAGACTTCGTCCATTATTTTAGACTTAACATGACGCATGTCATTTTAAATGGAGGCGAAAAAACGTTGTGTGAACATAGCCTATATGTTTTTAAAACATATATGTTAAGCAACAAAAATAAAAACTACATCTGTCTACCTTTTTAAGCATATATTTAACCCTTTGAGGACCAGGCCCAAAATGACCCAGTGGACCGCGCAAATTTTGATCTTAGTGCTTTCGTTTTTCCCTCCTCCCCTTCTAACAGCTCTAGCACTCTCAGTTTTCTATCTACAAGCCATGTAAGTGCTTGTTTTTTACAGGAATAGTTGTACTTTGTAATGGCGTCATTCATTTTACCATAACATGTATGATGGAATTCCAAATATATTATTTATGAAGATATAAATAGGTGAAATCGTAAGAAAGAATGCAATATGGTAACGTTTGGGGGGTTCCTGTGTCTACGTAATGCACTATATGGTAACAGCGACATGATACAATTATTCTATAGGTCAGCCCGAACACAACCATATGCAGGTTACACAGATTCTCTAATGTTATATATATTTTTTTTTATGAAATCCTTTTTTTTGGCAATTAAATATTAATAAAATGGGCCTATTGTGACGCTTATAACGGTTTTATTTTTTCACCTATGGGGCTGTATGGGGAGTCATTTTTTCCGCCATGATCTCTAGTTTTTATTAATACCATATTTGTGAAGATCGGATGTTTTGATCACTTTTTATAGATTTTTTTAATATATAATGTAACATAAAATCGGTAATCTGCGCACTTTTTCCCCTCTTTTCGTGTATGCCGTTTACCGGTCGCAATGACGCTTGTTATATTTTAATAGATCGGACAATTACGCACGCTATGGTATATTATATGTTTATCTATTTATTCATTTTTATATGTTTTATTTATATAATGGGAAAGGGGGGTGATTTAGACTTTTATTGGGGGAGGGGTTTTGGGGTAGTGTGTTAGTGTTTTGAACTTTTTTTTTTTTACACTTTTGAAGTCTTTTTGGGGGACTTGTACATACATTACTTTGATTTATACACTGATGAATGCTATGCCATAGGCATAGCATTGATCAGTGTTATCGGCGCTCTGCTCATTGAGCCTGCCTGTGCAGGCTCAGTGTAGCAGATCGCCGATCGGACCGCATGGAGGCAGGTAAGAGACCTCCAGCAGTCCGTTTCAACGATCGGGACCCCCGCAGTCACACTGCGGGGGTCCCGATCGGTAAGTGACAGGGGACTCCCCCTGTCACTTACACTTAAACGCTGCGGTCGCGATCGCGGCGTTTAAGGGGTTAATGACACGCGGCAGCGCGATCGCTGCAGCGTGTCATTACCGGTGAGGTCCCGGCTGCTCACTGCAGCCGGCCCCCACGGTAAGGTTACGTCATGGGTCGTCTGGGGACAGACTTCCATGACGTAACCCTACGTCCAGGGTCGTCTAGGGGTTAAAGAGTCACTGTTGTATTTTTTTTTTTTTGCAGAAATCAATAGTCCAGGCGATTTTAAGAAACTTTGTAATTGGGTCTATTAGCCAAATCTGCCATTATCTGCATGTAAAAAGCCTTTTCCCAGGTCCCCCCCTCCTTCCTCTTTTTCATCCACTCTGAAAAATCTGAAAATTGTGACTTGTTGCAGGAGTCGTACCCTGTCTGCTCTAGGGAGAGGGGAGGGGGGAGGAGGAAGGAGGGAGTTAGCCGGCAGCAGAAAGCAGATAACAGAGGATTACAGGCACAGAGCTGGGTGACAGCTGTAATCCGAGCTCAGACAGGTCACTGGTGACTGTCACAGGAGATATCCCGTGAGGGATTTGTAGATTAACTCTTTGTTGTCCTGTTTTGGTCTTTTCTTTAGCTCTCTCCATAGGAGAACAATGAAGACAGGGGGGAGAGCTTCAAACTGCTTTTTCATGATAAAAATGCATTTTTCGGATAATAAACCCAATTACAAAGTTTCTTAAAATCGCCTGGACTATTGATTTCTGCAAAAAAAATATTCACGACAGTGACACTTTAACCCCTTAGCGACCCATGACGTATCTGATACGTCATGGTGCCGCTCGGGGTGTTCAGAGCGGGGTCCCGCCGGGACCCCGCTCTGAACGGCGCTGATCCCGGCTGACACGTGCAGCCGGGCAGTGCCTCTATTAGCCGGCGCGGGTCCCGTTGCCGCACCGGCTAATTAAGCCTCTAAGTGCAGCTGTCAAACCTGACAGCTGCACTTAGATGCTGTGTTCACACTGCCCTGGTGTCTAGTGGGACGGATCTCCCGTTCTTCTGCCCGTGCCGGGCCTCAGCGTCGGAATGACGCTGATCCCGGCTCGGCAATAGATTGCTATGGCCTGCAGCAGGCCATAGTAATCTATGACCGATCTAATCGATCTTTGCTGTGTATATACACAGCATTGATCTCTATGAGAGATCAGTGCTATGTATATACAAGCCCCCCAGGGGGGCTTCTAGTTACAGTAAAAAAAAAAGTAAAAAAGTGTTTTTATTAATAAAAAATCCCCTCCCCTAATAAAAGTCCAAATCACCCCCCTTTTCCCATTTTATAAATATAAATTAATAAATAAATAAATAAATAAACATATTTAGTATCGCCGCACGCGTAATTGCCCGAACTATTAATTAATCACATTCCTGATCTCGCATGGTAAACGGCGTCAGCGCAAAATAATTCCAAAGTGCAAAATTGCGCATTTTTGGTCGCATCAAATCCAGAAAAAATGTAATAAAAAACGATCAAAAAGTCGTATATGCGCAATCAAGGTACCAATAGAAAGAACGCATCATGGCGCAAAAACCGACACCTCACACAGCCCCATAGACCAAAGGATAAAAGCGCTATAAGCCTGGGAATGGAGCGATTTTAAGGAACGTATATTTGTTAACAATGGTTTGAATTTTTTACAGGCCATCCGATACAATATAATACAATATACAAGTTATACATGTTATATATCATAGTAATCGTAACGACTTGAGGAACATGCATAACAAGTCAGTTTTACCATAGGACGGACGGCGTAAATGCAAAACTCCCCGAAATCAAAACAAATTCGTTTTTTTTTCAATTTGACAGCGCAAATGATTTTTTTCCGGTTTCGCAGCATATGTTATGGAAAAATAATGCTGGTCAGTGCAAAGTACAATTGGTTTCGCAAAAAATAAGCGCTCATATACGTCTCTAGGTGAAAAAATGCAAGCGCTATGGACTTTTAACTTAAAATGGAATAAGCAAAAGCGCAAAAACGAAAATTGCTTTGACCTTAAGGGGTTAAGAAATATGTGAGACACAAATTATTCTACATTCCAAAAAGCTAAATATCTAGATGTAGCATACAGCAGGTTATCGCTTTTTTAGTGTTAAATAATGTGCATACCACAATAATAATCATTTTTAAGTCTTGGAGCAACCGTTCAAACAACTCAGCGGATTTCTGTTCCTAGTTGTCAAGCCTGTGATAAGGGCCCTATTCCACAGTAACGATAATCGGCCGGATCGGCCCCATTTGGCCCGATTCAGCCGATTATTGTTCGGTGAAATAGAGAGAACGATCAGCCGATGATCGTTCGTTTAGGGCCAGACCTAAAATCATTGTTCCCCCACCGCGCATCGCTACGGTGAAATAGCTTTGCGGGGCGGGCGACCGACGATTGACAAGCAGCAGCATACATTACCTGTCCAGGCTTCTTCTCCGCGCTGTCTTCATCCCCGGGTCCTGCGCGCTCTATCTTCAGAATGGCCAGTCAGTTGACGAAACGCCCAGCCAATCACAGGCCGGGACCGCCGCGAGTGTGGCCTGTCAGCTGACCTGCCATTCTGAAGATAGAGCGTGCGGGGCCCGGGGATGAAGACAGCGTGGAGAAGAAGCCTGGACAGTTGATGTATGATGCTGCAAGGACATCAGTAACGATGTCCTTGCAGCCCTCGCTCAACGATCATCGGGCCATGGAATAGGCCCAGTAAACGAGCAGCGATCTGGCAGATCGCCGCTCGTTTACATCGTTGATCGGGCCCTCCTCGGCCCATGGAATAGGACCCTAAAGATCATCAGTAGAGAAAATATTTTCCAAACGATCTGATAACGTTTGTTTACAGAACTATCAAATTTCAACAAATCCAGTTTTTCAAAGGAAGGCTATGTGCACACTGAGGAAAAGGCGAGGAATTCAGCTTGAAATTCCTCCCGTAAAAAATGTACAGAGCAAAGTCCCATTGTGTTCAATGGGTTTTCTGCTCTGTTATTCACACTGCAGAATTTCCGAGCAGAATTTTCAGCTGTAGATCTGCTAGAGGAATCCTATAGAAGTCAATGGGGGCTTAAATTCTGCTTGAATTCTGCCTGAAAACTTTCAGCTACAATTCCTCGAGAATTGCTCAGTGTGCACATAGCCGAACAACATAAATTACATTTTCACAAGACGCATCATTATAAATGAGAAATACTTGATGGGGCTATCCTTCTGGTGCTTTATGTAAGGAAGGAAGCAGCAAACAAGCACAGGTAAAACGCTCAGTGCTCGATTGCAGAGTCTTCACAAGGCTCAATAATTTGTCCGGCCAGGCAACGTTCAGTCAGTGGTTCGTTTGTGCTGCCTATTAACTGCATCATAGTTGGCCGCACATTCCTGTTTACATGGAAAGATGTGTGTGATTTAATAGTAATGTAAATGTCCGCACAAAAGATAAAATGTCTGCTGATCGCTAGCCCTTTTATATTTGCCAGTTATCAGCAGGGAATGTTCCTTTCTGCCGATAATCAGCCTATGTAAAAGGACTCTAGGGGGTTATTCATACTCTCCGTAATCCACAGTCTTTACGGAGTAAGGCTATGTTCACACTATGTATGTGTGCGGCTGTATTTTTTATGCGGCTGGAAATGTGCGGATGAAACTACGGCCGTGGGAAAAAATAGACATGCGGCTGAAAACATACGGTCATTTACTTGGAAATCTGGTTCAACTAAAAATAACAAATAAAATCTTTAGAAAGTGATGCAAACACCTCTGGATGCATCTGGGAAAGCAGGGAAACAGTTTACATGAATTGCTATTACCGGGGTTTGCGATCCTCTGCAGTATGCCGATGCCTCTCATGGTTAATATATTTAATTAATAAAACACATTTTCATTGTAATAAAGTCCCTTTCGTTGTTCAATAATTAAATTTAAATGAATCCATCATTTTGCAATTAAATATACTGTAATCCTACATAAGGCTCAAATAGTGCGGTCTATGCGCACCCAACACTGTCCAACACAAAACCTAAAAAAACAACTACGGATGCAAGACCAGTATATATAAGTTAACTTTATTGTTTACATATCAAAGAGTAAAACTATTTTTTTTAAAAAAGATATATCACATGGGGGCTGGAGCTAATACAAATCCCCATACAAACGGTGGACTAACAGGGTTCTTACATATAAAGTATAACATCACAGAGCAAAATAGCAATAGAAAGTAATGAACCTATATATGTACTGGGCACTGGGCTGGTACAGCATGCAGTAAATAAATATAACTCGCAGTGAGTATACAGACATAAATAAATACCATCCGTTTCTAATAGAACATTACCCATACGTGTCCTTAGTTCATATATCCACCTCACCGTACACCCGACGCACGTTTCGCTTGTTGCTTTATCGAGGGTGATGTCCCAAGTACTGAGCTCAGATCTTATAAACCCCTTACAACCAATCAAACACATACCCATCATGTGAATCACATAATACAATCAGTAAGACCGAAAAACCGGAAATGATGTCACTTGGTCACATGACCGGACTTCATCACATGATAGGATATTATTCATATATCAAATTATTGCTGTATACATAATAGCACAATAATTATATCCCCTATTGCTTCCTTCCCCCCTCACATCGCAATCCTCCCATTTCTAAATAACCTTAGTATCTTGGTTTCTGCATCCACAATCTACATCGTAAAACCGGAAATGACGCGCACCACGTGACCGCATCACATGACCGCGTCATCCCCGGAAGCCCGGCGCCGGAACTGCCACTCAACGAGCGTCATCCGGAGCAAGGTTGTATATGCGGTCATGTGACATCCCGCGTGATCAACTGACCAGCCGGGAGTCACATGACCGCACACAATGTAAACATAGTCCCATATCAAATAAAATCATACCATTTGAGGTCTGCATGCTGCGTCGTATGTATAGTATAGCAGAAAAGCGATGTATATATACAAAAGAAACCCAGAAGTGAAGAATGAAAAAAGAAGTGGACCATATCAATGTGACAGTGCCAACAAAGGTGCAATCGTGCAAAGTGCTGAAAAGTGCAAACAAATGTGTCAAACCAAAAAGAGTGCCACATAATACTTACCTATTTAAGATATAAATATAAATAATAAAAATAAATAAATATAAATAATAAATGATGAATGATAAATATAAAAATAATAAATAGAAATAAAAGATAATAAAAATAAGAAATGTGAAAAAAATATAAAATAAAATAAAATAAAGAAAAATAGAAATAGAGATATATACAGATATAAATAAGAAGATAATAAAATAAAAAAATATATATAGATAAATAAATATAAAAAAATTAATAATGTAAAAAGATATATACAATACTCAATAATAAATGATATTATTAATAAATAATAAATAAATAATAAATAGACATTAATGATGATATTATTAATAAATAATAAATAAATAATAAATAGACAATAGATAATAATGCAAAAAATAAATAATAATGTATTAAGACTGTGAGTGAGAAAAATATATATATATATATATATGTGTATGGTGAAATATAAACACCGTGTAAAATAATGTAAAGAAAAAAATGTATGTATAATACAGTGCTTGTAAAAGTGGTGTGAGTGATAATAAAGTGCTTATGTTTATGATGAAAGTGGTGTGAGTGCCCAAGTATATGTGTAAATATTAATAACATGATTAGAAGTGTGCCCAAGGTAAATGTAAACGTGTGGATTGTTACACCAACATATCCCAGGGATGTATATATATACATACTGTGTAATAATATACATCTTCTACGACCGAATGTGGTAGTAAAATGCATGACCATTGGATGAGATGAGCATGTAAAATAATGTAAAGATAAATATATATTAAAGTAAAGTGTTTATATTCATGATGGAAAAGGTGTAAATGCCCAGGTAGATGTATAGATATTAATAACACGGTTAAAAATGTGCCCAAGGTAAATGTAAACATGTAGATTGTTAGTGTTACACCTACATATCCCAGTAGTATATATGTATACATACTGTGTAATGAAATGCATATTCCACAGCCATGTATAGTAGTACAATGCATAACCATTGGATGGGACTAGATGTACATTCAATGATGTAATTAGTATATGCTTGTGATGAAAATCTGTTA
Organism: Dendropsophus ebraccatus; assembly: GCF_027789765.1. Taxonomy (NCBI): domain Eukaryota; kingdom Metazoa; phylum Chordata; class Amphibia; order Anura; family Hylidae; genus Dendropsophus; species Dendropsophus ebraccatus. Next base: position 84,077,415 of record NC_091461.1, on the reverse strand, counting down.
AGAGTCAGAGGTATTGACCGTGTCTATTTGAACGCTCGGGGAGGTGATCTCAAACAGCGTCTGGCTCAAAAAGAAACTAAATGGATATATTTATTGAAGACAATAGCACCGAATGGATTAAATGAGGGCAATAGCTTTGCATCTTTTCTTTGAAAAATAATATCTTTTACCAGACATGCTTCCTCCCTGTTCTCTTTTTCTCCCCCTAGATTTGACTACGGTGATGTGTAGTTTCCGTGTGTATATGGAAAATTCTAGGATAACGTTTGAAACCATGAATTAGTCTTTCCAAGCAATGAATCATCAAGTACAGTCCTTTGTGCTACCCCTATGTCTAAGTAAGGGGCTTCTCTCTTTTTTCATCTATTTTAATTTCCCTTTCCCTTTTTCCCTGGTTTTAATCGGTTTTAATTGGCCTTTTTTTTTTTTTTGGGCATTTTATATTTTTGCTCTTTATTAAAATTGGTTTTATGTCTCTTTCTTTGTAGGTGCTCCACATTTCAGGGATAGACCAATCTGTTGTTTCCCCGCTTCCTCTTTTCCTCATATATTTTTCCTCGCATATGGACTACAAGGAGATGGTTCTTATGCATCCATTTGATGCGTATATATATCTATGTGCCCTATACACCATTGGGCGGTCCATAGTATTATATGTACATTTGGCCTCTTTCTATATATTTATTTACAGCACTTGACACTTTTGGATTACTTTAGATAGACAGGCCGTTTTTCGACAATACTATGTAGTCGAAGACATTTTTTAGGATGGTTTTTATGTATATGTAGTTGTATTATCCGTACTGTGGCACTGGGTTGGATATTAAGATATTATGTCCCATGTCATCATGTTGCAGATTCATACATGTGTAATGTGTGATGTGTGATTAAACATAACTCAACATCACCTTCTGAACAAGCATATACTAATTACATCATTGAATGTACATCTAGTCCCATCCAATGGTTATGCATTGTACTACTATACATGGCTGTGGAATATGCATTTCATTACACAGTATGTATACATATATACTACTGGGATATGTAGGTGTAACACTAACAATCCACATGTTTACATTTACCTTGGGCACATTTTTAACCGTGTTATTAATATCTATACATCTACCTGGGCATTTACACCTTTTCCATCATGAATATAAACACTTTACTTTAATATATATTTATCTTTACATTATTTTACATGCTCATCTCATCCAATGGTCATGCATTTTACTACCACATTCGGTCGTAGAAGATGTATATTATTACACAGTATGTATATATATACATCCCTGGGATATGTTGGTGTAACAATCCACACGTTTACATTTACCTTGGGCACACTTCTAATCATGTTATTAATATTTACACATATACTTGGGCACTCACACCACTTTCATCATAAACATAAGCACTTTATTATCACTCACACCACTTTTACAAGCACTTTATTATACATACATTTTTTTCTTTACATTATTTTACACGGTGTTTATATTTCACCATACACATATATATATATATATATATTTTTCTCACTCACAGTCTTAATACATTATTATTTATTTTTTGCATTATTATCTATTGTCTATTTATTATTTATTTATTATTTATTAATAATATCATCATTAATGTCTATTTATTATTTATTTATTATTTATTAATAATATCATTTATTATTGAGTATTGTATATATCTTTTTACATTATTAATTTTTTTATATTTATTTATCTATATATATTTTTTTATTTTTATTATCTTCTTATTTATATCTGTATATATCTCTATTTCTATTTTTCTTTATTTTATTTTATTTTATATTTTTTTCACATTTCTTATTTTTATTATCTTTTATTTCTATTTATTATTTTTATATTTATCATTCATCATTTATTATTTATATTTATTTATTTTTATTATTTATATTTATATCTTAAATAGGTAAGTATTATGTGGCACTCTTTTTGGTTTGACACATTTGTTTGCACTTTTCAGCACTTTGCACGATTGCACCTTTGTTGGCACTGTCACATTGATATGGTCCACTTCTTTTTTCATTCTTCACTTCTGGGTTTCTTTTGTATATATACATCGCTTTTCTGCTATACTATACATACGACGCAGCATGCAGACCTCAAATGGTATGATTTTATTTGATATGGGACTATGTTTACATTGTGTGCGGTCATGTGACTCCCGGCTGGTCAGTTGATCACGCGGGATGTCACATGACCGCATATACAACCTTGCTCCGGATGACGCTCGTTGAGTGGCAGTTCCGGCGCCGGGCTTCCGGGGATGACGCGGTCATGTGATGCGGTCACGTGGTGCGCGTCATTTCCGGTTTTACGATGTAGATTGTGGATGCAGAAACCAAGATACTAAGGTTATTTAGAAATGGGAGGATTGCGATGTGAGGGGGGAAGGAAGCAATAGGGGATATAATTATTGTGCTATTATGTATACAGCAATAATTTGATATATGAATAATATCCTATCATGTGATGAAGTCCGGTCATGTGACCAAGTGACATCATTTCCGGTTTTTCGGTCTTACTGATTGTATTATGTGATTCACATGATGGGTATGTGTTTGATTGGTTGTAAGGGGTTTATAAGATCTGAGCTCAGTACTTGGGACATCACCCTCGATAAAGCAACAAGCGAAACGTGCGTCGGGTGTACGGTGAGGTGGATATATGAACTAAGGACACGTATGGGTAATGTTCTATTAGAAACGGATGGTATTTATTTATGTCTGTATACTCACTGCGAGTTATATTTATTTACTGCATGCTGTACCAGCCCAGTGCCCAGTACATATATAGGTTCATTACTTTCTATTGCTATTTTGCTCTGTGATGTTATACTTTATATGTAAGAACCCTGTTAGTCCACCGTTTGTATGGGGATTTGTATTAGCTCCAGCCCCCATGTGATATATCTTTTTTAAAAAAAATAGTTTTACTCTTTGATATGTAAACAATAAAGTTAACTTATATATACTGGTCTTGCATCCGTAGTTGTTTTTTTAGGTTTTGAATTAAATATACTGTTAAAATAAATATATATATAAATAAATGTATATTTATATATATATTTATTTTTTGACAGTATATTTAATTGCACAATAATGGATTCGTTTAAATTAAATTATTGAACAACGAAACTGATTTTATTACAATGAAAATGTGTTTTATTAATTAAATATTAATTAGTACAGGAAGCTTCAGTAAGCCGTTAATTCATATGCCGGCAATAGAGCATTCTGTACTAATCATCACTTTACTTTAATTAAAACATCAAATGTTTCTTCTAATTATGTTATCACAATAGCATTATTAGAAGAAACATTTAGAATTATATGTGCGCTCAGCTGATTGGCTGATCGGCTCAGCGCACATATAAAGAGCCGGTCCGCAGTACAGTAACTTCATTGTGCTGCGGACCAGCGAAGAGGACACATCGGGGTGAGTATACAGCTCTCCCCACCCCCTCCCCAGCACTGCACCCCTCCCAGCAAGGAAGGGGGTCACTTAACCCCTTCCTTGCTGGGATGGGTGCAGTCTGACATCAGTCTGGCCCCCAAGGGGTTAAGGGGGATGCAATACATCCTCCCTTAACCCCTTGGGGGCCAAACTGTAAGCAGCGATCTGTAAAGATGCTGCATACTGTAAGGAGCACAACACCGCTCACAATGATGGGTGTTGTGCTCCTGTTTGTGTGTTTTTTGTGTGTTTCTCCCTTTTTGTTTTTCAGATATCGGTATCCAGTGGATTACGTCGGATTCGGTGGACTACGTCGATGACCAGCGTTTTTTTGGTGTGTTTTTTTAATAAAATGGTCAATGAGGGGTGTGGGGGTGTTTTTATTTGAATAAAAAAAATTTTTCACTTGTGTGTTTTCTTTATTTCTTTACTTTATAGACTTAGTAGTGGAAGCCGTCTAATATACGGAATCCATTACTAAGTCGGGGCCTAGTGTTAGCCGGTATAAAATGGCTAACACTAACCCCCCATTATTACCCCAGTACCCAATGCCACCAGGGGTACTGGGAAGAGCCGGGTGCCAGTGGTCCCGGAGCATCAAAATTGGCGTTCCTGGACCGGGCGGCAGCAAGCTGGTAAGATTTAGGCTGAGGAGGGCCTAAACCAATGGCTCTTCCCACCCTGGTGTTACCAGGCTGCTGTCGCTTGGTTTTTAACCTGGCTGGTTATAAAAATAGGGCGGACCCTATGCGTTTTTTTAAATTATTTATTTACTTTAAAAAAAAAAACCCGCACAGGGTCCCCCCTATTTTTATAACCAGCCGGGTTAAAAACCAAATGGGGGTGGGGTGGGGAGAGCTCTGTCACTGTGCTGCGGACCCGCTAATTATATGTGCGCTCAGCCGATCAGCCAATCAGCTGAGCGCACATATAATTCTAAATGTTTCTTCTAATAATGCTATTGTGATAACATAATTAGAAGAAACATTTGATGTTTTAATTAAAGTAAAGTGATGATTAGTACAGAATGCTCTATTGCCGGCAATATGAATTAACGGCTTACTGGAGCTTCCTGTACTAATTAATATTTAATTAATAAAACACATTTTCGTTGTAATAAAATCAGTTTCGTTGTTCAATAATTTAATTTAAACGAATCCATAATTGTGCAATTAAATATACTGTCAAAAAATAAATATATATATAAATATACATTTATTTTTATATATATATATATATATTTATTTATTTTAACAGTATATTTAATTGCACAATGATGGATTCGTTAGAATTAAATTATTGAACAACGAAAGGGACTTTATTACAAAGAAAATGTGTTTTATTAATTTAATATATTAACTATTAGAGACATCGGCATTCGGCATCATTGCCGGCTATTTTTGACGTACTCCGTACGGACCGCTTGTCAATCCACGGCTGCATTTCCAGCCGCAAACAATGGTCTTGTTCATTTTTTACGGGTCCGTTTACGATAGGGCCATAGATTCATACATAGTGTGCACTGTGCAGCCGTATATCGTATACTTTCCAGCGTACGCATGAACCGGAAAAATCCGGCCGATGATTTACCGCCCACAATACAGCCGCACAGATACAGAGTGTGAACCTAGCCTAAAGCTGCGGCCACATCAGGAACTCCTAGCATCATGTATCATTATGATGCCGGGAGCTCCAAACCTGTTCAAATCTTCCCGCTAATGTACTGACACTGTAGGATCCCTGGATTATACAGCGTGTGAATGGCCCTTTACTTCCAAACTTATTTGTGGAACAAACCTCAAATAATTAGTGTAACTCTTACCTGGCGCAAATTTATTTTCAAATACTTTATAAAGGGAACCTTGTTATAGAGCTGACAGCTTGCCACTATTAGCAGACTTCTGCCAGGACTTATTTCTACCCTTTTCCATCATATTCCATACTGTACTAGTGTTGCTGCCATCAATATAAAAAACAGAGAGGGAAGGGGGGGAGGAAGGAGAAGGGCGCTTCCTTGTGTAATAAAGCAGGTATTGCCCGACAGAGAGTGGTCAATCACAAAACGCATTCACCTGGTGGAGTTGTGCAATAGAAATAGGCACAACTCTATTAAGCGCTTATCTGTGTCACCGCAGCCAGTCGATGGACAATCACTGATGCATCAATGATGAATTGTGGAGAAGAGACCTCAACGGACCTGAGGATGGTAAAATCCTCGGACTCCAGAGGGGCTCAGCTGATATAAAATAGTCCAAATGTGGTGTACTAACGTAGCAAAAGTCACCAAAAGTCAAGGCTTGAGAAAGGCACTCATGTAATAGGAGGCCGAAACGCGTTGCACCCCTGTAATTTTTATCTTGTATGGACATTAAATTTTAATATCATAGGAGCACTGTCTCCTGAGTTGTGGGGACTTTTGCTACGGTGGTACACCACATTTGGACTATTTTATATCACCAGCGCCCCTCTGGAGTCCGAGGATTTTACCACTCTCAGGTCGGTTGAGGTCTCTGCTGCCATCAATATACAATAGCTGTACACCACAACCCTACACCGCAGCCCATCTCCTGCTTTGTCTGTCATGTTCCATACTGTTTCTTTTGAATTCACTGCAGCTACTGCTCCCCCTGCTGCCACTGCTACTACCTACACCATTATACATCTCTGATCTTGTAGTTTCAGCACATGGTTTTCCATATTGTACTGCTGCTGCTGCTAACCCTGTGCAGCCATACATTGTCTTTCAGTTTCCATACTACAGTGCTTCTGATACCACCATAACCATGCTTGTATAAATACAAGCTCTAGCCCCAGTATCTTATTTTTTTAAAACATACTTTTTATTAAGAAGTACAAAAAAAAAGCCCATTTTTTGCAAGTTGTATATTCCAAAAATTGTGCAAGATAGAGAATACTCTGCTGTAGCATATATTAATATTGCATATGTACACAAAAAAAATAGCAAAAATGATATCACATAGACCAGCAGGACCAGAGCTCTGTGACAATGGTGGAGGAGTGAAAAGGGAAAGTATACCCCTTTATTTGTTTTTCTTTAAAGAGAAGGTCCCACAATTGAAAAAAGGCAGGCAGGGGGTGCGGGATAATAATAAACAAAGGAAACTTACTCTTCCTCGCTCCACTACCGCGTCCCATTGACAGCCGCCAGATTTCATTTTCTGCTGGTGAATATAGGACTTTATTTGAAAGTGCAATTAACAAAAACAGAAGTGCTTGAACCAAACAGATAAATAAGTTGGTATGGGTATGGGTGTGCTTATGTTTTTCTATTTTGAATTTTTAAATATTTATTTCCATAACAAATTATGTAGTAAGACATTTTTGTGTTACCATTTTACTTTATTTAAACACTTTATTTAATATGCTAATGATGCATTTCGAACGGAACGATATATCGTATGGAAAAATCGTTTTAAGATCGCCCGCCCGCAGCCCGGCCCCCCGCTCGCAGCCCAGCCCCCTGCCCATCCGCAGCCCGGCCCCCCGCTCATCCGCAGCTCGGCCACGCATCCTACAGCCCCCTGCGCCGCCCCAATCGCCACCCCCGCCCCCCGATAGCCCCCGCCGCCGCCGCTCCGATAGCCCCCGCCACGAGCATACCTTACCTGCTCAGCGTAGCGGGTGTTCGAAATTCCCCTCTTGCATTGATTGGCTGAAGAGGAGCTGTTTGAAATTCCCGGCTCCCCTCTTCAGCCAATCAATGCACAGCAGCACTGGAAAAAGGGGGGACAGGTCCTCAAGGAAGACTGATTGGCAAGGTATAGATGGAGATAGTAGTAGAAGGTATAAAGCGAATAGTTTATTTACTATGTAAGTTGTTGTTTTTAATAAATGCATAAAATCCATGATAAACTGATAAATCATAAGAATAATAAATCATAAGAGTATTGAAAACAGTTATATATTGCACATAAACAAAAAGAATAAAATAAAATATACGAAATGAAAGATAAAAAATATTTGATTGGAAAAGTCCTAAAATCGAAAGGATAAAAGTAGATAATAGTAGATTGAACCAAAACCAGCAGACCTCGGGGTGATCAGCCCCAGGGTTGTTGGAAAAAAATGTAAAAATGTGGATAAAGTGATCTATAGTTCATTTAGCCGTGTAGTGGACTGATATGAAGATGCGCAGGTGATTTATATACAATGCATGAAGCCCGTTATTGAGAGCGTCCTTTGGTGTAATAGAATCTGCAGTATGCAGTAAAAGTCATTTAATCAGGTATTTGCCGGCTTTGTGAAAGAGGTTTAAGCATAGATGAATGTAGCTTGGCACAATTGTTCAATAAAATCTTACTGTTCGTAGTAAGTCAATGGTGCTATGAGCACCGCTCACCCGTCTTGCGGCTTTAGGATCTCCGTGCGGTGTCAGGCCGATGGAGTGTCCGGGTGTGCGCTGCTGTTGGTGAGTGATTTTCCTGGTTGCTCTCAGCACTTTGTGCATACACGTGGGCAACGGGTTGAAGCTCCTTTATTGGTGGAGACAAACTGCGCATGCTTTGTTGGCCGCCGGACCTCGTGGTTATTTTGGCGGTGAGTCCACTTGTGTGTTACGGCAAGTAGTTTATCAAAAAATAGATAGATTATCAAAAAATTGATCTAAACAAGCTGTAAAAAAGTCTCCTTAGACTTTTTCCTCAGCAGCAAATTGATAATAGTGATGGACCAGCAAATGTCCGATATTTATTCAAGTCAGTGACTTGTGTTAGGCAATTAATTGATGACTGATGTTTCGTAATTAGGCCATTAGTTGATAGACAAAGCAGCGAAATGGTCTGGAATACATGGATTGGGTTGTAGTAGGTAGATGAATTTTATAAAAAACATAACGCATAAATATATACATATAAATACATGTGATACGTATATACATGGACTAATAGATAAAACTTAGCAGATAAAACTTAGCAGATCAAATTTAGTAGTTATAGTTATATAGTCTTGAATTATAATGATAGTTAAAAATAATAATAAACTGTGTAGTTTATATATGAATGGGTTACAGGACATGGACAGTACATGATAGAAATACCTATAGTAGGACAATGGATTTTTATGAATAAAAAGAGTGCATTGTGAATGTATATATGGGTATATGATTTTCCATGAATTAAATAGGGTAGGATGTAAATGTATGTGAATATGTATAAAAGATGAGTTCATAGGTTTATAGTTATAGTTCCAGGTGGATAAATCGGTGATTTGTAAATATTACGAAGATATATGTGAATTCTGAGTAATCATGTCACTGAATGTGTAGACCAATAGATGAGGTGGCTAGGTGAATGACAACTAATCTCAATCAATGAATAATGAAACATACAGGGTGCTAATGTACAAACATTATGAACACAAATGGGATTACATAGTAGCAAATTAAACACACAGAATGTATATAGAAAAAAACAGTTATGGATAGTGATAGAGTCACATCTGGATGAGAGCTATCAGATATAGGTAGAGAATGGGATTACGTCTAGAATTGACTAAGAGGGGAGGAAGAGGCAGAGTTGTATCTTAGCAGTGTCTCATATGAAAAGGTAGATATTATGCAAACAATGACCTAGACCGTCACAGATGTGTAGAAGTGGTTGTGTCCGGTGAATGGGAACATGAGGTCCCTGGATGTTTTGGCTAGGGAGGGTACAGGGGTTCTGGGGGACAGCGACAGAGTCCGTCATCGCTCTGATAGTACAGCCAGGCAGATGACGGGCTGTGGAAGAGGCCCCCAGACCCAGGGAAATGGAGTCACCTATAGAAAGCCAAAAATTTCCAATTCCTCATTGAGACCCGTAGGAGCAATTGTTTCGAAGTCATAGATAAATTTGGACTCTGTTCTGGACATGGCTGAGATATAGTTCCCTCCTCGCCAACTTTTCTTTACTGACTGAATGGCGGTGTAGGTGGTGCCAGTAACGTCCATGTTGTGGAAGTGCTTGTAATGAAGGGACAGGGGGTGTTTTTCATTTCCCTTTTTTATGTTGTAAAAGTGTTCTTGAAGCCTGACTTTGAGTTCTCTTTTTGTTCTGCCTACATATTGCTTCGAGCAGGGACACTGTAAAAGGTAAATGACCCCTCTGGAGTGGCAAGTTAGGAGTTCTCTTATAGACCACGTGTAGTTGTTAGTAGTTGATGTAATGGATGTGGTCTTTTTTTGGAATTTGGTTACTTTACAGCATGAGCAAGAGCCACATCGATAGAAGCCAGGTGTGCTAAGCCAAGTGTTGGCTGTTGCTGTGGTATGAGGATTCCTAACTGTAGGGGCAACTTTGATTCCCAAATTGGGAGCCTTAGTGAAAACTATGGGTGGTTTGCTGGGTAGTAAAGAAGCTAAGGTTTTGTCTCTACAGAGAATGGGCCAGTTGTTGTTAAAGATTTTTTTCTACCTGTTAATGTTGGGGATTGTAAGGGAGTATGATTTTGGAAGTGGGTTCTGATGTGTTTGAAGGTGTAGAAGCTGTACGATTGAAGAAACTATCTCGGTTCAGATTCAGAACTTTGCTGTATGATTGTTTGATGATGTTTTCAGGATATTTTTTATCTTTAAATTGTTGCGATAGTTCTAAGGCTTCAGTTTTGAAATTGTCCTCATTTGTACTATTCCTTTTGATGCGTCTGAATTGGCTGGTGGGAATATTGAGAAGCCATCTGGGCAGGTGGCAACTTGAAAGAGAATGTAGCTGTTCTTGGCAGTGGGTTTCCTATATGTGTGGCATATGAGTTTGTTGTCTGACACTTTGACTGAGAGGTCCAAAAATTCTATGTGTTGAGTACTGACATTTGGGGTGAATTTGAGATTATATGAATTATTGTTGAGTTGTGTAACGAACTGTTCCAGTTGTGTGTTATTACCGTTCCAAATGAGTTTGATATCGTCTATATATCGTTTCCATATAAGAAGTTCTTTATCGATGTGTTGAGAGATATGTTGATTTTCCCAGAATGCCATAAACAGGTTTGCATAACTGGGTGCAAATCTGGTGCCCATGGCAGTGCCGTTAATTTGGTTAAAGAACTGACCTTCAAAATAGAAATAGTTATGAGTTAAAATAAAGTGGATTGCTTGTAAGGTAAAGTCTATTTGTTCTGGTGGCATTGGTGTTTGAGAGAGAAAATGTTGTACTGCTTGGATGCCTTGTGTGTGATCTATGACTGTATAGAGAGACTGTACATCTAAGGTGGCCATGGTGTAATGAGGTTGCCAGGGGAAAGATTCTATGGTATGGACTATCTGTGTAGTGTCCTTGATGTATGAAGGTGTGGATTGGACCAGGGGTTGGAGAATTCTATCTAAGTAATTGGATAAATTTGATGTAAGCGAACCTATGCCTGATATAATTGGACGGCCTGGGGGGTTGGTGGGGTCTTTATGTATCTTAGGGATACAATAGAATACTGGGAGTCTCCTATCTGTTCCTCTGATAAAATCATACTCTTTGGAGTTTAAGATATTTAGTTCCAATGCTTGGTCGCATAAGGTTTTTAGTTGGGATTCATAGCGTTCTCCTGGGTCAGATGTGAGTGGACGATAAGTGGAGGTGTCTTGGAGTTGTTTATGGCACTCTATGTTGTATTGGGTGGTGTCTAGAATAATGATGCCTCCCCCTTTGTCCGCTGGGCGTATTGTGACATTTAGGTTGCTTTGGAGTTGCTTGATTGCTAGGGTATAGGAGAACCACAGGTTCACCTCGTTAGACTTCTTATCAGTTGATCTCACACACAACCTCTTCTTTCATTTTTGCACAGCAGCACTGATTGGCTGAATAGGAGCTGTTTGAAATTCCCGGCTCCCCTCTTCAGCCAATCAATGCACTGAAGAGGGGAGCCAGGAATTTCAAACACCCGCTACGCTGGGCAGGTAAGGTATGCTCGTGGCGGGGGTTATCGGAGCGGCAGCGCCCGGGGCTATCGGAGCAGTGGCGGGGGTGGCGATCGGGGGGCGGGGGTGGCGATCGGGGCGGCGCAGGGGGCTGTAGGATGCGTGGCCAGGCTGCGGATGAGCGGGAGGCCGGGCTGCTGATGAGCGGGGGGCCGGGCTGCGGATGAGCGGGGGCTGGGCTGTGGGCAGGGGGACTTTCGCGTCGACCGTTTACACGGAACAATCTGCAAAATTTTTGCGAACGACGATTTAAGAACATGTTGAAAGATCAAAATGAACGATTTCTCGTTCGTCGTTTGATCGTTCGCTGCGTTTACACGTATGATTATCGTTCAAATTCGATCGTTATCGCGCAAATTCGCACGATAATCGTTACGTGTAAATGCACCTTTATATTAGTTAGGAGGACAGATGCCCTGCCCCTGTTGTGCAGAAAAAAAACACCTCATTAGCATATTAAAGAAACTGGTCATATCTAGGAAACGGTACTGAGGATGAAGGTCAGGAAATTACCTTCATCCTCAGTGTCATGTGTGCTTTAGGGACATTATTAGATGCTTGTTACCTGATGATAGTTTCCCTGTAAGCTTGCTATGCTTTGATAGCTTAAATAATACCATGCAATACTTTTGTAGTTAAGTGTATTATGCCTGTCAACCAGCTACCATGATCACCCATCAGTAGGACCAACCTAGAAGGAAGGGGATTACCTACTAGGGACATTTACCTATTGAGGGCGGGATTACCTATCTACTTTTTTTTTATCAGATATTTTTTATTTAAGTTTTAGTTTTTGCTATAACAAAAAGTTACAGTTTTTGTAAAGGCTATTTTCACATTTTTAAGCTCCGTTTGAAATGACGCCTGTCATTTTAAGTCTAAAATAACGGACGTAATTTAGCTGTTTAGCCTTCCCTTAGTGCAATAACAGCTGTTGGTACATTGTTCTAGTTTTGGTATAGTAATTGGCCTTTGGGTGTGTCTTAATGGAAAAGTACATTGAATTTAATATTAAAAACAGAGAATTAGCGGCGACTAGAAGAAAAACTGTCTGTGAACAACTAATAAAAAACGTCCGCTGTTTGCAAAAGACGTCCGAAAATAATTGTCATGATCATTATTTTGACGTCCGCGGTGATAACGTCCGTTAATCAATACATTGTGTGCATTGGACGTCCGTTTTCCCATTGACTGCAATGATGCAGTCAGTTAAATCGTGGCAAAAACGGATGTTATTTTAAATAGCAAAATCAGCCGCCTTTTCTCTATTTTTGACGTTGTGTGAACGTAGCCAACCCCCCCCCCCTTTCCTTTTGTGTTTCTTTGAATCTGCAACTTCAAATCTGCGCCATCAAATCTGCTGCGGATCCTGTACGTGTAAACGCACCCTTAATGCAGGAGACTGCATACCTAATAATCCTTAGGTATGTGATTATCGTTCAAATTTTCACAATAGCGACCGCATTTGAGCAATAATCGTCTCATTAAATACAGCTAACGACCAAGCGATGAGCGAGAAAACTTTCATCTTAATCTTTCAACATGTTCTCAAATAGTGGTTGGTCGTTTGCTGAAAATTCGCAGATCGCTTTGTCTAAACAGTCTTTCTCAGATTCAACCTATGTTTGAGATGGGCTTAAGCGATCTTAAAACGATCGCAATAACAATTTTTCAAACGATTTATCTTTTCATTTAAACGCTGATTGTTATAAAAACTAAATTGTTGCTTCAAAATCATTAAACAATCGATTGCGTGCATAATCGCTCCATGTAAAAGGACCATTTGAATATTATCTATCTACTGCGGGTATCTACCTAATAAAGGGGGAATTACTTAATGGGAAATTAATTACCTACTGGGGGCTTTTACCTAATGGCGGATTACCTACCCACTGAGGGCTTCCACCTAATGGGAAGAGATAATCTACTTGGGGCTTCTAACTAATGGGGAGAGTTATCTGACCACCTTACTTCCCCCAACTCTCTAGCCTACCCATTCATACTATGCAGGGAGGCTTTAGGGTATGTTCACACTGAGTAAATCAGGTGGAATTCTGCGGTGGAACTCTGCGAACCTCCGCTGCCTCTGCTCTCTGCACAAAGAAGTGGCATGTCAATTCTTTGAGTGGAGAGCCGCAGCAGCCAAGGAGTCTCTCCCATGGACGGGCTATGGCACACTGAGACAGGCGGCATTCCAAGGCAGAAAGTTTCGCTGCAGAATTCTGCCTGCTTTACTCCATGTGAACATACCTGTATTTGGAACAATTTAGGTAGGGAAATAGTGAGGCATGTGCTGGAAAACTGCTGACCCTAATGGTGCATTTGCACAGAGAGATTTATCGGATAGATTTTTGAAGCCAAAACCAGGAATGGATTTGAGAAGAAGAGAAATCTCAGTCTTTCCTTTATGACCTGTTCCCTGTTTATAGTCTGTTCCTGGCTTTGGCTTTAAAAATCTGTCAGATAAATCTCTCTGTTTAAACACACCATAAGATATTTGTCTGTTAGATTCTGAACAGATGAGCCCTGCTTTGAAGAAGTCTTCACAGTGGTCTGAGCAAGATAGAGAAGAAAAGGAAGAACAACTTCAAGAAGATGCTTCCTGTGGGTCACTGGATGTATCTGCAATATAACCTCTTATAGATTGTTAGCCCTCGTGGGCAGGGTCCACATGTACCAGTCTGCCATTTAGCTTATTCATGTAATGTGTTTTTGATCATGTAATGTTCCTGTCTGTTACCCCTATCACTTACATAGCGCTCTGATAACAAGAGCGCTTTAAAAATAAATAAATAATACTGACTGCAGAGCCTGTGTAGAGCTGGGATCACTACTACCTGGGCATTGTATTGCTCTGTGTACAGTAATTTTTATACTTTTTCAGTAAGGTGCTATTATACAGTAACTATGTGGTGGTATAGTGGTGGTTTACTGTGTAAGGGGAAATAAAATGGGGCAATTTACTGTTTATGGCATTTCGGGGCATTATACTGTGTGGAGACAAAATAATGTGTCCTTAAAGGGGTTATGCAGGCAACATTTCTGCACAGAGTGACATTTAACCTAAGACTGGCCCTAACTTAGGCTTAGGCTGGGTTTACACTACGTATATTTCAGTCAGTATTGTGGTCCTCATATTGAAACCAAAACCAGGAGTGAATTAAAAACACAGAAAGGATCTGTTCACACAATGTTGAAATTGAGTGGATGGCCGCCATATATCAGTAAATAACTGCCATTATTTCAATACAACAGCCGTTGTTTTAAAATAACAGCAAATATTTGCCATTAAATGGCGGCCATCCACTCAATTTCACCATTGTGTGAACAGATCCTTTCTGTGTTTTTAATCCACTCCTGGTTTTGGTTGCAATATGAGGACCACAATACTGACTGAAATATACGTAGTGTGAACCCAGCCCCAATGTATTTTCAATGCTTTTTTACCATGACTAAAAGTGGGCCCACTTTCTTACTACTATGCAAATTGTGCAGCTATTTCAGCATTAGGAAGGCAATGTGTGAACACAGCCTAACCGTACAGAGTAGTAGGGGAATTACTCCCCATACTACATTATGAGGCTATGTTCACACAACAATTTTCAACGGCTGTTATTGCATACTCAAAATAACAGCCATTGTTTTGAGTATCAAACAATGGCCGTGGTCTAGCATGATCCAACGGATGTCACTGCAATGACGACCGCTGAAACATTATTCTAGTTCAATATTGACTGCCGGCGGCCCCTTTGAGTGTGGTTCTTTTTTTAAAGGTCCATTGATTTTAGTAGTAAAGATGGTGAAAAGGACAGTGTAAAAAAATGTGTGTGAAATATGTGTTAAAATAATGGCAGTTGTTTGCGCTACGGCAGGGAATAAATGACAAAAACATTATTTTGATGGCTGTTGAAAACGGTGACGGTTATTTAATACAGTGTGTTAACCAACTGCCGTTGTTTCCATAGACTTTGATGAAAAGCATTGAATTTTGAAAACAACAGGCATTACTTTAAATGAAAAAGGCGCCCATTGTTTTCTTTAAAAGTACGTTGTGTGAACATAGCCTTAGGCTATTTTGCAACCAAAACCAGTAGTGGATTGAAAGCAAAGAGAGGCTATGTCCACACACTGTTAAAATTTAGTGGATGGCCGCCATTTAATGGCAAATAATGGCCGTTATTTCAAGAAAATGACAGATGTTTTAAAATAACAGCAATTATTTGCCATTAATTAACGGGTATTCACTAAATTTCAACAGTGTGTGAATGTAGCCTTTCAGTCCACTCCTGGTTTTGGTTGCAAAATACTGACCAAAATACTGGGAACGTACCCTTATGGTGCAAAACAGGAAGGAAGAAATAAAAAGACACAAGATTCTTTTTAAAACAAGTATTTACAGTCATCTTTATTTAAACACCATCACAACACATAACAAGGTAATATATTATACATAAGTGATATCAGCATAAATAATATTTAACTGTAAATAACAAGAACTTTTTACTCTTAAAACTTTTGTCTTGCTCAAAATTTAAGAGGTCTACTGTACCAAGTTTGTTCTGATGGGCATGGTAAAAATATGAAACTCAGAGTTCTATGTTCCCAAATGTAACAGCCCGCTCCAAACTTCACACCAGTGGGTTCTTGTGCAGCAATGTTCCAGGCCACCTGCTGTGCAAAGCCTTGTTCACTTGAATGGAGTTGTGTTGCAGTTTCTTACACAGCAGGCAGCTGGGAGTGCCACCAAGCTAAAGAAATGTCAAAGGGACATCTGTCCTTTAGTTTTCTCCGATCAGCAGGGGTCCCAGATGTGTACCCAAGCAATCAGAACGTTATGTCATATTCTAACAATATATTGTAACATTATAAGTTAGAAATGATCCTTTAAGGAGATTTGCTAATATGAAATAACCAGTACCAAATATATTAGTAACACAGAAAAAGAAGATACTGTACCTGAGGTTTTTGATCCCCAATATCCCTATACACAATGGATCTGGAATTAGTCATCAACTTCTTTTTATAACACACATACTCTATGATTGCCTCATTTTCATTGGTGGTGTACTGTATTAAACTTTTAAATAGATTTTGCCAAGGATATAAAGGATCCCAGCAACCTGCAGAATATGATCCAGAATTCCTGGCAGGCAGGCTGTTCCTGTAGGAGCTCTTGGCCAATTTAACACTGGCAAGGGAAGTGAAAATATTTGGTGTGATATACTTTGTGAAGTAAAAACTAGAAAAATTCTTCTCAACTTTAGAGAGCATGGGTCAGCTGTATAACAGGCTAATGGCACACAGATCAGAGCTCAGTCACAGACAAGAAAACTATACAAAAAAAATTGTAATCAAAAATCCAAAGGTAAAATGTTGCCCATTGCCAGTCTGATTGGAATCAGTTTTTGCAGGTTACGCCTCTACTTTCTCATTGTATTTTTTATAAAGTTTCTCAATATAGAAAATTCAATCGACATACAATTTATATTGGAAAGCAGAAATTGCAAATTCTGACAAGTATAAGAAAAATACAGCATTTGTCAAGTATCCCAATTCATTTGTACTTGTAGTGTATAGAAAGTCTGACAGTTCAGTATAATAACACATTTTTTTATTAAGTTTATTATTACAAAAGCATTAACATAATTAACCAGCAAATTTGAATAACACAGGAATTTCTAATACTGTGAACTACAAGGCTATGGGAAGTTACAGCATACCTGTCACAGTCAGGCCTTTGAAACCTTTAAACTTTTGCATGAACTTCAGCGCACTAGTCCTATTCTAACATAGGGTTTGTTCAGACTACGGAATCCACACAGTGAACATGATTCCACACAGTGGGCCCTGTATTTCAGTCATGCAGGAAGTAGGAAGAATTAATCCTTGGGCTGCTGTGGCTCACCAGTGCCTCTTGTTCCTGCATAGCTGACTGATTCCTTGTTCTTCTGTTAGGGTATGTGCACATTACGGAATCCTGGCAGATCACCCACGGATTTTGCAGCTCGCCCCCGTTTGCAGATGCTGGCAGACACGCGCATCTCCACTGGTCCCATACTTCATTCTATGGTTGGCCAGATTCCGCCGTCCGCCCGAAAAAGCATTGAATGAACGTTGGAATCTGGCAAATCATAGAATGAAGCCTATGGAACCAGTGAGCAAGCTGCGGAATCTGCACAGTTGATCCGCCGGGATTCCGTAGTGTGGACTTACCCTCAATACGAAAGTTTAGGTTTCCATGGAAATGGAAATGAAATGAAACCATAATGTGTGCAACCCCCGTTGGATCTCATTGTGTCTTTGTATCCTTGGAGACCCAAACATTGGGATTAACAGAGGACCTCGCCACTGATCTGGAAGCGGGCCATTATGACAGGTAAACTTTAACTTTCAACAATGACCCCTTTAGACCCATAGTTCTTTAACAACAGTTTGTGTCAAAAGTGTTAAAGACGCAAAATAATAATTACATTAATAAAAGAAACTGTCACTCAACAGTAGCTTATTGATGGCTTCTGAGTAGTAAAACCGACTCACAAATGTAACAAGGAAAAATGGCAAGACAATGAATATATAGCAAAATAATAGTAATATTTAAAATTGTAATGGATTTTATTTAGTCCATAGGCTATATCCAACAATGTAGTTCACCTCACCTGAAGTGATAAGTGATGGTGCTGAACTGCAATACAAGACACATCTCAACTATTGGTCACACCTATTCACTGCTTTACCTTCATTCTGGGGCCCAGTTTTACTCTATTCTATTGATCAGTGGAGACCCAGCAGTCAGATGGAGATACAATGCTGAGATATGAATACCCCTAAATATTACTGGTGTTGCTGATACTGTGAAATGATCCTGGGAAAATGTAATAATGAATAAATATTTATATGTGTACTTAACCTTAACAACAAATATTGACTATTACTGAGGTTCAGTCTAGAGTTTTAGAGGGGAATTTATCATTTGCAGTGTGTGAACCACGAGCCTTATCTTTGGGATGTTTTTGTGTTCTGTTTGCATAATTTACCAAAAGTCGCGTGTGGCGTAAAATTGGCTAAATCCAAAATCATACTGAAAACTTACTAATATGACTGCTTAGAGCTAGAGTAGATTTGCCAAAAAAAATGTGCTAAAAAAATAAAAGGTTGCAGATAATAAATAAAACTTGCCTATAAAAATAGCCAAGAATATAAGATTTCATGCTGCCGCACACAATTAGTAGGAAAATCCGTAACCAAAAACAAAAAAATTACACAAAATTTTTAACCTTTTGTTGCAAAAACCCACATCAGCTTATTTGACCCAAAGGGCGCCAAGGAGGAAGGTATGTCTCTTACTGTTCTCCTCGGCCCCATTGCCCTGCTGTTGGCAGTTTATACCTTGGTCCAGAGCACTATTAGGAGCACTTCTCTGCCCCCATAGCGCCGAGCCAGCCAGCCTGCTCTATTGATTATTATTAGAAGAAGCAGGCCGGCTCAGTGCTATGTGGGCCGGGCAGTGCTCCTAACAGTTCTCCGAACCAAGGAATAAACTGCTAACAGCATGGGAACAGCATCAAGGAGGACGGTAACAGACATACCTTACTCCTCGGCACCCCGTTTGCAATAGGTGGCTACCAGTATGTTAGATTCGTCTAATCTGCTAATAGTTCCCCCATTAATGATTGTTTCCTTCAGCAACTGTAAGCCTATTATACACATATTACATTTTCTGTGCACCACAGAACCCTGAGAGAACAATAACATTTTATTTACAATGGTTTCTATACAATACTAGTTTTCATCCTAGTCATGGACTCTGTTCTATGGATCCACGGTCATGGTACACACTCTATTCATTCTAAAGTAGAGACAATTGATTCCCTGGTATCTTTAATTGTTTATAATATCTACAGATCAAGCAGTCTGTATCTTCACCCACTTGTTGACTATACAGTATATACAATCAATCAGTCCGATTTGCTTATAGCAACCATTCACAGAGCAGCTTTTATATAAAAAGAGAAATCTGAGAAATGAAAGCTGAGCTATGATTGGTTTAGCTTAGATTGATAGATTTGAGCCAATATATTTAATAATAACACAATACACTGAGAAAATAAAAAGCAATACCTCTGGCTTTAAAGTGATTGTCGCTATGTGCACTTCCCAGCACCGTTTAGAAGACAGCAAAGACATGTTTTATACAGGTAAATATAAACTGTACAGCATGTAGACTTCTAAATGGTGCTGAGAACAGCACATATTGATGGGGGGAGTGACAATATCAATATTAAGTGCTTAAATACTGACTCAAACCATAAATACATGTAAATCTTGCATCCTGGATTTATAAGTGTCTGCATAATCTATATAACAATAAATACATAATGGGGGATTTATCAATTCTGATGCAAAGAAAAAGTTAGGCAGTTGTGCACATATTAAAAGCAGTAACCTTATAGGTTTCCATGGGCAACCCCTACAATTTTGTCTTTCCTTAAATGATTCTTGTAGTCTTGTAGCAACCTAATGCCTTACTACTTTGATACCGTGAATCCCATTAAGCTTTAGTCTCCCCCTCTGGCACTCCATTGGTATGATTCAAGTCCTGCAGTTGGACAGCAGCTGGATCCTTTTCCTTTGTGGCCTGAGCTTTTAGAAGACGTCGGCAATATATTAGCAGATATCCCGGAAGGACAAATCCAGCAAAGGAAAATATTAATAGACCCATATTTACCTACGAGAGAAAACCAAAAAGAAAGGAAAGTATTGCTGGGTAAATTATAGTATTATGAATTGATGCTTTCGCCAATAAATTCCTTGTTTGTTTTTATTTCCGACAGCTATAAGACAAGGTTAGGAGCCATTGACACTGCGTTTTCGGCAGATGTCGTGGGTATGTATCGTAAGATTGGTCAAAAAGGTATGATGACATATACCACAACATGTGCATGTTTTTTGAGTCCCATATGTATATATTCAGGAAATAGACCAAACAGTCAATATTAGGCTGATTTCTCATAGGCGTATTATGGACTCCAACCAGCACCTTCTCAGGCATACCTTTAGATTTGCAAATTTCTACTTGTGAGCCATGCAATTTTTATGTCTTATATATACACGTAAGCAGCAAGTGGCATGTATCACCTATTCTTTTCTGATTGTAATTTTTTTTTAATTTCTTTATTTGTATATTGTTGAAGGCTGCTATCTTGCCTAAGCTGTTTTTAACAGCATTTCAAAATATGCTTTACAGCAAGCCTCATGGACATAAATGACAATAGACAGGACCTGTCTGTCACAGGTTAGATGTGAAACATTATTATTAGAGATGACCAAACCGTACCCAGGTTCGAATCAAACTTTGCAAAAAGTTCTGAACTTTTTGCCAAGTTTGAACGAACCATAAAAAAACCCGAAACAATATTTTCTTTTCAGTTTTGCTTTTGTGAACGAAAAATAGCAAAATTAGAATGAAAATATGCTGTATTAAGTATATAGGCTATGTTCACACAACGTCAAAAATAGAGAAAAGGCGTCCGTTTTTTGCCGCAATTTAACTGACTGCAATGGCAATGCATTGAATTCAATGGAAAAACAGATGTCCAATGCGCACAATGTATTGAATAACAATAACCCAAAGGGCAATTAGTAACCCAAACTAGAATAATGTGCCAACAGCCGTCATTGCACTAAGGGGAGGCCAGACAGCTAAATGACGTCCGTTATTTTAGACTCAAAATGACGGAAGCCATTTAAAACAGAGCTGGAAAAACGTTGTGTGAACATAGCCATATAGTGAAATAGCTGGCAGCATTAATCCAAGGGGATTGCTATAATGCATTAAAGGAGAACGGGGGCAGCAGAGACCAGCACTGAAGTCGGGGAGGTAAGTGCCTGTTGTTATGTTCAGCTGTTTTTTTTTTTAAATGTCAGACCCAGGAATTCTCTATGAATGGTGCCAGTTATTTCACTATATAGTTACTTAATACTGCATGTTTTTATTCTAGTTTACTGAATATGGTAATTGCCAGCAAATTTATGAATGAAATCACTAGGCACAATGTAGTAGCACAAAACAATATAAGTTTGTCCTCAAAGCGCTCCATATAATAGCCCAGTACTTAAAGCGACTCACTATCTGTCACCCCAATCCACTTGTACCTTCGGATAGCTGCTTTTTATCCAAGATCTGTCCTGAGGTTCAATCGGCAGGTGATGCAGTTATTGTCCTAAAAAACAACTTTTAGGGTGCCTTCAGCAGTCAGTTAATCAGTGCGTTGCGGCGGGGCAGCCCACTAATTGGCTGACCGCTGAGAGATGCTGGGAGGCCCTGAAGCAAGCAGGAGCCTGGAGCAGGTAATGTATGCTCCTGGGCCAGGGCTGCGGGGATTAAAGGGGCCGGGTTACATATCCAGAATGAAAATTCTACTGTGTATATGTAACCCATAGACCTTCACACTACATGGATCCGCAGCGGATTTCGCTGCAAACCCGCAGCGTGAAGTCCACTGCGGTTCTGGTATGTGTGAAGGCACCTTTAAATTTGCAGCCCTGTGCTAAACTGCCATGGCCTAGAGTTTTTGTGCCCTTACCTTGCACCACCCCTCTGTCCCTCCTCCCCACCCTCTTCATCAATAGGAATGCCGCTGGCAGGATTTTTTCTATTCCTCTGCAGTGAACACTGCACAGGTGCCTTAACGATCCAGCCCATGTGCCGTGCTCACACAGGTGATGAATAGTAGAAAATCTGCCTTGAGCATTCTTAATGATGAAGAGGGTGGGGAGGAGGAACAGAGAGGTTATGCCAGCCTAATGCACAGACACTCTAGGCCACGCCAGTTTGGCACAGGGCTGCAAGTTTAAAAGTTGTTTTTTTAGGACAATAACTGCATCACCTGCTAAACGGACCCCAGGACAGATCTTGGATTAAAAGCAGCTATCGAAAGGTACAACCAGTTTGGGGTGGGCAGATTTTGGGTACAGAGTCACTTTAAATCATAAAACACATAAAATCACATATAACATCTATATCACATATAACTTGCCACAAGGCCCTAGTGGTAAATAAGAAGGATATCTAAAATGTATAAATCCACATACAATGTAGGCAATATATAAAGTGCTTAAACATAAGATACTGCTCAATGTTGCAATCAGTAATTAATTCATAAAATTCATATAATTCAAGAAAAGGTTCACAAACTGCTATGTTGAATGGTTTGGGAGCATGATAGGAGTTGTATTCTAAAATTAAGCCACACTATCGGCGGAACCCATCAGAGTTGATCTGAGCAAATGCTGTTGCTTTATATGGTTCATAAAGTTTGCATATTGTTTGTATAGTTCATATGTCGCCACAGCAGATATTTAAAAAAGTGTTGTTAGTTCCTACAGTTGGTATATACAGTTAGTTCATACAGTTGGTAAGGTTAATATAGGCAAAAGAGGTGTTATTATTGTTTCTTCCAGACAAATTATGTAGACATGTGTCAGGAGAGATAGTTTGTCAGTGTAGCAATGTCAGTAAATGTAACTTTACACTACAGCTGTTAGCAGAACGCTACGGCAGAATTAACTTCTGGACCCTGTTGTTTCACAGGGAGTGTAATTAGAATGTTCGTCCCCAATGATGCTCCTTTTCTTAGGGAGACAGGACATTGGGGAGAAATGAGCGATCAATGGATCAATGGATGAGCGATCAAGAGATGTGCACTTGCACCAAACAAACTGAGGACAGATGTGCTACTACATTGTACCTAGTGATTTCATTCATAAATTTGTAAACAAAAAATAGCAAAACTAGAACGAAAATATGCTGTATTAGGTAAGTATATAGTAAAATAACTAGTGATCCCCTTGCATTAATGCCACCAGCTATTACACTATACAGTTACTTGAGGCTATGTTCACACTACGTAAGTTTCCGGCCGTAGAGATTTCCGTGAATAAGCGGCCGGAGACTTAGGTAGTTTGCATATAATGGAAAGTATACGAAGTACAGCTGCACAGTTCACACTACGTACGAACTTACGCCCTGATCGTACGCAGCGGCGTAAAAAATGAACCAGACCATTGTTTGCGGACGAAAATGCCCGTAGCGTTACATGCGGTCCCGTACGTAGTGGTGATTTCTTCATTTTTGCAGCTTTTTGTGCCGATCCAAAAGGTTCTGTGGGGTGTCCGGGGCTAGGCTAAGATTTCCAAGTAAAAGACCGCTGTCAGATCGCTACGTAGGGCGCTCGGGAAGCGTAAGTAGACTTCGGGCGTAAGTTCGCGGTCCGTACGTAGCTGGCCGCAAGTAGCGTAAATCTCCGGCCGGAGTTTACCGCGTATATGTCCGGCCGCCAAAATATGCGGCCGGACATATACGCAGTGTGAACATAGCCTAAAACAGCATATTTTTGTGCTAATTTTGCTATTTTTCATTTAAAAAAGCATAACTAAAACTATATGAAAATTCCAACATTGTGTTAAGGCTTACCCAAAAACCATTCCCATGCAGGGGTCCAAGCATGGCCCTATACAATGGCTCCTGCAGCAAAGCAAATACTGCACTGAGGAGTGACTGCAGTCCAGTTAGTGTACCAAAATGACCTGATGGAAACCTAGAATGTAGAAATAGGAAAAACTTAAAATAAAAGGCTGAAGGCAAAAACATTCATTCTCTCTCTTTCTTTATCTCTCTCTCTCTCTCTCTCTCTCTCTCTCTCTCTCTCTCTCTATATATATATATATATATATATATATATATATATAGATGCAACTGCTGGTGATCCTATGATTACCACAGATTCAGCAGCTGAAATCCATGTCTTTTTCAATGTAAATTTTTACAAAAACGCCATGGTGGCCTTTTTATTTTATTAAAAATACGCTAGCACTCAGATGTTAGCTGCAAGTCAATTGAATGATATAAAATGCCATATATACTTTTTTCTGTGGCGTTTTTCTTTCCTCTTTTGGTTTTTGGATCACTGTGGCAGTTTTTCAAAAATGCAAAATGATGAGGGTGTGGCCTTTTTTTGGCAAACTGTGGGTTTTTTCTCCCATAAAGTTAAATGGAATTTCTTCTGTTCATCTCAAAAACATCAGTGCTTATGTGTTTGGCATTTTTTCTTGGTGTCGTTCTTCATCTTAAATGACCCCATTCATCTTAAATGACCTTGCTGGGGCGTGCACAGTGCAGGGGCGGAAAGGGTAATTCTTATTTCATACTCACCATCACATCTTTCTTCACCAGACCCAGATCTGGTGAAGATCAATAATGTAAACTAGCGCCGATCTGCTAGATCGGCGCTCGTTTACTGGGCCTATTCCACGGCCCGATAATCGTTTAGCAAGGGCTGCAGGGACATCATTACCGATGTCCTTGCAGCCCTTGTTAAAACACCATACATTACCTATACATGTTGCAGGTCTTCTGCTGCATTCCTTTTTCCTCTTGGTTCCGCGCGCAGCAGCAGCTTCGGTGCGGCCTGTCTGAGCTGACAGACCGCTCAGCCAATCACTGGCCATGGCGGTCCCGGACAGTGATTGGCTGAGCGGTCTGTCAGCTGAGACGGGCCGCTCCGAAGCTGCTGCTGCGTGCAGGACCAGGAGGAAGAACGAGCGCAAGAGAAGACCTGCAACATGTGTAGGTAATGTATAGTGCTTGTGAGATCGTCGGTCGCCCGCCGCACATCGCTATTCCACACACCGATGCGCGGTTGGTGCCTGATGGTTTTAGGTTTGAACCTAAATAAACGATCAGCAGCTGATCGTTGTCTCTATTCTACGGAGGGATAATCGGCAGAATCGGGCCGATTTGTACGATTATCGTTCCATGGAATCGGCCCCTTAGCTGCTGATTGGCTAAGCAGAGACTGCAGGAGAGCCAACCCAGTACATAACAAGGTCAGTGTTCCAGGTCTGCCGCTCGCCCCAGCAAGGAATGGGTCACTTAACTGAACACCGACCCGAAAAATGCCAAAGTCACACAAAACACTGTACACACATAAAGTCAAGAACACCATAAAAAACACTATGAAAAAAATATACATATAAACTATGAAAAAGCATACTCACACAGCAGCATATAATCCCCCACAAGCGGAGTGGATAAAACCTCTGACCATTGTATGGAGAATAAATGTAAAGAACTGCCAAAGACATTAGATAACATCAGTTAGACTAGCATTACTACCACAGGGGCAGCCAATAGTTATATGGACTGGTTGCATCACACAAAAAAAAATCATTCTATAAGACAATACATTTTTCCCAGGATTTTTAATAGACACATGATTTTACATAGACATGAAACTTCTGGGCGTCAAATAAAAACAAGGAACTTTTTCAATAGCCATGTACCTTTACACTTTGGTGCTCACTTTAAAGACTGCAAAATGCCTCCCCAACATACATTTTATATAATTGGAAACCCTGGTTAACATTAGTAATTTTGGTTTGTTGGTGCTAAGGTTAGTGGAGGAGTTTTAGGAAAGGAGACTGTATCAATACTGGATTATAATTTAGTATTCTGTTTAAAACTAATAGCTCCAACATTCAATAGAGTGTTTCTAATTGTATTTTTCTGATACATTGCTCCAAACGCAAATTCCTTTCAAACAGCTACCACTAGGAGGTGCTGCAGGAATATATAACTTACAGGAAATTTTGCAGTCCTTTTCTATCTTTTCAGAAAGTCTGCTGCACTCCAAACATATAGTGAAAAAATCAAAGTGAGTTTATTATTTTATGTGGCAAATAGGCTAAAAGCGATGTTTCAGTTCCCTCCGAGATCCAGAAGGGAGCTGAAGTGTCACTTTTGCTCTTTTTCACTCTGGTCTGAGGAAAAACTTAATAAATAATATCTTACTTTCCCCATAGGTTAGAAATTAGCTTTTATTGTATCATTTAAGATTTGCAAAGAACAAAAAGCTTAAAAAGCTACTGTTATGCTGGTGTTGCTTTTTATAGCAGTAAGCAGAAATGCACATTCTTTGTTACAAGGTAACTTGTTTGTGGGAGAATTATGTAGTAGTGTTCACAGCTAAGGCTCAGGGATCCCTCAGCTAAGGCTTGGTTTTGCAATACGTTTAACGTTTATATGTTTTATGGAAAAAACGGATGCAATTGTTTGTCATCCGTTTGGATCAGTTTTCCATTGACTTTCATTATAAAAAGAACAGCACAAACAGATGAGTTTTTTTTTAAAGTACAGAAAAGTAGCATTGACACTAATTTTCTGTACGTTAAAAAAAAGCACCCATTTTCTCTTACACTTTTTTTTTTATTTAAATATGCAATCATTCGATTGCATATACTGATTAATGCTATGCCATAGCATTGCATTGCATTGATCAGTACTATTGTCGATCTGTGCATAGAGTCTGCCTGAGAGCATGCATGTTCCTACTGTATGGGGCATGGGGCAATAGAAACATATGTGGACGTATTGTGGACGTAAATGGGGTTAAACATGAATTAGAATACCGTTGACAATTTTAATCACTTACTTGTAATGGGAGATTGCTAATCAGACACGTAACCCCAAAGATAATAAGTAAGAGATTTGTGAAGACAAATGCCCGGGTAGCATTGGTCAGTTTTTGCACCGTTTTAGACCTAAATGAAAAAAAAAGGTTAAAACATCGGGGATTATTTAATATTAACTTTTCCTCCAAAATTGCAATACATAAATAGTATGTGATCATATTACACACAAACAAGAATACAATTTAAGGTGATGTTCCCATGCAATATTTTGGTCAATATTTTGCAACCAAACCAGGAGTGGATTGAAAACAATCTCCCCCCCCCCCCCCAAAACCACTTGTACCTTCAGATTGCTGCTTTTAATCCAAGATCTGTCCTGGGGTCTGTTGGGCAGGTGATTCAGTTATTGTCCTAAAAAACAACTTTTAAACTGGCAGCCCTGTGTCAAACAGCCGTGGCCTAGAATATCTGTGCCCTAACTTTGCACCACCCCTCCGTCCCTCCTCCCCACCCTCTTCATCATTAGGAATGCCCCTAGAACATTTTCTCCTGTCTGAACATTGCACAGGTGCCTTAATGATCCAGCCCATGTGCTGTGCTGACACAGGTGATGAGTAGTAGAAAATCTGCCTGGAGCTGTCATGAATGCAACATTGGCGCAGTCCTCGGAGCGTAAGGTACAACCAATTTTGGCCATAATCTTCCATTTATTCTGTGTTTTGTTTGCCTTTGTTTGTGCCCTGTCTGAACTGTGTCTTATGCCTTCTGTTTTGCTAAATGTTTTCCCTGCTTCACCCGTGTCTGTTTTGCCAAGTTTCTTCTGGTCTTGTAACAGTTAACCTGCCTTTGCTTCCGTGATTGACAGCTGGTCCCTCCTATAACCTTCTAGACTGGGTTCCTGGTCTCCTATTTAAAGGGGTTATCCAGCGCTACTAAAACATGGCCACTTTCCCCCTACTGTTGTCTCCAGTTTGGGTGGGTTTTGAAACTCAGTTCCATTATAGTAAATGGAGCTTAACTGCAAACCACACCTGAACTAGAGACAACAGTAGGGGGAAAAGTGGCCATGTTTTTGTAGCGCTGGATAACCCCTTTAAGATATCTGTTTCTGTCTGTGCCTCGACGGTTATTGACTTAGTCTCTGCCTGCTTGTGTGTTCTGTTTTCTGGTTTCTCCTAACTCCTGCTAAGTATCTTTGACCTCCCTCGTTTGCCACCTGCCCCTGACCATATTGCCTGATATTCGACTACGCTTTTGTATCCGATTTTGTACTTTTGCTGCCCGACCGTTGTTACCCGGATTGCTGGCCATTCTTATTGTGTTGTTCGTCTTGTCTTTTGTTTCACCTATCCAGGCCAGGGATCACCGCCCAGTTGCTCGCTGACATTTTAGGGCAGATTGTGGCAAGTAGGAAGGGACAGTGGGTGGGCTGAGCTTAGGGCTCACTGTCTCTGTGTGTTTTGGTGTGACTGGTCCTGATCATGAGGAGGGTGGGGAGGAGGGACAGAGAGGGTGTGCCAGCCTAATGCATACACAATCTAGGCTACGGCTGTTGGGCACAGGGCTGCCAGTTTAAAAGTTGTTTTTTATGGACAGTGATGGCTAACCTTGACACTTCAGCTGTTGCAAAACTACAACTCCCATCATGCCTGGGCAGCCAAAGCCATATCTTTGGTTGTTCAAGCATGATGGGAATTGTAGTTTTGCAACAGCTGGAGTGTCAAGGTTAGCCATCACTCTTTTAGGACAATAACTGCATCACAATCTGGGGAACAGATTGTGGGTACAGAGTCACTTTAACAGCCATTATTTGCCATTAAATGACGGTCATCCACTCAGTTTTTACAGTATGTTTTACACAGTGGCTTGTATATAAAGGCAACTTTGCCAGCACCTTTCATTCACTTAAATGGGGCAAGCTGCCAGTTTCCCACAGAGCCACCTGTACAGATGAGATCATGTGCCTGTGCAAACCAGGTAAGTGTCCTAAAGAACAAGACACCTTATGATGACAGTTGATCCTAAGTATAGAACAGTAGAGTATTGTTGTACCATGTAAGTCATAGCCATATTCTACAAAGTATAGAAATGTGAGGCTATGTTCAACACTGTAAAATTAAAGAAAAATATGGCTGTAATTTTGAGGTAAAAATATGGCAGTATTTCCAATATAACAATGTGCTCAATTGAAGTCAATGGGAAACTGACCAGCAGTGCACGAACCATGTTATTACCTCCAAGTAATGAAGATACTCATTATTTTTTACCTGCTTTTACTAAATACATCTGTTGTTTTATTTTTACTTTTATTTCACTGTGTGAACCTAGCCTTAAAGTCTTACAGAAGCCCTCAGCGTCCATTTACATGTATAGGAACTGCTGCAGATATTAATGTAATTACATGATGCATGGGCATGGGTCCTGCTGCTGGAATGTCAATGGATTGATCACTCAGCCAGTCAGTGACAGCAGCAGTGCCCCACCCCAGTCACCGATTGGCTGAGTGGGCAATCATCAACAGGGTATGTGACATTGCAGCAGGCTGGCGGCTGTCAGCTATCGTTAGGGGAGCGCTAACGGGGCACAGGGATGGGTAAGTATAGTTTCTTTATTATGTTCGCACACGCCCTGCCTGCCTGTAATTTTTCATTGTCATTTATTAACATGTGCTTTACCTAAGTGTAATACCCCTTTAAAGGTTTATTCATATATTGTTTCTGGTCTCTATCTGGGAGACAATTGATATTGGCTTGTATCCATGGGTTTTGTGCTTTTAATTAATCCTAATACATTGGGGGTGGGGGGAGGACATTATTTGGTATGATGGATTGGTTTCATATTGATTATGTGCATATCCTTGGTCATAGATGATAGATAGATCCCAACATGAGAACACAACCAGTTAAAGCCTTTTAATGACTAAAGCTTATTACCTATTATAACACTATTCTATGTAGGCAGATAGGTACTTCTCCGAAATGCCAAGAGTTTTCTTTTGTTTTTATGACAGTAACACTTTTAGGCTATGTTCCCGAAATGTCTCTTTAGGCAAAATAACGATTGTTGTTTTTAAAAAAGCGGTTGTCATTTTATACTGATGGCCACAATTAACAGTCACAAGCATTATTTGTGGCCATCAGTATTCCAAAACGCCCATTTGTTTACCTTTAAAAAGACGTTGTGGGAACACAGCCTAAGGGAGGGTTCTCAGTGTTTGCCCCTACAGAAATAGAAAGGGCCTTATCCCTTTATCCTATACACTGTAGTATCAGATCAAGTTCCCAAGGGTATAGTACAAGAGTATAGTTTCTTTTCTGGGCTTTTCACGTGACATTTGCAGAATATTTTCAGAATATACATCTGGAAGGCATTCATAGCAACTTTTATATCAAATGAAATATCAGGAGCTGTATGATACTGTTGTGTCTGTTTTAAATAATTTGCCTGTTTGTCACTAATCAGTTTCTAGTAACTCACTCTTCATCACTCTCCTTCATCTTCCAGTCCATCACAAATCCAATAAAAGGACAGGTAAAAAGGCACAGCAGCTGCAGAACCCCAAACACAGATGAGTATAACCCCACTGCAGAAAGAGAGAAAGCTTGTGTTACACAACTTTGAGCCATATCATTTTGGAAACATACATTAGGAATGAAAGAAAAATTTACATGCCAAACACCAACAATGAAGGACCCCTCTGACCTTAATGGGGGTCCTTCTAATTTTGGGCAAGATGTGTCTGGTAATTTGGACCTGCATTGGAGGAACCCAATAGAACGGATGTGATACTAGCCTAAAACAGTCTCTTTTTGTCTATCTTGTTAAAAATTGGATTCTAACATAAATTAGTTAAACTGGTACAAATGGATTTGCTGAATCAAGTGGATGTTTTAACAGGATAACCAAATGTAATGTGAACAGACCATAAGACCCTCCTTTTTTAGCTATGGCTAATTGGAGCACGGGTACATCCTAATGTGCCCGAATTCCAATTAAAAAGAAGTGATGTTCATCTGGCCGGTAGAGATGAGCTAGTAGTGAAATATTCGACTTTCGAGAATTCGAATCGAATAGGCACCGATATTCGACTATTCGAACGAGTATTCGATCCTATTATTGTCTATGGGAAAAAAGTTCTCGGCACTTGGAAATCAAAATTCGACCACTTGGAGGTCACCAAGTCCCCCATGAAACCTCCCTAAATTATGCAAACACCTCCGGAATGACACTGGGACATTAGGGGGAGCATGCCTGGGTGCACCCAACACCCCAAAATTGCAGTATAATGCCACTCTCTGCAGTTACGAATGAAAAATATTTGCGAACACTTTACGAACATTTATGACAATGTTCACACATTTTGTTCGAATTTCATGCGCAGTGTTACATACATAATTCCAATGTGCGTCCGCAAAGCGTCATGTTATTCGCGCGTATCACGCGTAATGCTGTACGAACATTACTGGAACAGTATGTATGACGTCCCTTTTTCTGGGCTACTGGAACAGTATATATCAAGTGCCTTTTACTGGGCTACTGAAACAGTATATATCAGGTGCCCTTAGTGGGCTACTGGAACAATATGTATAACGTGCCCTTAGTGGTGTTAAACAGGGACACTATAAGTCACTTGTACACACAGGGTACTGGAATAAATACACCTGATGATGCTGATGCTGCTGTTATATCATCTATTTGTTAGCACTGAGAAGTGCTTTGGATTCAGAGATTACTTTTTCGCTTGATCTTAGCCCTGAAAAGGACTTTTGGGTTCTGTAGTAAGCCTGCCTAACCAAAACGCTACTAAAACCTATCTCTCCCTGCTGCAAGATCTTTCCCTGGCTAGGTTGAAAGCTCATCTGCGGTTGAGAGGTGGGAGACAAGTATTTAAGATTCGAGGTCATGTGGTTCAGCCATCCAATGAGGGTAGACGCCGTTTTGACGTTGCATGCTTACTCCCAGGGTCCCTCACGGCCTCCCTGCATGGTCATTGGATTAAAAAAAGCGCCAACTGCGATGGGAGGGCTTACATATGTTTCACGCGTATTCGCCTCACTACTCGATTGAATTTGAATCTTTCGAATACTCAATCGAATACCTACTCGATCGAATCGTATTCGCTCATCTCTACTGGCCGGTACTTCAGTACCGGGTTGAACATCACAGACAGTGGCCATTCTGTGTCATGTGGCCGCCGTATTGTGAACATGGCCAAAGCGTTACTAGCCTATAGCAGATCTAAAGCTATAGAATTGCATTTAGTGTATAACATTCTGTAGATTAAAGGGGTACTCATTTTTCTTTCAGATCAATTGGTTTCTGACAGTTATTTCGACTTGTAATTTACTTCTATTAAAAAAAACTCAAGTCTTCTCCTACTTATTAGCTACTATATATCCTGCAAGAAATGTTTTCTTTTCATTCTGACACGGTGCTCTCTACTGACACCTCTGAGACAGGAACTTTCAGAGCAGTAGCAAATCCCCTTAAAGGGGTTATACAGCGCTTTCAGAGACAGCCCAACAGGGGAAGGGGGGGGGGGGGGGGAATCAATGCCCTAACAAATGTATTTATTTATTTATTTATTTTACCTCCCACCGCACATTTTATGGAGAAAACTGTGGAAGGAAAGTAGTAGTATGGGTAGTTTAGCAAAAAAAAAAAATTCTTTCAAATCAACTGGTGCCAGAAAGTGCCAGATATTTGAAATTTACTTCTATTAAAAAAAACTCAAGTCTTCCAGTACTTATCTGTATGTCCTGCACAAAGTGGTATTCTTTCCAGTCTGGACAGCAGGAAAGGTTTTCTATGGGAATTTGCTACTGCTCTGGGATTTGTTCTTGACATGGACAGAGGTGGCAGCAGAGAGCACTATGTCAGACTGGAAAGAATACATCACTTTCTGCAGGACATACAGGAGCTGATAAGTACCAGAAGACTTGAGATTGTGTAATAGAAGTAAATTACAAATCTCTGGCACTTTCTGACACCAGTTGATTTGAAAGAAA
Source organism: Dendropsophus ebraccatus (assembly GCF_027789765.1). NCBI lineage: Eukaryota > Metazoa > Chordata > Amphibia > Anura > Hylidae > Dendropsophus > Dendropsophus ebraccatus. The sequence goes on along the minus strand of NC_091461.1, from coordinate 84,044,545 downwards.
GTTTTGCTAAACTACCCCTGAAAGTAGTGCCCACTGCAGGATGCTACTTTCACTAAACCAACAGACCCTGTTTGCCTGACTGCAGGCTGTTCTGACTCCCCCCTCCCAGTTCTCATCACTCTTTGGAGGAGCAGACAGCCTGCTGCACCAGTGAGTAGAGAACTGCCTACTGACGGATGGGTGGAGGAAAGAGAAGGGGAAAGGTGCCCCCACCCTCTGCCCAGCCAGACCAGTATCTGGGGATGGGGGGGATCTGTAGGGAGTTTACTGTATTGTATAGAGCAATTATGCCTGCATCCCTCTGCTCTGGCCAGGCCTGACTGCAAGAGGCCAGAACAGCAGGTGTTCTGTCTGATAAGTATACTAAAAGGGGGGGGGGCAAACAGCTAGCAGCTGTAACAGCTAATGCCTTGCTGCAGGGCATATTGGGGCTTGTAGTTTAGGAAGAGCAGGAGTCACTACACTACACTAAACACTACACTAAATAAACTGCACAAGTAGAAAGGACAATCACGGCACTTCATCTTCAATAATTCATTTCACGGCACTTCATTTATTTCAACACGTTTATGGCTAGAGGACACGGACCAGGAGGAAGCGCAGTTACAGTGTGAAACGTGCGTTGCCCAGGTCCATGTCCTCAAGCCGTATATGTGTTGAAATAAAGAGCATTGTTTTATTGAAAATGAAGTGCCATGGTTGGCCTTTCTACTTGCTGGACATACTGTTGCTACTATTTAACTATTGAGCACCATGAAAGGAGCATCAGCAAGGGTTAAGGAGAGACTCTAAAACACATGCCATGTGAGTAGTGCTGGTGTTTCTTCTGCTATGCTGACACTTAGAGACGAGAGAATCGCTCATCTAAATGAAGTGAATTGCTTTGTTTGATCTTCACTTCACTCTCTGCTGCTCCACACTGGGTGGCGGGAAAAAGCTGGATCCAATACTGGGAAACTGGGAGAAGTTTCCCAGGATTGTATCCAGCTTTTCCCAACATCCTGGGGGGGGGGTGGCAGGGAGCGGAGCATCGCTGAAAGGCCGGCGGCTTGATAAGTGACACTAAATAAACTGTTCTCCTTAATTATTGTTTCCTACCTGGTGGCTATTATAATCAATGCTGTTTCAGGGGGAGAAGCTAAAGGGTGGGCCCAAGCTGCTCCCCACGTAACCCCTGTTGGAGCCAGTGTGCAATCTGTTGTGCTGAGCACACTGCACGTGGCCCAGCAGGGAGGAGGTTAAGTCACTTAACCCCTTCCCTGATGGGCTTGGCGCAGTGTGCTCAGCATATGGGCAACATTGCAACTAGCACAGCCAGGATGGGGACAATTCATTTAACTTGACTCCTTCCTCACTGGGCCAGGCACAGTGCCGCCCAACCACTATGCTGAGTGCTCTGCACTGATCCAGCAAGAAAGGTGTTGAGTCACTTAACCACTTTCTTGCCAGGCCGGGCAAAGTGCGCTCAGCACAACAACTGGAGTAAGTAATTTAAAACTATTTTTACCATCCAAATGTGAAAAAAGGCAAACATCCTTGCTTAGTGCCCACCAATCATGTTTAGGTTCATAGACAGTTTGTCAAAATGTTCCTGTCACGACGGGCCGCTGCTGGATGAGCAGCAACTTCCTCTGTTAGTCTGTAAGTTCGAGTTACCAAGGATACAGTGATACAATGAGACCATAATGCATTGCCCATATCCCCCCCCCCCCCCCAACGGGGGTCGTGTGCCCATATTCCCCCCTTCATGACAGGTACACTTTAAACTAAAATTTAGACTTTCCTTGAGTGTCCAGAATAAAGAAAACTGGCATGGTAGAATAAAAACCAAAAAACCTTGAAATCAGTATTTTACTTTTATTTAGTATAAGGATAAAAAAACATGAGTAAAAACATTACCTGTGTATTCTGCTTCTAATTTCATTTTATCTGAAGGTGCTAAAAGAAACAAAAAATTAAAATAGATTTTTTTATGTGCCTTATATTTTCAAATTTTTATAATTTAGTTCACAATTCCTGTGGGGCTGTAACATCACAGAAACCAAGACATAGAGAAGACCAGCAGGGTGGGGAACCAATTGCCCATGAGACCTCACTCAACAAACAGAGTTAAAGGGGTTATCCAGCGCTACAAAAACATGGCCACTTTTCCCTTTCTCTTGTCTCCAGATTGGGTGGGGTTTCAAACTCAGTTCCATTGACGTGAATGGAGCTTAACCTCTTAAGGACATAGGACGTACCGGTACGTCCTATGTCCTCACTTGCACTTCAAAGCGGGGCCGCGCGGCGGCCCCGCTTTGAAGTGCCGCGATCCCGGGTGCCGCGTGTAGCCCGGGACCGCCGCTATTAGCGGGCACGGTCTGATCGCCGTGCCCGCTAATTAGCTAATCGGAGGCAGCTGTCAAAGTTGACAGCTGCCTCCGATTACCGGAGGCAACGTTTCCCTGGTGTCTAGTGGGGGAGATCGCTCCTCCGGGACCTTGTCCCGGAGGAGCGATCTCCGTTACTGATGCCGGCCGGGGACGCGTCCAAGATGGCGCCGTCCTCGGCTCGGCACTCGTTTACTTCCGGCTGCAGCAGCCGAAAGCAAACGAGTGCCGATCTCATGGATCTCTGCAGCATATCTATGCTGCAGAGATCTCAATGAGAGATCACAGTGTATATACTAGAAGTCCCCCAGGGGGGCTTCTAGTATATGTGTAAAAAAAAAAAAAAAAAGTGTTGTTAATAGTAAAAAGCCCCCTCCCCTAATAAAAGTCTGAATCACCCCCCTTTTCCCAGGTTTTAAATAAAAGTAAACAAATAAATAAATAAATAAACATGTTTGCTATCGCCGCGTGCGTAATCGCCCGAACTATTAAGTAATCACATTCCTGATCTCGTACGGTAAACGGCGTCAGCGCAAAAAAATCCCAAAGTGCAAAATTGCGCATTTTTGGTCGCATCAAATCCAGAAAAAATGTAATAAAAAGCGATCAAAAAGTCATATATGCGCAATCAAGGTACCGATAGAAAGATCACATCATGGCGCAAAAAATGACACCTCGCACAGCCCCATAGACCAAAGGATAAAAGCGCTATAAGCCTGGGAATGGAGCGATTTTAAGGAACGTATATTGGTTAACAACGGTTTGAATTTTTTACAGGCCATCAGATACAATATAAGTTATACATGTTATATATCGTTTTAATCGTAACGACTTGAGGAACATGCATAACAAGTCAGTTTTACCCCAGGGTGAATGGCGTAAAAACACATTTCCCCCAAATAAAAGAAATGCGTTTTTTTTTTCAATTTCACCACACTTCGAATTTTTTTCTGGTTTCGCAGTGTACTTTATGCAAAAATTCAGCCTGTAATTGCAAAGTACAATTAGTGATGCAAAAAATAAGGGGTCATGTGGGTTTCTAGGTGGAAAAATGCAAGTGCTATGACCTTTTAAACACAAGGAGGAAAAACCGAAAACGTAAAAACGAAAATGGGCCATGTCCTTAAAGGGTTAAAGGGGAAGTCTGGCAAAAATTTTTATTAAAGTATTTTATTGCCCTCCAAAAGTTATACAAATCACCAATATACACTTATTATAGGAAATGCTTATAAAGTGCTTTTTTCCCTGCACTTACTACTGCATCAAGGCTTCACTTCCTGGATAAAATGGTGATGTCATGACCCGACTCCCAGAGCTGTGCGGGCTGTGGCTGCTGGAGAGAAGGATGGCAGGGGGATGCTCAGTGTCCCTCCAGTGCTGTGTGTCCCTCAGTGCCCCCCTGCCATCATCAGCAGCCACAGCCCGCACAGCTCTGGGAGTCAGGTTGTGACATTACCATGTTATCCAGGAAGTGAAGCCTTGATGCAGTAGTAAGTGCAGGGAAAAAAGCACTTTATAAGCATTTCCAGTAATAAGTGTATATTGGTGATTTGTATAACTTTTGGGGGGCAACACAATGCTTTAATAAAAATTTTTGCCGGACTACTCCTTTAATTGCAAACCACACCTGAACTAGAGACAAGAGAGAGGGGAAAAGTGGCCATGTTTTTGTTTTTGGTTGTCCAGGTTTACAAAAACATGTCCGCTTTCTTCCAGAAACAGCACCTCTCCTGTCCTCAGTTTGGGTGTGGGTTTTGCAGCTCAGTTCCATTGAAAATAACTGAACTATAATACCACACACAACCTGAGGACAGGGATGGTTCTCTTTTTGCAAGAAAATATTTGTGCTCTTTCTTATCCTGGATCACCCCTTTAAAAGTTTACTTATAGGTGTAATTTTTAATACAGTGTAGCAGTAGAATTTTCATTTTTACAGGTTTACAGTAAGAGTAACATTAATAAAGCAAGTGTTTCTGTGCATAATTATCTGCAGAAACTGGTCAGCATTAGAGAGACTATAGACTATCCATGTGACAACAGATTCAGTCTGTAATGAATTCTTCCCCTGGATTCCCTTTATTCATGTTTCCACACAATGCTTTGCCCACATGTTTCCACAGGTATTGATCTGTATAACTTTAGATACCAAACGCAAATGTACCATTAGGAGTAGCAAAATATTCTTTTCACTACATTGTCGGCGCCAGTGCAGAGATCCAAGATCCATGACCGGCACTGTTTTCTTCTTGCACTCTATGCACCCAATATTGTGACACTGGGGGCGCTTCCAGTGTATAGAGTGGGCTGGTGCACAAGAAGAAAATGGCACCCATCGCAGAAAGCGGGTGACTATTTAAAAAAAGGACCATGCCATTGGGATCTTCAAGGCGGCACGGACAATGTAGTGAAAAATATTTTTTCCCTACTTTTAATGGTACATTCACTTTAGATCAAATTATGTTATTCATAATTGAGAATTATGGGTAGTTTTCTTTAAATAAACAATTAGACTGTACACAGTTCCATCACAACTAAATGGAAACATAACAATTATGCTATGGCAAACAATCAGATCACCGCTTCCATGTTCTAGCCTATTCTGCAAAAACTATAACTAAAAGTTTCCATGCATAGGTTACATGAGGTTCTATATGTATAAGACAAAAAACAACGGGTCAAACAGCTCAATAAGATGTCATATGCATACTAACCAATATCTTGTGGGCCAAACACCAAGTATTCTATCATCTTGTTCATTGATGCCATGAAGAAAATTATACGGAGCTGAGTCATCGTCATAGTGATAAGAGAGAAGAGGAAGATGGGAGAACATGCACTTTGTAGAAAGGTGGTGGAAGATCCTGTAGAAGCAACACATAAATATTCCAGTTGTACATCATTTATAAAACATGCTAAAAGGATAGCACAATAGTATGTATTTAATAAATATTAAAAGGGCTCTAATGTTACTTTTACCATAGTCAATACAAAGAACAAATGACAACATTTTGGGGGACATTTGTCAAGACAAGCCTACTCATGCACCAGTCTTAAATAAAGCCCGCCCCCTTTTTCCTGCCAAATTGACGCATATGCCTCCTGGTAAAGCCAGTCGGCCGCGCACGCAGGCATTGCTCAACATACAGCTGCTTCCAGCAGGTGTAGATTTGTCTCGCAAATTACGCCTGGGAGTGGGCGTAACTCATGATAAATCAGGCGCAGGAGGAGGCAATGCCTCCTCCCTGCCTTAGCAGCCCTCTCACCGCATACCACTGGCATACACAGGAAAATTAGTGATTATGCCCCTTTTCCGTGTTATACGCCGGGGCGCATCTTAGTAAATGTCCCACTTTATCGCTTAAAACAAAGGAAGGTTATTGCTTGCAACAGGGCCCTAAGCAGTCTATTGGGTTGCAGGAATGCCCTTAAAGGGAAAGACCCTTTTTTCAGAATGCCTGAGAAAAAAGTGTGTGAAAAAAATAACATCCACTTACCCCCTGGCTCTCACACTGCTGCGCGCATTCCGCCAATCCAGTCCCCGATGTGTGGCCGATTCCTGATATTGAGACGGGACATGAGATGTAATGTGACAGGACCATTTAGCCATCAAATGGCAGAGGCAGAACACTGGTACAGCCTTTGAATGGCTGAGCGGGCCTGCCATGTCAAATGTCAAGTCCCGTCTGAATACCAGGAAGGGACCAGACACTGAGGACTGGATTGGCGGAATGCGGAGCCAGGGAGGTTAGTGGAGTTAATTTATTTTTTTTAACCCACCCCTTTCCCAGGGCATTCTGAAAAAAGGGGTCCTGGCTGGATTACCCCTTTAAGGTGCCTATAATTCTTGTGTTCAGATCAGTTTTACTGGGGCTGTGCTTTAGTAGCATTAGTGGGTGGAGTGTAACAGGCAGGGTAGGGTTTTATGGTGTGCACTTGTAGTGTGGTTAAAGAGTTCTAGTGAGATGTTTTCAATCCACTGACATCTGTACAGTATATGAGTGACATATGTATGAGATGTGTGAGATTTGCTTGGTGTTCCCATTGTGTGCTGCACTTGTCTCTGTGTTGGTTGAAATTCCTTGTCTGATATCTGTATGAGCTGTGTGTGTCTGACCGGCGTGTGCTTCACTGTGCTCCAGTAGCGAAATTTGATGGGGGGCAGGGGGGGCGGCCGCCCCCGGGCCCACTCTGGCAGGGGCCCACTCAGATCGCTATTGAATTTTTGCTCCCTAAGTCTATTCCTGAAGATACAGACTGCCTGTGCAGTCTGTATCTTATGCTTTTACCTAATCCTGTATAGCGGAGAAGTACGGCCGGGGGCGGCCATCTTGATGACGTCACAGTGGTGCGTTCCAACGCTGGAACGCAAGGGACGTCATCAAGATGGCGCCCGGCTTTACTGCACCGCTACAGAGGACTGGGTAAAGTATAAGATACAGACTGCAAAGGCAGTCTGTATCTTCATGAAGTTTATTTCTGAAGATACAGACTGCCTGTGCAGTCTGTATCTTATACTTTACCCAGTCCTCTGTAGCGGTGCAGTAAAGCCGGGCGCCATGTTGATGACGTCCCTTGCGTTCCAGCGCTGGAACGCACCACTGACGTCATCAAGATGGCCGCCCCCGGCCTTACTGCTCCGCTACACAGCTATAGGTAAAAGCATAAGATACAGACTGCACAGGCAGTCTGTATCTTTAGGAATAGACTAGAGCTGGACATGTGGATGCAGGGGGAGCTGGACATGTGGACGCAGGGGGAGCTGGACGTGTGGACGCAGGGGGAGCTGGACGTGTGGACGCAGGGGGAGCTGGACGTGTGGACACAGGGGGAGGTGGACACGGGGGGAGCTGGACATGTGGACACAGGGGGAGCTGGACATGTGGACACAGGGGGAGCTGGACATGTGGACATAGGGGGAGCTGGACATGTGGACACAGGGGGAGCTGGTAAAGAGGGGGAGCTGGACATGTGGAAACAGGGGGAGCTGGACATGTGGAAACAGGGGGAGCTGGACATGTGGACACAGGGGGAGCTGGACATGTGGAAACAGGGGGAGCTGGACATGTAGAAACAGGGGGAGCTGGACATGTGGACATAGGGGGAGCTGGACATGTGGACGCAGGGGGAGCTGGACATGTGGAAACAGGGGGAGCTGGACATGTGGACATAGGGGGAGCTGGACATGTGGACGCAGGGGGAGCTGGACATGTGGAAACAGGGGGAGCTGGACATGTGGACATAGGGGGAGCTGGACATGTGGACACAGGGGGAGCTGGACATGTAGAAACGGGGAGCTGGACATGTGGATGCAGGGGGTGCTGGACATGTGGACACAGGGGGAGCTGGACATGTGGAAACAGGGGGAGCTGGACATGTGGAAACAGGGGGAGCTGGACATGTGGAAACAGGGGGAGCTGGACATGTGGAAACGGGGAGCTGGACATGTGGAAACAGGGGGAGCTGGACATGTGGACATAGGGGGAGCTGGTAAAGAGGGGGAGCTGGACATGTAGAAACGGGGAGCTGGACATGTGGACACAGGGGGAGCTGGACATGTGGACACGGGGAGAGCTGGACATGTGGAAACAGGGGGAGCTGGACATGTGGAAACAGGGGGAGCTGGACATGTGGAAACCAGGGGGAGCTGGACATGTGGAAACCAGGGGGAGCTGGACATGTGGAAACCAGGGGGAGCTGGACATGTGGAAACCAGGGGGAGCTGGACATGTGGAAACCAGGGGGAGCTGGACATGTGGAAACCAGGGGGAGCTGGACATGTGGAAACCAGGGGGAGCTGGACATGTGGAAACCAGGGGGAGCTGGACATGTGGAAACCAGGGGGAGCTGGACATGTGGAAACCAGGGGGAGCTGGACATGTGGAAACCAGGGGGAGCTGGACATGTGGAAACCAGGGGGAGCTGGACATGTGGAAACAGAGGGAGCTGGTAAACAGGGGGAGCTGGACATGTGGAAACAGGGGGAGCTGGTAAACAGGGGGAGCTGGACATGTTGGAAACAAGGGGGAGCTGGACATGTGGAAACCAGGGGGAGCTGGACATGTGGAAACCAGGGGGAGGAGCTGGACATGTGGAAACCAGGGGGAGCTGGACATGTGGAAACCAGGGGGAGCTGGACATGTGGAAACCAGGGGGAGCTGGACATGTGGAAACCAGGGGGAGCTGGACATGTGGAAACCAGGGGGAGCTGGACATGTGGAAAACAGTGGTTTTCTGATTTAACCCTATTTGGCCCAGTTCTCTCTGGCAGCTTCATAGAGGAGCTGGGGGCTGATCTGGAGATCCTGGGGGAATGGGGGCAGAGGTCCGACCCCTCCACCCCAGTCTCTTACAGGATAAGGGACAAGTATGTTTAAATCAGAAAGCTGTGATTCGGATCACAGAGAGCAGGGTGCAGCAGCCTGTAGTGGCTGCCCGAGTTAGCTAGTGATTGAGCCTGCGGTACCTCCCTGTGAGTGATGCACCTGTCTTAGGCAGAATGCAAATTATCTACCTCTATGGTATATGGGTCAGTCAGTGTATAGGGAAAATAATAGTCTTTGCATAATGGATTTAACTTTTTTTTACAGTTTTAACTACAGATCTCAGGTGAACCTGTTATACTGCCCATACATCCATGACATTGGGATAGTGAGCGACTCCGATGAGAAGACACCCCTTGTAAGTCACTGTTTCATTTTATGTGTCTATATATGTAAATGTAGAAGCCTCTAACACTGCTCTTAATTCACTATGAGTAATGGAGCAGAATATACCCTTTATTATTTAGAAAGCATTGTTGTCAAGCGAGGTTCCCTTTGAGTAACATAATCGGTTGGGGGCCCACTCAGACTTGCTCGCCCCCCCTAGGCTGAACCCCTAGCTACGCCCCTGCTGTGCTCACAGGGTCCCTTTGCTGTCAGTCCCTGCCTTTGCAATGCAAAATACATGTTTATAATTGACAGGATTCAAGTATAATAAAATATAAATATAATAGGTTCTTACCGCTGTTTTTAGTAGGTTTAGACACGTCTTCATTGGATATATGCTCATTGTCAGGATCACCTTTTCGACTTAATCGTTGACCAACAGTGGTCACATGGGTGTAAAACTGGTCTCCAGTGACTTTGTGATCTAGTGCAAGAGTGCGTAGTGTGACCTTTTTCCTGTGAGATCATCAGAGAGTGTGTGAGAAGCAATTACATGGGAGAATGTCTGAGATGTTCTATGTAGGTCAGTGCCACTTCAAAGCTTTTACTTTGCTGCAGAACTGTTCCATCATGTGTTCCCTTCCAAGGCTTTTGAAACTGGGCCACAGTTCCGAATGAAGCGCCATTATCTTCTGTAGTACAAATAACGCTTAATCTTTAAAAAAAAAAAGAGCACTGCTCAGTCATTACACACTCACGTATAGGCAGACTCTTCTGGCGATGGGATGGCTTCCTTTGGCCAGTTGATGAGACAGTTGAGAAAAATCAGACAGGCTAAACCAGACCAGCCCAACATAATGCCCACGAAAGGAGCACCCGCTTCATATATAAGCTGCAAAAAATTGGAATAAACAGGATTAAGGTTAAATGGGATGATTAATATTAGTGTATTATGTTAACAATAAAGAACCAAAACCTAACCCTCTAATTGTAGTTGTGCTATAGCCAAGTATTTGAACAACTATAACAGCTCTGTAAAAGGTTACCAAAAGAAAGAAAACTACAGACAAAATTTTAGGTAGGTATATACCAAATGGATGTTAAATGCAGCATGGAAATAAAACTACATAAATAATGTGAATGTATCATCTAGATTTCCATTTTTAGGCTTTCTGTGTGACCCGTGCATATTTCTTCTGGAGGAGTGGGGGCAACTAGCTTTTGTCCATAGTCAATTTTATTCAGCTTTCACTGTAATCCTGTCCGCAATGACAAAGACACTGCTGGAAAGTGATCTGTAGGAAGTGGCAGCGTAGGGTATTACTATACGGTCAATAATGTAAACAAGCGCCGAGCTGCTAGATCAACATTCGTTTACTGAGCCTGTTACATGGCTCGATAATCATTTAGCATGGGCTGAACAGACCTTGTTAGCGATGTACGTGCAGCCCTTGCCCTAAACTGTAATACATTACCTCTCCACACTTCCGGTCTTCTTCTGCCCTCTGCTCGCACCCTGCGGCTGCAGCTTCCAAGCAGCCTGTCTGAGCTGGAAGGCTGCTCAGCCAAACACTGACCGGGACCACCATGGCCAATGATTGGCTGGATGGCCTGTTAGCTCAGACATGCCGATCTGAAGCTGCAGCCGCGGCACTGGGGAAGAAGCAGAGGGCAGGAGAAGACCGGGAGCATGGAGAGGTAATGAGTTGTTAGCCGTCAGACGGGAATTGCTATTACATATAACAATGCGTGGTCGGCGGCCATTGATTTTAGGTCCAGACCTAAAGACTTTGATCAGCCGATGATTGTCGTCATCGGCTGATCATCGTCTCTTTTGCAGGGAACAATAATTGGCTGAATGGGCCTGATTTGGCCAATTATCGCTCAGTGTAATATGGCCTATAGTTTTAGGCTTAGTAGTAAAAATTAAATCAACAATATTTATAGGATTTATAGTACAGTTTTATAGTAAAAAGTAAATAAAATATGTTTAACATAATGACTTGAATTAAACAATAGGTAATTTACTTAAGATAGACTGGTCCAGATTTATCAAAATATAAAGAATAGTATGTAATCTGATGTAAACTGCCCATAGCAACAAGCTACAGCTTAGCTCTGTTTAATCTGGGCTATTACCTTTAACATAGTAATAACACAGGACAAGCATACTTGTCCTGGTAATGTCAGCTGTGTATGAAGCAGGCTTGGGCCAAATTCATACGTGGGTCACCGAGGGCCGCCATCAATAGCTAATACGGAGTGATCTTCATTGCCGGCTATTTTAATTGTTTAAAAGCTGGTGTCAAAACTGACTGCAGCATTTAAACAGTATGACTGTATGTGATTGGTGGTTCAGGGTTTGGATTGGCTACCTGCAACAAGATCACAGGGAGCTAATATGTTGTCATAGCAGTTCAATGCTATTCAAAAAATCCCCTTCAAAGTAAAAATTTAAATCCCCAGTGAAATGTCTGAACTAAAACACCATGGTCAAGATACAACAATTTGGAACAACTTTTGTTTTGTGATTCACTGTGCTTCTTCCAGCCCTTTCTCAAGAGCCTGAAGAAAAGCACTTACTTGCGAATCAGCCGTCTTTCTGGATAGCTGCGCCTTGACCATCATATTTGAAATAAATATATTCTTAGAAGATATTCTATGTGGTAAGTTTTGGAATCTTTAAGTTGATGTGAAATTATTTATAGATGACTACATTCACACATCCGTAGTGCAGCCTGCAACCACGGACCTGTGACTGTGGACTGCACTACGAATGTGCATTAGTTGTGCTCCGTGCTTCACAGCGCAGCACACTGAATATAGCCATCCCTGGATCTTAGCCCCGTACACACGTACAGATGTATGAACGGGGCCATTGAAATACATTGGTCCTATGCAACTGGGGACAGAACTAAGGATGTGTAAATAAGTCCTTACTGTGCATTTTCTATATGCAATACTGCATCACTTGTTAGTGACGGTGGGAGTGATGCCAGCTAACTGTTGGGTTTTTGTTTAACAGCTGTGGAATACCTAGTTGTCCGTGCCTTTAAATGGGTATTGTTAAATATCCAGCTGCCTGTAGTTCCCTTCAGTAAAATTATATACCCAAAAAAAGTTTAGGATAGAAATGGTTAATAAGAAAAAACAGGGTTGTAATAACAACCTGCACCACCAGATGTCACTCTATCCAATACTGAAACAACACACTTACAAGATATGTACATATAAATAGACTATGGGCATAGTTCAAAAACAATCAATTCTTTTATTAGCATGATTAATTAAAAACATGTAACAATAAAATAAAATATAGTATACTACATAAAGAAAGTAAAAAAAAATGACCACTTAATAAAAATACAATCAACACATCAACGCAGACAAATTATTATAATCTTAAGGTGCAAAAATTGTTCTGTAAAGTGCCTAACTTCTATGTCTATATAGCCATGTTCGGGTACTGTAACACACTTTAAGGGCCATCAAAGAATCTGCCAGGTCCCGTATCGCATCCCCTCAATAGACATTGCACTCATATTGCTGCATAAACTAGAGCTGTCCCTTGACAGCCGTTTTTTTGGACGGTCGTCACTTCCTGGCAAATGACTGACAGTTTTTTGCGGACATGTACATGCCTCCTAAAATGCATCTTATTTCTAGTAACAGGTCAGGGTGTAATTTATGTTGCCTTAATGGGGTTATCCAGCGTTAAAAAAATATGGCCATTTTCTTCTAGAGACAGCAGTATTGTCTCTAGAATGGAGCTCAATTGCAAACCAGACCTGAACTGCAGACAAGAGTGGTGGTGTCTCTGGAAGAAAGTGGTCATGGTTTCTAACGCTGATTAACCCTTTTAGGGTGCTTTCACACCTGACGGATCCACAGCGGATTCCTGGCTGCACATCCTGCTTAGCCAATCGGTGTGCTGCATCGGGGCAGCACACTGATTGGCTGAGCGGTACGTGCAGCCGGGAACCCCCAAAGCAAGCCGGATTGCGGAGCAGGTAGTGTATAAGCTCCAGCCGGGGGTTAACAGGGCAGTCTCCCGACATACTGGCAGTGGGATGTCCATCCTGCTGCGAGTATGTCTGCCCATATACTTTACAGGGCAGGGATCCGCAGCAGATCTCGCTGTGAATTTGCAGCGAAAAATCCGCTGCGGATCCATCCTGTGTGAAGGCATCCTTAAACATTGACAAACAAGTGTTTTATTTAATTTACCTTCAGGGCAGGGAAAGTGATGGCTGATGATGCATATGATCCAATCATTAACGACATCATGGTAGAACGCAGGCTTCCAAACATATTGGGTAGCTGAAACGAGACAATGGTCAGGCATTGATTTCTTTATTTTTGTTGCATCCATCTATTTTCTGTACTTCAACCGTTCTTTTGGGTAGTTTTTGTTCTTTAGTGACTGTTGCAATACAAATATTTGCTGAAGGTGGGTGTCAATAGTAATGTTACTGGCATACATAAACTAAAGAATTTCACGTTTCAAACATCACCACATTTTTCATCATTTAAGTCAGTCTGCATAAGGTCTCACATAACCGTATTTCAGATATAAACAACCTTTGGCTATGTTCACACAATGTCAAAAATAGAGAAAAGGCCGTTTTTGCTATTTAAAATAACATTTGTTTTTGCCGCAATTTAAATGACTGTTATGGCAATGCATTGAAGTCAATGGAAAGACGGACGTCCAATGCACACAATGTATTGAATAACGGATGCTATTGATGTGGACATCAAAATAATGTTCATGTTTATTATTTTCGGATGTCTTTTGCAAACAGCAGACGTTTTTTATTAGCTGTTCACACACAGTTTTTCTTTCGTCATTGTTTTTACTATTAAATTCAATGGACTTGAAATTAAGCCGCACCCATAGGCCCATTAATAACCCAAATTAGAATAATGTACCAACAGCCTAGGGCTGGGCGGTATACCGTGAAAATACTGATACCGTTACTGGCGTCGGTTAACCGACCTCAACTTGGCCAGGACGGTATCTGTGGTATTTTCTGTATTCCCCGTCTTCCTGGCGCCGCCTAATTGCTGTCCGGACCATGCAGGAGGCATTTAGAATAATCTATTCTGCTGCTGGGGGAGGGGGGACCTGGAAGCAGTCTCTAATTAAAGGGGTATTCCCCCCAAAATAATTTTTGCATTAATAGGTTGCCCACCCGTAGCTTTCCAATCTTTCCAATCTAAAGTTATTACGGATTCTGCACAGTTTTGCCGTTATCTAGATGTAGTCACCCCCACGGAATGCATAGAATCATCAGCAATGAGTCCAACCCGACACGCTCCCTGCTCCCTGCCCCGACCCTCCGAGACGGCATCACGTGTCCTCAATGGGCCGGGTTAGGCTTCTAACCCAGCCAATCACACACTGTTTAACCCCATTCCCGCCCACCCTCCACTGTGTGCTCCCCCTCGCCACGGAGCTCACCTGGCTCACACCCTGTATCCCTCCACCCAGAGCGTACCCACACTCTGTGCTAAAAAAAAAAACCTCCCCCCCCTGCAGCTCACCCGGTGGCCGTACCTGCGAGTGCAGTCCCGTCCCCAGCCGCCTGCCTCCACCGTGTAATGTAGGCAGCTTCATGCTCCACTACCCTGCGCCTGTCATCCCCATAGAGCCGGCTTCAGTGCGGGCTCCCCGCATCACACTGTGCCCCCCCACCCTTGCTAACACCTGGTGGACGCCCGCGGACCCCCGCGCCCCCCTCCGCAGCTCACCCGGTGGCCGCTCCTGTCAGTGCAGTCCCGTCCCCGGCCTCCTGTCCTCACCATGTAATGTACACAGGCAGCTGCATCACACTGTGCCGCCGCCAATCCCCCCGCATCACACTGTGCCGCCGCCACCACCCCCCCATCACACTGTGCCGCCGCCAATACCCCCGGCCCCCCCGCATCACACTGTGCCGTTTTGGCTGTGCAGCAATATGCTGCAAACTTCACAAGTAATACACAACGTTTTGGCGTCTCCTACGCCATTTTCAAGTGGCACTTGAAAATGGCGTAGGAGACGCCAAAACATTGTGTATTACTTGTGAAGTTTGCTGCATATTGTTATATGGAATAAATTCACGTTTGTATTACCATCGGAAAATGGGGGTTTAAAAAGGGGCGTGGCTTTAAAAGGGGCGTGTCATAATTATCGGTCGATTTATCGTTACCGCGGCGAGACCAGACAGCTAAATGACGTCTTATTTTAGACTCAAAATGAGGGACGTCATTTTAAATAGAGCAGAAAAAACATTGTGTGAACATAGCCTTTGAGTGATGTGGAGCTGTTTTATGTGACCCATACTAGTGTATTGGTCCTAATAAACCACTCCATGCCATGTTGTCTTTTACACAAAATAGCTTTCCAAGGAATTCTTGTCTTATGCTATGGCTATGTACCCAGTCTTGTTATATAGACGGCTGCTAAATCCATCTACATTACGAAACGGCCGCCATTACGAAACGGTGCCCACTGGTAAAAAGAAATGTGATTCCCCCCCTTCACTTGGCACAATTACCAGCTCAGTTCCCACATATTAAGAACATAAAGCTAATAATAAACATAGCAGGGAAGAGATTAACTAGTATAATACAGTTATGTAAACAGGGAAATACCTCATGCAAAGGACCTACCAATATATAGAAATAAAGTGATTTATTTAAATGAAAAACACAAAGAAACTGACTTAACAATAATGACATGTCAGTTTTCTGTGGCCGCTATTCATTGAATAGCGGCCACAGAAAACCCTGTCAGTGCACACTATGGAACTCTGCGGCGCTAAAGATAATCCGGTTGGTACTGCAGTGGCTGGTCTCATACATGGTCTCATGCATCATCATAACGGCTGTGTCAGTCCAATAGTGTAGTGCTTTAGCTGTTTCAGAGCTCACTGTCTCAATGAATTATGATGTAGGGCGTCTTGTTGAAGTGTCAGTGCGCAATATACATCCAGCTTAAGGACCATATATCACGGACATGTAAATACGGCTTCAGGCTATGTTCACACTATGTAAAAACAATGTCCGTATTTAAAAACAATTGCCACTGTTGTGCAAATAGTGTCCGTTGTTTTTACATAGTATGAAAATAGCCTCAGTGTGTTTGGGAATGCAGGCCAGCATGAGTAACAACAGCACATGTAAAGTAAGTCTTTATTAGCAGTTGCTGTGCCCTTAAGATTTCATTTCTTTACAATGCATGAGAAAGATAAAGAGCGCCAAAAAGGAAACACCTGCCACTAGAACTGGTAAAACCAGTTATGAAACAAGTTTACATTGCATAGAGCTATAGTGCCACAGGCATCGAAGAATTTTAATTGAAAGTTAAAAAAAGGTGGTTATAGCAAAAATTTACTCCAGCTTAAAGCTGACGTAGATTTTTACTCTGTGGTACACAGACAGTGTTTTGTGTGGAATTTCTGCCCCGTCTTCTTCTTTCGCTTTTTAATGCAGACAGCAGTCATTATTTATGCTGACTAAGGAATCCATGAATTTTCTTGCTTCGGTCTAGCACCAAGGTGCTCACTTCCCTGCCTCCAGCTGCATTCACATGTCTATGATACACGGATGATATAAGGTCCATGTGTTCATTGTATATCATGGACTGAACTCTATATCATGGCCTCCTGCATCATAATTTATTTATGATATAGTGAGCTCCGGAACTGCTAAAACAATAAGCTATTGAACTGGCCGAGCCATATCAGTTCAGCATTGCCCTCCTTAACCCTTTGAGGACCAGGCCAAAAATGACCCAGTGGACCGCCCAAATTTTGATCTTAGTGTTTTTGTTTTTCCCTCCTCCCCTTCTAAGAGCTCTAGCACTCTCAGTTTTCTATCTACAAGCCATGTAAGGGCTTATTTGTTACAGGAGTAGTTGTACTGTGTAATGGCGTCTTTCATTCTACCATAACATGTATGATGGAATCCCAAATATATTATTTATGAAGATATAAATAGGTGAAATCGTAAAAAACGATGCAATATGGTAACGTTTGGGGGGGTTCCTGTGTCTACGTAATGCACTATATGGTAACAGCGACATGATACAATTATTCTATAGGTCAGCCCGAACACAACCACATGCAGGTTACACAGATTCTCTAATGTTATATATGTATTTTTTTATGAAATCCTTTTTTTTGGCAATTAAATATTAAAAAAATGGGCCTATTGTGACGCTTATAACGGTTTTATTTTTTCACCTATGGGGCTGTATGGGGTGTCATTTTTTCCGCCATGATCTCTAGTTTTTATTAATACCATATTTGTGAAGATCGGACGTTTTGATCACTTTTTATTGATTTTTTTTAATATATAATGTAACATAAAATCGGTAATCTGCACACTTTTTTTCCTCTTTTCGTGCACGCCGTTAACCGATCACATTGACGCTTGTTATATTTTAATAGATCGGACAATTACGCACGCTACAGTATATTATATGTTTATCTATTTATTTATTTTTATATGTTTTATTTATATAATGGGAAAGGGGGGTGATTTCAACTTTTATTGGGGGAGGGGTTTTGGGGGAGTGTAATAGTGTTTTGAACTTTTTTTTTTTACACATTTGAAGTCCCTTTGGGGGACTTGTACATTCACTACTTTGATTTTTACACTGACCATTGCTATGCCATAGGCATAGCATTGATCAGTGTTATCGGCGATCTGCTCATTGAGCCTGCCTGTGCAGGCTCAGTGTAGCAGATCGCCGATCGGACTGCACGGAGGCAGGTGAGAGACCTCCGGCGGTCCGTTTCAACGATCGGGACCCCCGCAGTCACACTGTGGGGGTCCCGATCGGTAAGTGACAGGGGACTCCCCCTGTCACTTACACTTAAACGCCGCGGTCGCAGCGTTTAAAAGGGTTAATGACACGCGGCAGCGCGATCGCTGCAGCGTGTCATTACCGGTGAGGTCCCGGCTGCTCACTGCAGCCGGCCCTCACCTGCTGTGAAGCGCGCTCCGCTCCGGAGCGCGCTTCATAGCGGGAGAAACACCCAGGACGTAGAGTTACGTCATGGGTTGTCTGGGGACAGACTTCCATGATGTAACCCTATGTCCAGGGTCGTCTAGGGGTTAAAGGAGAAGTCCAGCGAAAATTTTTATTAAAGTATTGTATTGCCCCCCAAAAGTTATACAAATCACCAATATACACTTATTACGGGAAATGCACATAAAGTGCTTTTTTCCCTGCACTTACTACGGCATCAAGGCTTCACTTCCTGGATAAAATGGTGATGTCACGACCCAACTCCCAGAGCTGTGCAGGCTGTGGCTGCTGGAGAAGATGATGGCAGGGGGACACTGAGGGACACAGGGCACTGGAGGGACACTGAGCATCCCTCTGCCATCATCCTCTCCAGCCGCCACAGCCTGCACAGCTCTGGGACTCGGGTCGTGACATCACCATTTTATCCAGGCAGTGAAGCCTTGATGCAGTAGTAAGTGCAGGGAAAAAAGCCGTTTATAAGCATTTACCATAATAAGTGTATATTGGTAATTTCTATAACTTTTGGGGGGCAATACAGTACTTTTATAAAAAATTTTGCTGGACTTTTCCTTAAAGAATTATGATGGAGAAAACAGTTCAGTATGTGATTAACATCTATCTTGGGGACCATGTATCATGGATGTGTGAATGCAGCCTTAGGCTGTGTTCCCACCAAAACTGTCTGGTTTTGCCCATAGCAACCAATCACAGCTCATATATTAGTGACCTCTGGTAAAATGAAAGCTGAGCTGTGATTGGTTGCTGTGAGAAAAAACAGACTTTTGGTTACAGGCATCTTGGTAAATCTATGGGGAATTTACTAAAACAGTCTATTTTATCGACTTTTACAGACAGACTTTAAATGCACAAGAGTTCTCACAGTGGCTAAGGCTGCTTGATATATCTGGTGACCTGTGCAAAGTCTTGTCTAAATTTGTACTGTCTGGTTTTAGTTTACACTAACTATTTGTCTTATGTCTTACTTCAGGCAAAGGTAATGCTCCAACGTATACTGTGAATTGGTGGGGTGAATTTAAGAAAAAACATTTTGTATTTGTGTGTGTTAGTGTGTGTGTGGGGGGGAGTAATGCCATTCATTGTACAGTTATGATTATTGATGTGTATGACATGATCCCTAAAATCTGCGATTCAATATACAGCCTGCTGTAGCAGAGGCCTTGGGCTGTGCTGGCAATGGCTTGGCTCCCAGCGATTGTGTTGTAGGGAGCGGATCTGATCCTTCATACCAGTAATGAGGTACGTAAGACCATTTTGACAACGGCATCCCAATGCTTAAATAACTAGTACAGTCATCACTCCGTGCCAGCTATTAGCATCGGCTGAGAGCCACCGGGAGTCATTGTGTATGGAGCGGGCTGGAGTCCCGGACCCCCTCTATACTTTATTGATGGCTCCATGATAAAAATAGATGTCATGGGTTGTTAAAGGGTTAGTTGTGTTTTCGGGATTTGTGTTGTTTTTCATAATGCACTACGCTCTGGATATGGCATTTGTTTCGATGTTTTTCTATAGACTTCTTAATAGAGCTTGAAAAATGTCAAAAAACATGTTTTATGAAATTAGGTTTAAAAAATTAAAACACTTGAAATACATGGCATATGTTGGAAGCATTTAAAAATGATGAGAAAAATGCTCAAATGTTGGCACCAACATATCACTTCAAAAAATATGACTTTACACAGATTATAATCACATGATCCATGAAAAGGAATTATATCACATGGACAATGCTTGCCCTAGTTATATGACTGTATTCATGCACACATTCCAGATTTGTCACAGCAGAAGAATTTTTGTTAAATTAATTGATCTCATTCATACTGAAGAAACAAGTTTCTTGAGAAAATCAGATAATAAAATTGGAATCGTGATGTTAAATTTTGTACACATATATTGCATCTACAGCACAGAAGGAGTTAACAAAATGCAGGGCAGGTAGGCTGAAGCCAATCAGGAGCTGCTGCTGCTCCACACCCCTCCAGCATGCATCAAGGACATGAGGAGTCACTGACAGGAAATAGTTGTGTATGTGAAAACAAACCCTTCGTGGGGGTTTCTCTGCATGTTATGCAGTGTCCCAGGGTGACATTACTACTGTTTAATAAGCAAAATACCTGTGTCTGAAGCATGTGACTCGCACACTTAGGTCTCTACAGATGCCATTTCTAAAAACATCATGCGATTCAGCTATTTGTTCCATATTTAACATGATGTGATGTTGTGCTCTATCAACAATAATAAGTATAGTGACTTTTCATAAAGGTACAGTAAAATAATACGACTCTAATAAAGAAGGGTGGCTCAAGGTCCATGTCCTCCTACTTTCACCTGCTCCTCTGGAGGTACTTTGCTTGGACAAGTAGGATAGAAACATAGAAGATTGTCGGCAGAAAAAGACCACTTGGTCCATCTATCTTGTATTACTTATTTCCTTTCTTATTGTAAAAGTTATATGTAATGTGGCTAATGATTGGCTGAGCAAGCTGAAAGCCCTGTGATGCGCACAGTAGCGGATTAAAATTGTTCCGTTTTGGGTGGTAGCTTGGGGACCTGAGCTCCTGGAGGGGGCGGCATGGCCACGCAAAAAGGCTTTTACTTTCAGTGGTGTATTGTCTCCTGGCTACAGTTCTGCCATGTTTTGCAAAAAATTGCTGCTTTTTTACAGCAATTTTGCACAAATCAGGGCATCATGACATTATCTATCCTGTACTATAAATACCACGCTAGTGCTGTCATAGTTACAGTGGGGTGGGCCCAAGCTTAGTGAACAGCCTATGGTAAAGTTAATCCGCTCCTGGATGCACACTAGCAGCCTTTTCTCTCCCATTCACTGCTCTGCAACTCGGAAGTGAGAGAGATCTGAGGACGGCGGCCGGAGACGACGGGGGCGCGGCCGACAGGAGAGGGATGGTAAGTATATCAGCTGTGTGTGTCTGTGTTTGTAGTTATGGCTTCTGCGCTGTTTCTGTGAATTCCCCAGCAACTCACCCCCTTTGAATGCTGAAAATCTCCTAGACAGAGTCCACTCCGATACTGCTCCCTTCTTCTGGCCCCCACTGCTGTGTGGCACTGTCAGCGGTCAGAGAGACCGGAGAACGGTCTCTCTGACAGTGGTGCTGTGCCTCCGGTCTCTCTAAGAGCAACAACACTGGGATGCAGGACGGGAGCTGGATTGCGGCTGTGCGGCACTGTCAGCTGTGTGCTGCCAAAGAGTGAGGCTGTGCCGGCGGGGTTACAGGATGGGAGTGGGGCTAGGACGGCTGTGCCTGTGCGGCACTATCGGGGGTGAGGGCACTGCCGGAAGGGTTGCTGGACGGCAGTCCTAGTTGGGGTGTGAGGTGGGGTGCCTGCTGTAAGAGACCAGAGACACAGCAGCACTGTCAGAGAGACTGGTCTCCGGGCTCTCTGACATCATGCATCCCTACTGTGAATGTAGTAATAACAAGCAGTAGGCAGGAAAGAAAGCGAAGGGGGCGGGTACAAGCACTGCAAGATGGGAAATGTAGTTTCTCGGCCGGAGCCATCTTGGATTTAGATCTGCTTTTAGAAAAACTTGTAACCCAGTAAAGGGAGCAGCTAGAAAGATGGGAGATGGCTTAAAACCAGTGAGCAAAACCAGTTAGGTTTGGGAGCATTTAATTTTTTAGCTGTTGGCGGAATACCCCTTTAAGTCTTTCCTGATATGTTTTATTCCTGACACCCTCTATCGTTTTTTGTAACCCGTCTTTGGGCCCATTCTATTTCATCAATATCCAATTTTAGTTGAGGTCTCTGGGCACAGTATTCCAGATGTGGTCTCACTAGAGCTCTATACAGAGGGATCATTATCTCCATCTTCCTACTGTTTATACCTGTAGCTATACAGCCCAGCATATGATTAGCTTCAGCAGACAACAGCAGCTCAGAACTGGGGGAAGGAGACTTAACAGACAATAACAAGTATGGAAGGAATTATGTATTCAATCTCCTTCCTCCAGTCCTGAGCTGCTGTTTTCTGCTAAAGACACAAAAAACTGTGTGTGAGCTTTTCTCTCTGTCACCCCCTCCTCCCCCCTCCCTATGTGCAACTTTGTAGCAACTCTGTAATGCCTGGAGGGTTAATCACAGTGAGCAAGTTGACCTCAGATTAACCCTCCCAGTATTACAAAGAAGCTACAAAGTTTCAGATAAAGCCTGCCAGGGAGTTATTTACATCAGCCGTCTTGGAAGGGAGGAGAAGGAAAGAAAAGCTCACACAAACAGATTTTTGTGTCTTCAATAGAATGTAGCAGCTCAGAAAAGGGGGAAGGAGACTGAATAGATAATAACAAGAAATGAGTGCAAGAGAACAACAAGCCCCAGTGGCCGATGTCCAGAAGGTCAACTAATTACAACTATTGCTGATGAACTACCTGTTAAAGAGTACCATAAGGGTATCAAAAATATCAGATATATGGGCATTTTTACATATGCTTAGGGCTCGGCCACACTAGCGTTTTTCTTTGTTTCTAACGGATCCGTCCATATTAATTAAACGGATGAGCATAAACTGATGAGCAGACTGATGCAAACTGATTGCAAAATGTTCATCTTTTTTAATGGTCCGTTTGTATTTTGGCTTAAAAAAAACTGACTTTTGTACATCAGTTTGCATCCGTTTGCATCAGTCAGCATCCGTTTATTTTTCTTCTTTGGTTTCTTGCTGCTTCTGCGCATGCTCAGTGCAAAAACGGATGAAAAAAACGGATGTGAACGGAAATACTTTCCGTTTTAGATCCGTCCTCATTGACTACAATGTAAAAAAAAAAACGGAAGTGCACTTTCCGTTCGTGATCCGTTTTTTTTAAGCGGAAAGAAAAATACTGCAAACATTATTTTTTCTTCCGTTCAAAAAAACGGATCTTGAACGGATTGCATGCAAACGGAGCACAATTAGGGCAAACGGAGCACACTAAAATAGCATGGGAGTCTATGGGGATTTTAACGGATCCGACAGTTTCCGTTTTGCTTACTCTAAAACGGAAAAGGTAGACGGAATGGTGCCGGATGGTCAAACGCTGATGTGAACGTAGCCTTAGACGACCAAGCCTTTAACCGAAAAGCAAAGGGAGAGAGTTCACCACTTTCAGCATCAGTTGCTAGAGGAATGCCAATGACAGATTTTTTGAGTGGGCCCCTTAATTCTTTAGTCAGTGGCCGTTGTTTAACGCTAAACTATGGACAGAAATTTATCTTCATAATCAATAATTCCGGGTGATGTTTTACAACGGCCATTGTTTGCCTAATCTGTGTGTAGTGGGAACATAGCCTAAAACTGAAAGACATCCTGTAGGACTGTGCCTCTGTAAAGCCTAAAAGGCATACACTATGGGGGAGATTTATCAAATATGGTGTAAAGTGAAACTGGCATAGTTGCCCCTAGCAACCAATGAGATTCCACCTTTCATTCCTCACAGACTCTTTGAAAAATTAAAGGTGGAATCTGATTGGTTGCTAGGGGCAACTGAGCCAGTTTCACTTTACACCATGTTTGTTAAATCTCCCCCAATGAGCACACTTTGGGGCCTACTTCACACATCTGGTTCCCATGGAAACAGATGGATATCCATTTTTTTCTGGCATTGTTACAAGTGCTTTTAATGGTGTGTTTTTTTAAAATAGCTGCAGAAACACTTGTCCAAAATCACACTATGTTCACACTGAGTAAAAAAGAGAAAAGGTGTTCTCTTTAAAAAAAATAATATTAATAATAATAATGTCTGTTATTACCTCATTTTAATTGACGTCAATGGAATGCATTGAAGTCAATGGAAGGACAGCCACCAAATGCACATAATGTATTAAATGATGGACGTTGTTTGTGCAGACGTCAAATTAATGGTCATGACAATTATTTGCTGACTTTTTTTTTTTGCAAACATTGGACTTTTTTTTCACTGTCCTTACTGTTAAATTAAATGGACCTTCAAATAAGAACCACACCCAAAAGGGCCTAAACTAGAATAATGTACTAATGATGGACTTCATTTAAAAAAAAAAAAAGGAAAGAAAAAACATCATATGAACATAGCTTAACCCATTCTGGACCGGTCTAATTTTCGTTTTTGCGTTTTCGTTTTTTTTCCTCCTTGTGCTTAAAAGGCTATAGCAGTTGCATTTTTAGGCTATGTTCACACAACGTTAACACCCGGTCGTTCCGGTCTCAATGAATTCCGGCCACAGAAAACTGACATGTCAGTTTTTTCCGGCGCCGCATGGGATCCCGGCCTGAGCGGCGAGAAATACGGTAGTAGTGTGAACATAGCCTCACACCTACAGACCCACATGAGCCCTAATTTGTACTTTGCAATGACAGGCTGAATTTTTGCATAAAATATGCTGCAAAACCAGAAAATAAAATATATGCACCGTTAAAATTGAAAAAAAAAAAAAAAAAAATTCTTTTTAATCGCTTTATTACAATTTTTCTGGATTTGATGCGACCAAAATGCGCATTTTTGCACTTTGGGATTTTTTTGCGCTTATGCCGTTTACTGTGCGAGATCGAGAATGTGATAAATTAATATTTTGGGCGATACGCGGCGATAACAAACATGTTTATTTTTATTTTTTTATTTATTAAATGGGAAAAGGGGAGTGATTCAAACTTTTATTAGGGGAGGGGATTATTTATTAATCATACAACTTTTTTTTTTTACACATATACAGGAAGCCCCCCTGGGGGACTTCTAGTATATGCACACTGATCTCTCATAGAGATCTATGCTGTATAGTTATACAGCATAGATCGATGAGATCAGTGTTCTATTGCTTTTGGCTGCTGCAGCCAAAAGCAATAAAATGCCGAGCAGGGATCAGCGCCATTACGGCGCAGACCCTGGCCAGCACCAGAAGCCGAGATCGCCCCTCTGTGACAACGTCACGGGAAGTGATCTCCCCACTAGACACCAGGTATCGGCTGCAGAAAGTCTTCAGATGCAGCTGTCAACTTTGAAAGCTGCATCTAAAGACTTAATTAGCGGGCACGGCGCTAATAGCCGTGGTCCCGGGCTACATGCCGCACCCGGGACGCGGCGGTTCAGAACGGGGTCGCCGCGCGGTCCCGCTCTGAACTTCCCCACCCGCACGAAGACATTCAGCTACGCCCTTGTGTGGGTAGGGGTTAAGGCTGTTTTAAAGTTTAGGATAATTAAGTGCCATTTAAACTTTTTTTTCGAAATACTTAGGTAGACTCACCTCTCCCCGTGCCTCCCCAGCATCTGATCGCTGTTCTGGGACCCCCACTAGCATAGGGATATGCACCAAAGCCGAAGTCACGACCCGGCTGATGGACTGGCCGCTCAGCCAGTCAGTGACTGGGACGGGACGCCGCTCGAATCACCACTGATTGGCTAAGCGGGATGTTTAACCGTACCCGTACAGCATGCCGTACCCATGCGTCAAGTTATTTCTTTCACCCTCTTTGGTATTGTCAAAAAAGCCCCCTGCCTTGAATTCTCCTTTAACAAATGCCACTCAAGATCTGTATGCCTCCATGCCCAATCATATTTAATTTTGTTTTCAGGCTAAAGGCGGCCCAACAGGGTACCAGAGACTCTTTTTTATTGTACTAGCATGGTGTGGTTTCCCTCAGCAAAATTAGCTGTGCACCAAAGGTGCCGGAAGCTGGAACTGCAGCAGTAAGACAACTCCTTTAAGTACAAAACTAAAAACTACTACTAGACTGACTATTGATTTAAACAATAAGGGGGAGATTGATCAAACTGGTGTAAAGTAGAATTGGCTCAGTTGCCCCTAGCAACCAATCAGATACCACCTTTATACATTATATTATTACATTATTATATTGCACTATATTTCAATACATCTAGATTATATATACATAAGTCAGACCACTGTTTTTAGAGCAGAGTGGTGGTCTGTAACCTAGACAACAAGCTGTCAACAATAAGAGGGAAAGAGCAGCATCAGAAGAAGGAGGCAAGTTTGCTAATCGAATGTGTTTGCAAAAATATTTAACTTGACGAGTCCTATAAGTATAAATTTGGGATGAGGGTATCCTTTAAGTCCTACAGAGGCTGAGCATGCACACAGCTGCTGTATTCAGCCAGGGCCAAGGAACCTCTGATCTTGTGACCTAAAAACAATTGATGGCCTATTCACTTTCAATAGGAGCAGAGGCTGCAGTAACTCATTGCTGCTGCTACACTGAAGAGGCTGATAAGCAGGGGAGTGAGGGGTCTGTTTCCCACGGTTCAACTACTGATCAATCTTTTTTTTTTCCTTGAAAACCTATTAAAATCTACAACAGGCAAGGCATGGCAGGATGTCCCCCTTTTAAAGTACTACCCAGGCTGACAGCGTCTTTAGCCAATTCACTTAACAAACCAATACTACTTTACCACTGAAGTACCAACCAGAGCCACTGTCTACAGCAGCAATGCTTCAATGAACAACAGAAGCCAAAGTAGAAGTTCCTGTAATTTACTGAAACATCACTGAAACCAAATGAGGGTAATATCTAACCCTGCAAAGCAGTACTCCTAGCAGAGACAAATTCACTAAAAATAGTATTTGTGAAACGCATTAGCATATCAAAATATGTCACACATAAAAAAACATGATATGTTTCACATGGGTATAACAAAAAACTTACTGTTAAAGATGTGAAGGTCAGACAGATACCTCCAAAGCCATTCAGAGACAGAGCAAGAAATATAACAGGGGCTAAAACTGTGAAAAGAATATCAAACCTTGTAGTTATACAAATACCAAATACTTATAAACAGATACTAGCATAGGAAAAAGCCACAAATAAAGAATATTTTGCTGCAAAGCCTTAAGGCGTTTTCAGACAAAACATACTGATGAGCTATCCACAAGATAGCTCATAAGTCAGTGATCGTCAGGATGCCAACACCCAGTACCCCCTGCAATAAGCTATTCAGCACCCGCATTACACAGTGAACAGGGCTAGAAGCCGTTGTCTTCACACCAGGGCTAGTTACTGCAGCTCAGCTGCCATTCACTTAAACAGGACCTGAGTTGTAGTTACAAGTTCTTACCGCTACGCGATGAACAGAGAAAACTGCTTCTGTCCCCATTCACTTTGTAGTCACTGTGTAGCAAGGTGTTGACACCCTGCCGATCACTGACTGATGAGCTATGCTGTTGATCGCTTATAGGTGTGTTCACACTATGAAATACATGAGGAAATTTTAAGTGGCAGCCACGCAACGGACGCCAATTAAAGTTCCACCTGTCCTATTAACTCAATGAATTTCTCAAACTTAATCCGCTGTCCGCCCAAAGAATTGACATGTCAATGTATTTATTTTTTTGAATCTAGGTTAAAAATGAATACCTAACTTTGGTTGCAACAGAAATCCCCAAATCCTGAATGAGAAAAAAGGTGCCACAGTGCTGATTCAGTGTTGCATTTCTGAAAGGGGTATTCCCATCTCAGTATGTTATCCCCTATTCCCATCTCAACTAATATTGGTAAACTTGTGGGGCACATTGAGTTAAATGTTCTTGCAAATATATTATTTTCTGTCTACTTTAAAGCATTAAGGGGATGCAGTAGTAAATCAACCCCCTTCATTCTTGGGATCAATGGGGCTCCCAGAGTCAGAACTTCCTCTTCCTCAATATGCCATCACAAAATAGGAATATCCTTTTGATATTAAGAACAAATCACATACCTGATGGATCATATCCAGAAAGAGCAATCAAAGCACATGAAAGTGCAAAACAGAAGCTGTGAAAAATTAGAAAAAAAATAGTCACATAAAACACATCCTTTTACTGTACTGTTAATTGCAAACCTAACTAAAATTTAACTTTACAAATATATGTAGATTTTCTTAGTTGGACCTCCTTTGTGTACCACAGAATAATAATTCACGATGCAACTTGGAAACAATAAAAAGGGATGGGGCTTATCAATCTTTATTTCTACTGCAGACAGGGCAGAGGCAATGCAGATATTACATGTTATGCGGTGATGTCTTGAACAAGAAACCAGGACTTATAGAAACTGTAACTATGCTATCTTTGGTGACAAATCCAGGTTCTGTCTGGTAACCGACAATGCTCAGGTTCAAGCACAGAGGCCTAGTGGTGAGCGCTTCAATCCTGACTTCCTGTGGACAACATACTGCCCCAACTACTGGAGTGGTGATTTGGGGAGCCATCCATACAACAGTCACCCCTAGTAATGATACAAGGGACACAAACAGCTCAGAGATATGTTCAGGACATTCCACATGTATTGCTGCTCATGGCAGGGCTTCCAACTGGCATTTTTCAGCAGGGTTATGCTCACCCACACACCCAAAAGTTTTTCCCGGGAATGTCTCTGCCAGATTACATATAAACGTATCCTTTATTTATGATATTGCAATCACTAACTTACATACATTATCATTACATACCTTCCCACTAATCTGAGTGGACGGGGTCCATATCGATCCATTAGAATCCCCAGTGGGAGAGTCGCTGCACTCAGCAGGAAGGAGCCAATGGTAAAACCTAAATTCAGCATTTCTTCTTGAGCAGTACATGTAAGCCAGGGCTTATTATTAGGTGAAGTTTCATTTGTAGTTAAAACTGATGAATCAGATGAATTTGACTCTGAAAAATTGAAGGAATAAGTTTTATAAGGAAAAAGTTTCATTTTAGCATTCTAAGATCATTACATCAATAAGAAACATTATCTTATATAGGAACTTTCCTTGCAGATAAAGCTCGGGGTCCCAAGGTTCAAATCTTTAATGTTTTGTGCATTTTATATAAATCTTCGGGAACATATATTAGGACCGGCGTACCCATCCCTAATAACCTTGCTGGATTCACCTATAGGTGCACGCCTCTTAGTAAATTCGGTAAAACCTGCACTTAGAGCTGCTATTTACACCTATGGAGGTACACTGGCGTACACCAGGGGCACATTTTGATGAATGTCACCACCTGTCTTACTGCACCACACAAGTACATGTGGTTGCATCATTAATCCTCTTAAATCGGAGGGAGACAATGTAATTTATGGATCCTGGTATGTGTTACTCAAATGGGATCCTTCTCCATTATCACCAAATGTTTAAGTAGGGCAATACAGCCGACTCTGTACCCACAATCTGCCCCCAAACCACTTGTATTGTCAGATAGCTGCTTTTAATCCAAGATCTGTCCTGGGGTCCATTTGGCAGATGATGCAGTTATTGTCCTAAAAAACTACTTTTAAACTTACAGCATTGTGTCAAACTGGAGTGGCCTAGAGTGTTTGTGCCTTGGGCATGTGACGCCTCTCCTTTTTTCTCTCACCCTCTTCACCATTAGCAATGCCTCTGGGTAGGATTTCTTCTAGTCATCACTTGTCTGAACACTGCACATGTGCTGGATCGTTAAGGCACAGGTGCAGGGGAGGCAAAGAGGGTGGCATCACCTGTCGAACGGACCCCAGGACAGATCTTGGATTAAAAGTAGCTATCCGATGGTACAAGCAGTTTGGGGGGTTAGATTGTGGGTACAGAGTCGCTTTAAGGAAACATTTTTACAAAATGTTCCTATAAATGGTTCCATGAAAAACATGTATATGTTTTGGATTACTTTATGTTTTTTTCCTATTTGATACTACTCTTGTCTTTTCTTGTGATCAGCATTTACAATGTTAAATAAATAATAAAAAAAAAATTAAAGCAAATTTTTCCGGTTAGTTCCAAAATCCAGGTAAATTACGTAGAAAATTGTCAGCAGAAACAGACCACCTGGGCTATCTACTCTGCCCTTATATTACAGTTGATTTTTATTCTGCAAATATCTTGGGAAGCAAACTACATACACATTCTCAATTTTCTTGGAATTATACATGTTTCTCCCCTCACTTCACAGATTCACAAGAAATACAGTACTTGAAAATCTCCTTTCATACCTGTGCACAGATGTGAATAAAATCCTTCTTGTTGCAACATTATGAGCAAGGACCCCCATCCAAATAAAACTGCTGAGAAGAACAGATTCTCCAATACTGCCGTGCAAGCAATCCACCAGCGACGGGTGTAGGCTGTCTGCAAGGAAGGTGCCATAGTTGCAGCGCAAGAAGCAACAGTTTGGTTGCAAAAGGCGCAGTAGAAGAAGGCAAGCAAAGATGTCTGAAAAGAAAAGGATATTCATATTAACACATATATGTTACTATATAATTTCATTACACAAAAAATTGTAGAGACCCTCTGAACAGTTATAGTTTCCATTTAGTTAGTATCCTTCAAGAAACAGGATAAGGTATGAGACTGTGGAGGGTCTGACAGCTTCATTCATTTTCTATGGAGCTGCTGAAGAGCCAAATGCTTTTAGCTCTCTTCAGCAGCATCTTAGAGAATGAATGGAGACCCCCGTGATGTCTTAGTTATGCCCTATTCCGTAAATACTGTAGATATGATATAACTTCTCCAGAATGGCGATACCTCTTTAATGCCAGCATTTATTGGCGCAAAAGTGGTGCACAAATAAGCATTTTAAAACAGCTGGAAAAGAAATTTTGGGCAGGGAAATAATTTAAAAGGCACCAAATAAATGACAATATGAGACACTTTCAGCAGGGGCGTAGCTAGGATTCACGGGGCCCCATAGCAAAAATTTTTAAGGGGCCCCCTCCCCTAAGCACAACACAAAGCACTGTGTGTGTATATATATATATATATATATATATATATATATATATATATATATATATATATATATATACACACACACACGACATTGGGTCGCTTACACGCTGCAATACATAAATGGTTAAGCAGAAGGACACACACTCTTACCTTCTCCTCCAGGCCCCCCTCCTGCACGGGCCCCATAGCAACTGCCTACCCTGCCTCTATGGTAGCTACCCCCATGACTTTCAGATATCAAGCTGCTGGGAACAGAAAAACTCAAAAACACACTTTTTCAGACTTTTCATTTATCCCCCAATCTGTGAAACCTATATCTAGAATGTAGAAGTAAAGCAGATCCCTAGTTTCTGGATTCATAATCAGATGCCACAGAAAACATAATCTGATTCTGAATACCAACTGACGCTATAAAAAGAACTCTGCTTAAAAGAAAAAAGTCTTGGACACTTGGTGTTTCCTTCTCTGTTATCTGCCGCTCATTGCCTGCTATTAGACTCAGTCCACCTCTAGCAACAGAAAGCCCAAATCTGAGCCCAAAAATAAGGGTTGAGGATTAGTTACTGCTATTTGCCAGAGGGACAGAGAGCCTGGGTTGTGTCTACGTCCTCCAGGCGATACATGCTATCCCTGCAGCAGCAGTTTGGTGTGTAGTGTGTTCTCTTCATTGCTGTCATGCTGATGTTTTGTTTCTGCTTACATAGAACATTACAAAGCCAGTGCATCAGTTGTATCTTCTCTTTTTACATGCCATTTACAGTTGGGTACTGTAAATCACAACCCAACACAATGCCAGCCTGTTCAATCCAGTGCACCTTCACCAGCACTGTGTCATGATACTGCAGTAAGGAATAGGTTTTGTTACTGGCCATACAGCTAAGGAAAGGGAAAGTTCCTGTGTGTGCACTGCGGACATCAGCTCAGCTCTGGTCCTGCACTTTAAATTGGAGAGAACGAGAAATAGCTGTACACCATAGAAGGAACTCAATGTCAGCAGCAGGAGCATTAAAATTACCATCCCCATTCTGAAGGGTTAAGGTGTTACTGTCAGTTCAATAAATTTCAATGTAAATTAGGGTGTTCTGAGACCCCCCTTTAATCTCTAGACATAGAAGAAGGGCATGGCAGAGTTCTTCACTCCCTGGCTTAGGGATCAATACGACAGACTACAGGGGACAGGCTTCATCATATGTATAAAAATCTTTAGAAATGTACTAGGTTTGTACTAAGTTTTTCTATTATAAGTAAAGAAATGGAGCTAGGCTTTACTTTACCTGGGGCAAAGGTTCAGTGGCTTGTTGTTGCTCCTTGTGGCAACCAACATGTAGGGCACATCCTCTGGTTGTCTTTCCAGCTGTGCCCGACTAATGGTAGTACTGGCTTATGCAGGGAGGAGTCTTCAGGTGATGGGTTTTGTTCACATCATACTAATGGTCTCTAACATATATGCCAAGTAAATCTTTCAACGTACCCATTGAATAAAGGCTCCCATACAGTGTGATCCATCTCCTGTAAAGCTTCATTGTACTGCACACCATAGTACATTATGCTAATGAAGTGTCCCGATACGGGTGGTCCACTAAATTTTATAGCACCCGGGCAAAGGTAACTCTGTTAGGTTTCACACAAGGGGATAAAGTTGCCTTTTGCATTTTCACCACTTGGTGTCTCACTCTGTCTGTAAGAGCACAGCTTAAGGAAAAGAGTTAACTATGCTTTCTATGTTCACTGTTTCTGAACAGTCACATGTGCAGGTACCTCACAAAGCTCTCAAGCACTCACACTTCTCTCTCTCCTTCTCACAGCCCCACCAATAGTACACACACACGGTTATACCCGGGCCTAACAGAGTACACTTCTACCTTGGACAAAGTCCCCAAGATGGTCCCTATAGTTTCTTTAAGTCAAGTTATACCTCTACTTCTACTTAGTCACTACCTCACACACTATAGTCACCTGCACTGTCAAGATCTGAGTTCTATTAATTGTACTGCACTGACGTTCATAAGTAAAAGTCACCTTTGGTTAAGTGCTGGACTTTGAATTTGCTGTTTTTTGTTGCCGCACCTGCACCCTCACAACTGTGCTACCCTTATAAGAGTGAGTGCTATCATCACTCCTGGCCACCTTGACAAGTGAACCAGCTAGAAAACACCTGACGCTTACCTGCTGTATAACACCTCAGCACCCCGGGCCGTGGCACTAATACATATAAAGCATATACTTTGGGAATCTCCCTGTGCATAGAATGGAGTCTATGGTATGGGCGGAGATGTGCACAGGTGCAAGTGGTGGAATAGAGTGCACATAACCTTAGGGTGCGTTTACACAGAAAGATTTATCTGACAGATTTTGGAAGCCAAAGCCAGCAATGGATTTGAATAGAGGATAGATCCCAGTCTTTCCTTTATGACCTGATCCCTGTTTATAGTCTGTTCCTGGTTTTGGCTTCAAAGATCTGTCAGATAAATCTGTCTGTGTAAACGCACCATAAGAAAGCTTTATTTTCTCCCTTAATGCTTTTATCCAGGTGCTTAAGTGAAAGAAAAACTGGGTCATTCTGGACCGTGTGATTATGCAACAGAGCTAAAATTCATGAACTGCCTACAGTTTTAATAGACAGATTTGAGAGCCAAAAAATGAGTCAGAAGAGTAATATGAACACATCAGAGAGCAGTAAAACTATTATAATAATAACTACTATTAGGGTATATTCACACGAACGGTCTCGCAGCGAGATTCTCGCTGCGAGCCCGGCAGGTCCTGGCAGTTCCCACAAACTATATACTCGCTGTGGTCTGAACGACCGCAGCGAGTATGTAATTCTGCCGCCCTTAACCCCTTCTGCTCCCGGCCGGCTCCCCCGCTGTAAGCAGACATTACCTGTCCTCGCTGCATGGGTCCGGCGTCCTGCTCTTCCGCCCGGCTAATCAGTGTGTTGCCCAGCCGCAGCCACTGATTGGCCGGGCGGAAGAGCAGGACGCCGAACCCGTGCAGCGAGGAGAGGTAATGTATGCTTACAGCGGGGGAGCCAGTCGGGAGCAGAAGGGGTTAAGGGCGGCAGAATTACATACTCGCTGCGGTCGTTCAGACCGCAGCGAGTATATAGTTTGTGGGAACTGCCAGGACCTGCCGGTCTCGCAGCGAGAATCTCGCTGCAAGACCGTTCGTGTGAATATACCCTTACTTGCAACGCCTAGCTTAAAAAAAAAAATCATATATTTATATAATTCTAGTAATAGGAATGCACTGTGTGAAAATCCAGCACACAGGAAATCCTAATGCTTTCAATTAGGAATGAGCGAATTTGCAGTAGGAACGAAGCAAAGTCCTTCCTTAGGATCGGCCAGCAGCTTGTGGGGCTGCTGGCTTTGAAGTCCGTGCCGCTCCTTCACCGGTGCTGGGAAAAGCTGGATTCAGTCCAGAAAAACAATTCCCAGGACTGGATCTATCTTTTACCGAGTAGAGCGGCACAGATTTCAAAGCCAGCAGCCTGACAAGCTGCCAGCACATCCTAAGGAAACGCTTTGCTTTGTTCCTACTGTAAATTCACGCAGACCTATATTCAATGATTATAAGCAACTTCCTCTACAATAATTTAGCTCTATTGATAGAATATTAGTTGTCTAATGAAATCTATTTAAAACATATGATTTAAACAACAAGAATATATTATTTCCATTCAAAGTACAGTTCAAGCTAGTGAAAGGATTATCCTTTCCCCAGATTAGAACATGCCTCCTGAGGAGTGAGCAGGGGTCTGCTTGTAGGTCATAAATGCACTGCTCATTGTGACTATGGTTATCTACTGTATGTAATGCATCCAAAGAAAAATACTTCTTATCAGTGACGACAAAACTAGGGTTTAAAGCATGTACCAACATGAATGTAACACAGAAGATTTATGGCCCTACCATAGTAGGTCTACATACACTGTAAAAGCAACCCAGAAAAAACAGACATACTTTACGCTAACCTGCTTTTGTGTCAGGGGGATTCTATTCCACTGAAGTTTATGCAGTTATTATTAGTATAGTTAGTTAGTATTAGTTAGTTATTATTAGTATAGTTAGTATATTATTAGTATAATTAGTATATTATGATATAAAACTTCAGATGCTGGACATCTACCCAGAGAACAGAGGTAAAACATGAAGCTCCACTCCAGTAAGAACTTAGTAACAGGGCTTCCAGCTACTATGTGCCATTTATAATCCAGTAATCAACAACGGTGGGTGGGTACCACCTAAATACCCATACAGGGGCCACAGGTGCAGTTAAACATGCAAAAAAAAAAACCAATATACAATAGTAGAAGCAAGCTGCGTGTCATAGGAAGCTGCACACCCAATAACTGTTATTAAAAATTAATTTTTTTTGTACCAGCAAAATGAACATGTAAATAAATCACACTACAAATACATATATATCAAAGACCATACAAAAAAAAAATAAAACCTGCAACAGCAGTATCACATGGTAATCCCATATGTGTTAGGAGTCTACCCCATTCACTGGATAAGCATTTTTGATCTCCTGCAAATAGGTTAAAAAAAATAGCCATAGTGCCCATACACATGTATAACTGGGCAAAAAAAATTTCAAAGGAAGTATAATCAGTGACCCCAGTGGGTATTCCAGGGTTTTTCCAGCCACACTGGGGTCAGCATTTATACTTCCTCTGGTGTCTCCCTAAAAGGGTGTCCAGTAGAGCATGCTCGAGCCCATCCCAACTCAATCGTTCGGCATTTGATTAGCAGTGGCTGCTGAAGTTGGATAAATCCCTGAGGCTATATAGAAAACATGGATATAGTCATTGGCTGTTTTTTCCAGACAACCTTAGGGCTTTATCCAACTTCAGCAGCCACCGCTAATCAAATGCCGAACGATCGGGTTCGGATGGACTCTCGAGGTTCATCTCTAGTGTCCAGAATTTTGCCCTCATCAACGGTGCATGTGCCAACTCGCTGCTACATTAAAAACAGAGAAGTCAGGTCTTCTGTTCTAGAGATTGTTTGACACCCCCCCCCCCAACACACACACACACACACACACAATTTAGGTTCACCAAGGTTTAGGTGCAACTGCTACTTAACAGCTGCTACTCTTTAAGCCCCCATACACGTCATACTAAAGGTGGCTGAACCCGCCCCCGGAGCCTCCACTGACATATGCTGTTGGTGAAGGCAGGGACCAGTCACTGCCCAACCCCTTTGTTCTCTAAGAGATAAATAATCAGTGCCAGGGCATTCTGGTAGCAGCTTACTTCTCCCCATAGGGAACCCATGAACATTCGGCCAAGCCATACATTCATGTGTATGGGAAGTGTGGGAGAGAACTGTCAAACGAATTATTGTTTAGCCGAAGTTATTGAAGGTGTATAGGCATCTTTAGGGAGGTACTAAAGTAGCTCAGATCATATTTGAAGGCTATGTTCATATTTACCATAATTCTTAAATTTTTTTGTTCTATCATAAGAACAAAAAAAACAAACATAATGCTGGTGCTGGGCCCCATACATGCCAGGCTCTAGTAGCATTTGACTGGGTTTTTTGAATTTCTGTATTGCCATCTGGTATTTTACCAGATAAAATCATCTGGCACATATTGCTATTTGATCCAGTATTTTAGAGAAACTTTGGTGCATATGAAGCAGATTTAAAAATGGCCTATAAAAATGTTTAAATATTATAAGCCCATGGAATATTTGTCATATATAAACTCTCATAAAATAAAGGTCCATTTTCTACTGTATAGTATCCTATGCACTGCTAGGGTTAAAAGTATTTCACATACACAAATGTCAAAGACAAGGTCTAATACGATCATTTTAATAGGCACTGTTCAAATACAAGAACTAGTTAGCAGTAAGCACCATGTGTTCAGAGTTCCTTGACCTGAAGAAACCGACAGACCTGTAGTTATTAGTGTAACAGATGGAAAGGGTTGTTGCACTATCCCCATGTGGCTGAAACAAGATATTCAACTCCCCCACATTCCAACCATGGCTATGTCACACACCCTTGCCTTCTCCCACCAAAGAGACAGGTTTTGCCATAAAATATATCACTGCAAAAAGTATAACCACACCTTACAAACACTATATACAGAATCCCAACTGTATACACATATACAATATGTGTGAGCAAATCACGTTAATGTTACATCACAAAAAAAAAAACAATGTAATAATTATACAACGTTCACGATTAAGACTTAACCACTTTTTACATACCGTATTTAAAGAACAAAACAAAAAACATATTGCGTAAATTAAACAACCACTCGAAGATAACAGTGTATACACACACAAGCACATGCACCCAAGTGACACGTGTAACACAGAAGATCATTACATCAGCTACACAAAAGTATCGTTTTTATTTATTTACAAGAACCCTATGGAGTTACACAGTAACACAGTGACTGGTACTACAATAGAGTCATTGTCTGCATTTGGAATGTAGCGCAAGATACACGTGTTATTGCATATTACCGAACTTAAATCTTCTTCTAGATACAAGCCACATGTTAAGACATATATAAGAAAAAGAGAAGTAGTTCAAGTAAAAAAAAAAAAATTTAAATTGCTAGTTAAGTTCTATGAGTAAAATGTGCTCAGCATGTACTTACCTAAGGCAGCACGCAATGAATTTACTAAGCCCAATTTTTACGTCTACAGAGTGAGAGAAAGGAGGGGGTAACAGAGACAGGAAACAACTACACTACTTTATAAGGTATGGTGATAGGGGGTGGGAGGGTTAGGAAGGGAGGAGAGAGGAAAGAAGAAGTGCTGGACAGACCAGAGGCTACTAACACGTGGAATGAAGGAAGAGAACAGTCTGAGAAAAGACACGAGCTATACAAGAGGCTTCAGTGTTAAAGTAGTGAGCAATAAGTGAGAAAAGGGAAGTAACAACTAGGAAAAAAGTAACAGTAACCGCTATGTCACAATAGTTAGGGGGGGATGAAAGCAGTGATAAAAATGTGCACATTCTAGCAACAAAATGATTTTATGGTTTAAAACTATTTAGGTGGCTATACATAAAAGATGTAAGATAGTGTCACCATTGTTTCCATGAATTTAGGGTTTCCTGTCTGTGAACCAAATGGAATACAGAAGATGCTGTTACTAGTCTACAAGCCAATATCAAGCAAGGGTAAATGTATGCCAAGGTCATGGCCATTCCCATTCTTAAGCTTTTAGGATTATGAAGGACTTATATTGCACTTAAAAGGAGTAGTCCGGAAACATAAAATGTTTGATATGAGTGAGGTTATTGTAAATATTTTTAAAAAATCACTAATCTACCCTGGTTCCCTACAGCTCCTGGTCTGACAACATCCGATCCTCCACTCATCACTACATCTTCCTATTCCTAAGTAATCTCAGTAGGAACTGCCTGCTTAGCTGATAACTGGCCACAAAGGTGATCGGCTGAGTGGTCAGTTCTTAATGAGATGACTAATCTGAGAATCAGGAGTGATGAGTGGAGGATCGGATATTGTCAGACCACGAACTGCAGGGGACCAGGATACATGAGTAGGACTTTTTGGATTTGTACAATAACCCCACGCATATATAAAAAAGTTATGTTTCCGTACAACAATTTAAGCACAACTATGCGTTCTTCATAATCCTAAACGCTTGAGAATGGGAAAGGTCATGACTTTGACATACATTTATTTCTTTAAGGGTGCCTTCACACCTACCGACTCGCAGCAAGTCGGCTAGGTCCTGGCAGATCATTGTCATTACATACACGCAGTGGTCTGAACGACCGCTGCGTGTATGTAAATCTGCCGGCCACTTAACCCCTTCTGATGCTGGCCGCCTCCCGCTCCGCTCTGTATACATACCTCCTTGCTCCACGGGGTCCCGGCGTCCTGCTCTCCCGCCTGGCCAATCAGTGTGTTGCCCTGCCGCAGCCATTGATTGGCCGGGCGGGAGAGCAGTACGCCGGGACCCCGTGGAGCGAGGACAGGTAATGTATACAGAGCTGGAGTGGGAGGCGTCCGGCATCAGAAGGGGTTAATCGGCCGGCAGATTTACATACACGCAGCGGTCGTTCAGACCGCTGCGTGTATGTAATGACAGTGATCTGCCAGGACCTAGCCGGTAGGTGTGAAGGCACCCTTATATTGGTTTTATATAGCATCTTACGTATTCATATATATATATATATATATATATATATAGAGAGAGAGAGAGAGAGAGAGAGAGCGCTAGGGGGCTGTGTAAGAATAAAAAAAGAAATGTTACTCACCTATTTTAGAATATCCAAACACTTTTACTATGTCTGCTTGGTAACAAGTGCCTTACTTAGCTCTTTCAAATGCATATGCAAATCAACAACAGGCGACTTATATGTATGCAACAGTGCTGTCTGTATCATATAATGCACTCACAGCACTTTATCTATATTAGTCCACATTCTTTTTATTCACCAAACTCCTTGAATTTACAGCATAAGGCTATGTTCACACAGCGTAAAAGTACGGCCATCGGCAACAACGGCTGTACTTTGTACGCCAAAACACCTTGCATGTTCTTTTATGGGATCCCGGCCAGTATGATCTTTGCAGAGACCGGCCGTTCCGTGACCCGGCCGGGTCATGGAACGGCCGATCTCATACGCCATGTGAACATGGTCTAAGGCTGGGTTCACACACACAGAGTATTTCAGGTAGTATTTTTGCCCTCATATTGCAACCAAAACCAGGAGTGGATTGAAAACACAGAAATGCAATGTTCACACAATGTTAAAATTGAGTGTCCGCCATTTAACGGCAAATATTTGCTGTTATTTAAAAACAATGGCTGTTGTATTGAAATAATGGCAGTTCTTTACCCTTACACGACGCCATCCACTCAATTTCAACATTGCCTTGTTTTTAATCCACTCCTGGTTGAGGTTGCAAAATACTGACCAAATACTGACTGAAATATACTGAGTGTGAACCCAGCCTAATAGTATCAGACAAGGGTGAAACGCATGAAACACTTCACATACACATAAGTAAGTACCAATTAGTTTTGTCTTTTTAGGTTGGAGAGCCAGCAAACAATATAATCTAAAATAACGTTACATAATTTAACCCCTTCAAGACAGAGCCCTTTGATGCACAAAAGTCCGGGTCAAATTAATGCAATGTTCCTCCCCGCCTTCTAAGAGCCATACGACAATACACCTCCTCTCCAAGTATGGGTCAACTGGGCGCAGGTCCAATGGAAATGAAAAAATGTTAACACAGTCTGTTTAGTAAATGTGGTTATTTATTTTTACCTTATGGTAAACATTTTTTCATTTCCATTGGACCTGCGCCCAGCTGACCCATACTTGAAGAGGAGGTGTATTGTTGTATGTTTGTTCCTGCGAGGATCAAATGGGAGTGGCAGCAGTCCTGATTGAATGCTTACTCAAAAGTTGTGCCTTGCAGTTAGCACAACTCCACTAGGTGAGAACCTCCATTACTGACTCACCCTTGTTACCTGTCAGAATTACGCTATGAAGCGCTGTCTTTTATTCTGTTTCTAAGAGCCATAGCACTTTTATTTTTCCACCTACAGGGCTGGTTGGAGTGTCATTTTTTGCACCATGATCTCAAGTTTTTATTAACATCATATTGGTGTAACAGAAATTTTTATAGTTTTATAAAAAAATTTCTGATATATAATTTTAAAAAATCAGCAATCCTGGTGTTTTTTTTTTTGTTTACGCCGTTCACGAAAAATAATGTAATATCTTAATAGATCGGAAAATTCCGCACGCTACAATATTTAATATGTTTATTTATTTTATTTTTTTAAAATATTTTTATAATGGACACTTTTTTTTAACAGTAAAACATGCAATTATTAGATTGCATGTACTGATCTATGCTATGCCATAGCATAGCATAGATGAGTGTTATCGGCAATCTATGCATGCTCTATGCTCTGCCTGAGAGCAGACTCTATGCATAGAACGCCAAACCGACTGGTAGGAGGTAAGAGGCTTACCCCGATCACTCAGTGACAGATGCTTGTTTCTGTCACTGAGTACCTTAAGTGCCACAATCGCTATAGATTGGGGCATTTAAGGGGTTAATGATAAGCAGCTGCAGGATCACTGCTGCCTCTTAGAACCCTCAGCTCCCCAGACACTGATGTTTGGGACCGCTCTTACTGCAGCGGTCCCACACACATCAAACCCCTTCAGTGTCTGGAACGTACATATACGTATGTATATATCTACATACTGCTGAGGTGAAGGGGTTAAAGAAAAAAAGAGCCCATCAAGTCCAACCTATAACCTTACTGTGTTGATCCAGAGGAAAGGCAAAAACACCACGAGGAAGATGACAATTTCCCCATCATAGGGAGAAAAATTTATTCCCTAAATCCAGTCAGTCAGTCATCCATAAAATCATCATGTGTCAGATAGTTCCATGGTCTCACTGCTCTTACAGTATTTGTACATTGTGATCATATCACCCCTAAGATGTCCATGCTTGATATTCTATCTTGGTAGTTTAACCCACCTATTTCATTAACTACATTGGTCATCTGGCTCCTCTGCACCCGCTCCAGTTCAGCCATGTACTTATATATAGGTGCCCAAAACTGTACACAGTATTCAATGTGTGATCTTACTGGTGATTTGCAGAAAAGTAAAACTATGTTCTCATCTTTAGCATCTATGCCTCTTTTGATGCATCCCATGGTTTTAATAGCCTTGGCAGGCGCTACCTGACACTGATCAGTACAGTTGAATTTTCTGTCCAAGAATGTAGAATTGAATAGTGAATATGCTTTGGAGCCCCATACAGTGTAGGATTCGCTGTTGTTGTTCAGAGCCATTCAAGTTCTCAAATTGCTCTGAACTGTTTGAGACAGCCTTATGGGCCTATTCCACGGAGTGATAATTGGCCAAATCGGAGCGATAATCAGCCGAATCGGCCCAATTCGGCCGATTATCGCTCCGTGGAATAGAGAGAACTAACAGCCGATGATCGTGTCATCGACTGATCTTCATTTAGGTTCAGACCTAAAATCATTGTTCGCCACCAGCGCATCGCTACGGTGGAATAGCAGTGCACAGCGGTGACCGACGATTTTAGCAGCACCATACATTGCCTGTCCAGGCTGCAGGTGTTCTCCTTCTCTCCCCGGGTCCCGCGCGGAGCAGCTTCGGAGCGGGCTGTCTGAACTGACACACCGCTCAGCCACTCACTGGCCGGGACCGCCACGGCCAGTGATTGGCTGAGCGGTCTGTCAGTTCTGACAGCCCCACTCCGAAGCTGCTGCGCGCGGGACCCCGGGAGAAGAAGACCTGCAGCCCGGACAGGTAATGTATGGTGCAAGGGCTGCAAGGACATCGGTAACGATGTCCCTGCAGCCCTCGCATAACGATCATCAGGGCCGTTGAATAGGCCCAGTAAACGAGCGCCGATCTAACAAATCGGCGCTCGTTTACATTGTTGATCGGGCCCCCATCGGCCCAAGGAATAGGACCCTTACTGTAGTTTCACACATCTCTAGTCAAGAAGTCAACTACAGATAATGGATTTCTATGGTTGATGTGGCCGATCACTAAATGCTGTTAAAGGTACAGGAAGAGACAAAATGGCTGCCTGTCCGTTATCATTTACATGCAATAAAATAACAAAATACATCTCATCATAAAAAGAAATTTTGTGCTAATTAAAGGGGTTTTCCTGGGAGAAAATTTCTTACCAGTATTGCTCCCCAGCAATTTACTTTCTCCCTCTGGCTGTCTCAAAAGTACCTTGCAAGAGGGGCAAGTACACATTGCCTGAGGCGAAACCAAGCTTGCACAGAATGTACCCACTCCTCTTTGGGGGGAGTGGAGCACCAGGCCGT
Organism: Dendropsophus ebraccatus; assembly: GCF_027789765.1. Taxonomy (NCBI): domain Eukaryota; kingdom Metazoa; phylum Chordata; class Amphibia; order Anura; family Hylidae; genus Dendropsophus; species Dendropsophus ebraccatus. The sequence continues at coordinate 84,001,973 of NC_091461.1, read as the reverse complement.
ATCAATGTCCAATCCCGGACAGTGATTGGTTGAGTGGAAAGGTCCTGCTTTGTGCACTTGTCTCAGAAGCAGATTGAAGAGACGAGCAGAGGAAGAACTGAACTGCGGTGGGACCAGAGGCAGACCAAGAGTAGGTAAGTATCATTTATCCAACCTTTATCCAACTTCAGCATGCTCGAGGTTCACTCATCTCTAATCATTAGGTAAAGCACCAGAATAACACTTTAGTGAAAAAACAAATGCCTGGCTACCTTCTACATCTACTAGATGGAGCCTGGGAGCTTCCTACTTGCTGTTGGATTATTGAAATCAATACAGTAAATATATCACACATTGGACAACACTGTAATACTCCATTATAGGAGAAGTCCGAAAAAAAAAAGTATTGTATTGCCCTCCAAAAGTTATACAAATCATCAATATACACTTATTATGGGAAATGCTTATAATTTGTTTTTTTCCCTGCACTTAATACTGCATTAAGGCTTCACTTCCTAGATAAAATGGTCATGTCACGACCCAACTCCCAGAGCTGTGCGGGCTGTGGCTGCCAGAGAGGATGATGGCAGAGGGATGCTCAGTGTCCCTCCAGTGCCTGTGTCCCTCAGTGTCCCCCTGCCATCATCCTCTCCAGCAGCCACAGCCCACACAGCTCTGGGAGTCGGGTCGTGGCATCACCAGGAAGTGAAGCCTTAATGCAGTAGTAAGTGCAGGGAAAAAAACACTTTATAAGCATTTCCTGTAATAAGTGTTTATTGGTGATTTGTATACCTTTTGGGGGACAATACAATACTTTAATAAAAAATTTAGCTGGACTTCTCATATTCATTTTAAGTATATTAAATTATACCAATCCCTAAATGAGCTTTTTTTAAAAGTGTTTTTTCAAGCTACATAGTTACATACATAGTTAATAAGGTTGAATGAAGACAAGAGTCCAATGGCAATCAGAATAATCCCTGAATCAAGAAAAGCATGTAGGCCTCCCATGAAATTATTTAATGAATCAGCCATGACAATATCATGTGGCAGAGAGTTCCATAGTCTCACTACTCGTACAGTAAAGAATCTGCGTTAATGCTGATGGTGAAATCTTCTTTCCTCTAGACCTAGAGGATGCCCCCTTGTCATGATTACAGACCTAGGAGTAAAAAGATCACTACAAAGATCTCTGTACTGTCCATTCATATATTTGTACATTGTAATCAGATTGCCCCTAAGACATCTTTTTTCTAGCTTAAATAACCCCAAGCTTGATAACCTGTCTGGGTACTGTAATTCACCCATTCCCTTAATGACCTTTGTTGCTCTCCTATGCACCCGCTCCAGTTCAGCTGTGTCCTTTTATACCGGTGCCCAAAACTATACACAGTATTCCATATGTGGTCTGATCAGTGATTTATAAAGAGGCAAAACTATGTTCTCATCTTTAGCATCTATACCTCTTTTGATGCATCCCATTATTTTATTAGCCTTGGCAGCTGCTGCCTGGCACTTATCACTAAAGTTGAGTTTACTGTCCACCAATACCCCCAGGTCCTTTTTGGAAGCAGTTTTACTCAGTGTTTTATTATTTAGCACATAACTGTACTTATTATTTCTACAGCCCAAATGCATAACCTTACATTTATCCACATTAAACTTCATTTGCTATTTCACTGTCCAAGCCTCCAGCTTCTCCATATCCCTCTGTAATATGATATTATCATCCTCTGTGGATGACTTTACCTAGTTTAGTATCATCTGCAAAAATGGAGATTCTACTTTGTAGTCCCTCTACAAGGTCATTAATAAAACTATTAAAAAGAAGTGGACCCAACACTGACCCCTGTGGTACCCCACTAGTAACTAAGACCCAATCTGAATATGTTCCATCAATGACCACCCTCTGTTTTCTATCACACAACCAGTTACTTACCCATTTGCATACATTTTCTGCCAGTCCCAGCATTCTCATTTTATAGACCAGGGGTCTCAAACTCGCGGCCCTCCAGCTGTTGCACAACTACAATTCCCATCATGCCTGGACAGCCAAAGCTTCACTTTGGCTGTCCAGGCATGATGGGAATTGTAGTTTTGCAACAGCTGGAGGGCCGCAAGTTTGAGGCCCCTGTTATAGACCAACCTTTCATGCGGCACAGTATCAAATGCCTTTGAAAAGTCCAGATACACAACATCCACAGCCTCCCCCAGGTCAAGTCTATAACCAACCTCTTCATAGAAGCTGATCAGAGAAGATACTCCAGTATAGCATCTCTTACAAACCCCTTAAATACTTTAACCACTATAGATGTTAGACTTACGGGCCTATAGTTTCCAGGATCACTCTTTGACCCCTTCTTGAATATTAGTACCACATTAGCTATGCGCCAGTCCTGTAGAACAATCCCTGTCATTATAGAATCTTTAAATATTAGGAATAAGGGTCTGTCCAACACAGTACTTAATTCTTGCAAAACTCTAGGATGGATACTTTCTGGGCCCGGTGACTTATGGATTTTAATTTTTTAAGGCGTTGCCCCACTTCTTGTTGTGTTAGGCAGGTGAGATTTATAGGAGAATTTACATTATCCCTAGTCATGTCGTCTGTTATGGGATTCTCCTCTGTGAATACAGTAGAGAAAAATGTATTTAGTAGATTTGCCTTTCCCCCTCCACCATTAGGGCGGGTTCACACTACGGAATTCTCGCGGACAATGTCCGCGGAATTCCGTCAGCTGTCAGCCCGCACATCTGGGCGCCTTTCCGCCGGCCCCATAAACACCATTCTATGGGCCGGCGTATTCCGCTATACGCTGAAAGAAGTGTCATGTCACTTCTTTTAGCGGATCGCGGAATACGCCGGCCCATAAAATGAATTCCGAGAATTCCGTAGTGTGAACCCGCCCTTACACAGAGATAGTTTTTGAGGGGACCAACATTTTCAGTTTTAAGTCTTTGTTATTTATATAGGTGAAGAATATTTTGGGATTCGTTTTACTTTCTGTGGCAATCCTTCTTTCTGTTGCAATCTTTGCTTCTTTTGTTTTTTACAAATTCTATTCTTCTGTCTAAAGTTGCTCAATGCTTTCCCACTACCTTCTTGTTTTAGTAGTCTGAATGCTTGTTTCTTATCATTTATTGCACCCCTTACAGCTGAAGTTAACCACATTGGTGTTCTCCTATTTCTACTACTTTTATTCCCATATGGTATGTGTCGTTCACACGATCTACCCAGGATGCCCTTAATTATGTCCCATTTCTCTTGTGTACTTTTATTTCTGAATGCATTGACCCAGTCTATGTCCCCAATGTCCTCTTAGTTTTTTGAAATTAGCCTTCCTGAAATTTAATGTTTTTGTAGCCTCTCTACTAAGCATTTTATTGAAGGATAATTGAAAACTTACTATGTTGTGGTCACTATTACCTAGGTGACCGCCACATCTATTTTTGACATTCTGTCTGGCTTATTGGTTAAGATCAGGTCCAGAAGTGGCACCCCCTCTTGTTGGTTCCAGCACTAGGTGGGAAAGGTAATTATCTTACTATTTCCAGAAACCCGCTTCCTTTGCTGGAGTTGCAGGTATCTGCTTTCCAGTTAAACAACTGGAACAACCTCACCAAGGACCTTGACACTGAATTGTGCTGGCATTGATAGAAATGATTTCTAAATATTGGCTGCCAGTCACTGACCCATTGTAGTATTGCTTATATATATTTTTGCTTATATAAAGTATTGCTTATATTTAAAGATCTGCACAATTAATACCTTGTTTTCTGAAATTTACCAAAAGCAAATCTTAAACCTGTCTAATCATTTTGCTTACATGGGTTAAATCTATGGTAGAAACACAAATTAACAAAAAAAACACCTGGTCCCTCTAGTCTTCCCTTAGGATTAAATATTTTTTACTCAGCATCTTGCAAAACATAACTTTTCATCTGAAATCAATTAAAGGAGAAGTCCGGCGAATATTTTTATTAAAGTATTGTATTACCCCCCAAAAGTTATACAAATTACCAATATACACTTATTACAGGAAATGCTTATAGTGCAGCCACAGCCCGCACAGCTTTGGGAGTCAGGTCGTGACATCACCATTTTCTCCAGGAAGTGAAGCCTTGATGCAGTAGTAAGTGCAGGGAAAAAAAAGCAATTTATAAGCATTTCCCATAATAAGTGTATATTGGTAATTTGTATAACTTTTGGGGAGCAATACAATACTTAAATAAAAATTTTCGCAGTTCTCCTTAGTCCTGGCCCTGTACACACTTGGTGGCCATTCTGTGAGGGAATCCCAAGAACATCAGATTGTGCTATAAATAACATTCCAGGGACATGGCACATGAGTTTGTTTTTTATTAAAGTAATACTACAGAACAGGTATAATTTTGTGCGATCTAACAGTAAATTCTGTACATGGCTGATGACCTGCTCTATGAGTCCATATACTCTTCTCATTTAGATGTTTTTAAAAACCTGTCAAGACTACTGGTGTAATCCTACTACCATGGCGGTAGAGGCTTGGCCTCCAAAGTTTGTATAATGAGAACAATGTTGTACTCCAGATGGCACCTTCAACACTAAGGCATCAGTTGTCCTATACTTTATTTTAAATTAAATAGTAAGTACGTACGGCAGAAAGTAGCAAGCAGCATTCTGACATACGGCACATTCGGGGGCATTATTAACACGCCGGATGCTTTAAACTGTCCTATTGAAATCAATGGGACCAGTTCTAAGATGCGCTTTGCCTCTATCGCTTTTCTACTACACCGGAGGGAAACGCCGCCAGATAAGTGTAAACCTGGCCTAACGGCACTTCACTGAATGGGAGCAAGGGGGGGGATTTATTTACAAATGTATAGGCTACATAAAATATAATAATTTACTAGGAGCTATGTATAAAAATATTTCTACTTATAACCGCTTCTTGAAATATAGTTTTATAAAATAATTGTGGAATTCCCCAGAGGTGCACCGAGAGCCACGCACATTCATTTCACAAGAAACTTTTATTGTTTTCTATTGATTTGTATTAAACCAATAAATGTACGAAAAATTAAATACATTGCACAATGTGTACAACTAAAAAACACATAAGACACGGGGCCATGTCTGCACACAGGGAAACATGAAAATCAAAGATACTGCAGACCTGTGAGTTATTATGTCCATTATGGGGAAAATTACTGTGCAGGTCCCACACCCTGCTGCATCTTCCTCATCAATTCCTCGTCCTGCATAGAAAGTTCTGTCAGCTTCTTGCCCATTCGCTCGTGGATATCAAGATATTTTGAAACACAGCGATCGAGGCACACACTCTCTCCTTTGGACAGCTCTGGTTCCTTGTAGTGAGGGGGGACACACTTCTTGTGACAAGCACCAGTCATGCTAGAGGAAAAGAAGACAATAAATGAAGTGAGATTAAGGGACTATACCTACCATTCTGCTCGCCTAGTAGGATACCTTTTCCAAACTCTGGCAGGTAGAAAGTCGACTTCCAAAGTAAGCGGTGTATGGAACTGCCGTAAGCACTGCAGATTGTATTACAATGCAATATACGGCACTTTCGGCAGTTACACTGTTAGAATTTGAAGAAGGTATCCCAACGAGAGTGGAATAGTAGGTAACTTCTAAAGAGACTCCGTCACCAGGGTTGTACTGCCCTATCTGATCAGAACCATATCAAGGACAACCATCACAGGGAATTATGTGTAGTCCTCGATACTCGCAACGATCTATTCCTCCACCAAAAGATTGCTCTCCTGACCTTAGTTGTGGATTTGCAGCTTCATTCCAATGAAGTGTATTGAGGACAGGGGTGGCACTGTTTTTTTTTTTTGCAAGCAAGTTAACTGTGCTCTTTCTAATCCTAGATAACTCCTTTCATTTTAACTAATGATAAGACTTGATCCTGACTATCATATGCCATTCATATAACAATCACATGTCATTAATATAACTATCATGTATGTCAATATTCCTCTGCTAAATAGGAAGTCTTCCAGTAGGTATAATACATGTCCTGTAACAAGGAAAATACAAGGCATAATAATAATAATGTATTATTTGTTAAAATGACTCTGTACTTACAATCTGCCCCCCCCCCCCCCCCCCCCCAAACCGCTTGTACCTTCGGATAGCTGCTTTTAGTCCAAGATCTGTCCTGGGGTCCATTCGGCAGGTGATGCAGTTATTGTCCTAAAAAAACGACTTTAAACTTGCAGCCCTGTGCCCAACGGCCGTGGTCTAGATTGTGTATGTATTTCGCTGCCACAACCTCTCTGTCCCTCCTCCCCGCCCTACTCATGATTAGGAATGCTCCAGGCAGATTGTCTCCTATTCCTCACCTGTGTCAGCACGGCACATGGACTGGATGGTTAAGGCACCTGTGCAATTTTTAGACAGGAGAAAATGTTCTAGGGGCATTCCTAATGATGAAGAGGGTGAGGAGGAGGGACGGAGGGGTGGTGCAGTTAGGGCACAGATATTGTAGGCCACGGCTGTTTGACACAGGGCTGCCAGATTAAAAGTAGTTTTTTAGGACAATAACTGCATTACCTGCCGAATGGACCCCAGGACAGATCTTGGATTAAAAGCAGCTATCTGAAGGTACAAGTGGTTTTGTGGGGGTCAGATTGTGGGTACAGAGTCACTTTAAGTGTTATGAAGCAGTCTTCTAGTAAGATTCTCTGTTTCCCACAGCAATCAGAGATCAGCTCTCATTTTACCAGAGCATCAAGAGAAATAAAATGTGAGCTACAATTGGTTACTATGGGCAAATAAGAATCCTACTATAGGAAATCTTGATTAAAGGGGTGCTCTGGAGGCAAAATCATTTTTAAGGAGAACTATCAGGGTAATCTAACCTGCTGATAGCCCCCTATAGCACCTGGGATGTTGAGGAGTAAGGTATGTGTGTTACCTATGCGTGCACCATTACAGAGCACTGCCATGTCATCGAGCTTACCTCATCCATTGATTATCATTAGAAGGGGTGGGCTGGATGATGCAGCACTCGACTCCCAGAGCTGTGCAGGCTGTGGCTGCTGGAGAGGATGATGGCAGGGGGACACTGAGGAACACAGGGCACTGGAGGGACACTGAGCATCCCTTTGCCATCATCCTCTCCAGCAGCTGCAGCCCGGTCGTGACATCACCATTCTATCCAGGAAGTGACATCACCATGTTATCCAGGAAGTGAAGCCTTGTAGTAAGTTCAGGGAAAAAAGCATTTTATGTGCATTTCCCGTAATAAGAGTATATTGGTGATTTGTATAACTTATGGAGGGCAATACAATACTTTAATAAAAAATTTCGCCAGACTTCTGTTTTAAAGCATTGTATTAGCAAAAACTTTTTTTTTTCTTTGTCTCAGGAGTAGCCGTTTAATCTCCTCATTATTCTTATTTTAGATCCTGTGATGTTAACAAAATACACATAAAAATTCTTCTTTACCGGTTATACATATCTGCCATCATTTCAACTTCAAGTTCTGCTGCCAGCTGTTGGGCTCTTGCAGAATCCATGATATTGCAGTATGTGTAGTTAGTGCTTTATGTCACATGTATGAGCACTCCTAGAGAAAGTACAGAAACATAAGAGACGCACATTATAATATAATGTAATTGCTAGGTTAAGAAAATGAACATCATTTGCTGCAAATGGTAATTCTCATGCACTTCAAGCTGTATAATTAAATGTCGGTGCAGACATTGCACAATATCCATTCAATCCTACCGGCTGAGACAAGCACCCACTATGCTGTATACTGTGAAAACTCATTCAGCGTATTCATGTGTCATGACTGTTACATGGCAGATGATTCCATTAGCATGATGTGCACGCCTTATGATAGGTATATATGACATTAGGCAGCAATAAACATTAGAGATGAGCGAACCTCAAGCATGCTCGAGTCCATCCGAACCCGATCGTTCGGCATTTGATTAGCGGTAACTGCTGAAGTTGGATAAAGCTCTAAGGTTGTCTGGAAAACATGGATATAGTCAATGACTATACCCAAATTTTCCACATAGCCTTAGGGCTTTATCCAACTTCAGCAGCCACCGCTAATCAAATGCCGAACGATCGGGTCCGGATGGACTCGAGCATGCTCGAGGTTCGCTCATCTCTAATAAACATCTAATACTGTCTAACTGCGAGGTACGCAGCCATTTTAGAGCACTGTGACGAAGGGATCAGTAAGGGATTTTTATTGTTTTTATTTTAAGGGTGCGTTCACACAAACAGAATCCGCAGCAGATTTTATGGCCCAGATTTGATTTGCTATTAATCTGCATCTTCAAATCTGCTGCAGCTCCTGTACGTGTGAACGCACCCCAACCCCTTCCCTTGAAAGCCACTTTAAGGGTGCGTTCACACATACAGGATCTGCAGTAGATTTCATGGCCCAGATTTGATGTGTTTTAAATCTGCAACTTCAAATCTGCGCCATGAAATCTGCTGCAGATCCTGTACATGTAGCTTTACACCTACCGTATGGCAACTGATTTGATCTAAATAACTGAACACAGCATCAAATCTGCTGCGGAACCTGTACGTGTGAACGCACCCTAATGATGATAATTTTTATTTATATAGCGCCAACAGATTCCGCAGCACTTTACAACTCTGGGGGTACATACATAGACAAAAATCAGACATTACAGAGGTATACATATAGTTATCCATACATGAGGAGTGAGGGCCCTGCTCGCATGCATCAGCTTACAGACTACTAGGAGGGGGTGCGAGACAAAATGGCAGAGGGGCAAAGACCTTCCTTTTTAGCATGGTCCGGCCATCTTTATAAATAAGGCAGTGCAGTTAAAGGTGGGTAAACCAGTCACCAACCAATGCCTGCCTGCTACAGGTCTAAGTGCTTGAATGCCTGGCGTATGTATTTGGGGGAGAGAGGGGGGCAATTTAGAGAACCTGGTAAGCCTGTTTGAACAGATGTGTTTTGAGGGCACGTTTGAAGCTTTGGGTATTGGAGGTGAGTCTGACAGTCTTGGGTAATGCATTCCATAGAACTGGTGCAGCTCGGGTGAAGTCCTGGAGACGGGAGTGAGAGGTGCGGATTAAGGTAGATGTTAGTCTTAAAGCGTAACTTCTTTTCAGGGTCATTTTTCTGAAAACATTAAATATCAATAGTACAAGCGATTTTAAGAAACTCTGTAATAGGTTTTATGTACTAAAAGAGTTTGCTTCTGGACTGAAAAAGCAATCTCCCAGCCTCCCCCCTCCCCCCAGTCTCCATTATGTGGCTATGGAGAGGAGAGGGGCTGTTAGGAGTGACTGAGCACGGAGGATTTCTGCACAGCACAACACCCTGCAATCTTCTCTCAGTAAGTTCATAGATAAGCACTGACCTTTGTGACACCTGAATTTAGCGTTTTAGGTGCCCAGAGTCTACAAACAGCTGACCTTCATGTCACCTCTTCCTGCTCCCTCATCTCCCTCAGCCCCTCCCCCCTTCATAGGCTTACAATGGAGAGAGCAGAGCCCGTCTTCACTGGCTTCTCTGTAATGAAGACGTGTTTGCCTGATAATGCACAGATAAGAAGTCAGGGGGGGAGGCTGGGAGATTGCTTCTTGAGTACAGAAGGAGGCTTTTTTGGCTGATGAAACCTAATACAGAGTTTCTTAAAATCGCTTATACTACTGATTTCTGCAATAAAAAAAAAAAACATGACAGTTACTCTTTAACCCCTTAAGGACGGGGCCCATTTTCGTTTTTGCATTTTAGTTTTTTCCTCCTTGTGCTTAAAAGGCCATAGCACTTGCATTTTTCCACCTAGAAACCCATATGAGCCCTTATTTTTTGCGTCACTAATTGTACTTTGCAATGGCAGACTGAATTTTTGCATTAAAGGAGAAGTCCGGCGAAAATTATTTTTTTATATGTTATTACTTATGGAAAGTTATACAATTTTCTAATGTACATTATGGGAAATGCTCCTATACTGCTATTTCCCTTAATTTAGTGTACCAGGAAGTGTTAGAATTCTCTCAGAAGCAGTGACATCACGACGAAAGGTGTAATTCCTATGGAGTGTCCAGCAGGGGGCGCACTATATATAGAAGTCAATGAGTACCATTGACTTCTATATATATAGTGCGCCCCTGCTGGACACTCCATTGGAATTACAATGGATGTGTATGTAAATGTAATATACAGTGTTTTTGATTGAATACATTTATGAAATACTTTGGGGAGCAAGTGTCCTTGCTCCCCAAAGTATTCCATAAATGTAAGCAATCAGTACATCACAGTAAGCCCGCCGTCACCGAACGCCCGCCGCTGCCGCCACTACCGAACGCCCGCCGCTGTGGACTACTCTCAACTACTACTCTCCCCACCTGCTCACAGCATGCACAGGTGATGGGAGAGTAGTAGCCGGGTTATATGGCTGAGATCGCCGCCGCGATGCCGCGCAGGGGAGCCGCACATCACTGCAGCTATCATCCCCCTCCGCTCCCCCCTCCTGCTGCTTCCTTACTCTATGTGATAGCTGACTTCCTGCCGGGCCGCCGCTCTCCGTTCACACGTGCTGGCGGCCGGGCAGGAAGTCAGCTATCACATAGAGTAAGGAAGCAGCAGGAGGGGGGTGCGGAGGGGGATGATAGCTGCAGTGATGAGCGGCTCCCCCTGCGCGGCATCGCGGCGGCGATCTCAGCCATATAACCCGGCTACTACTCTCCCATCACCTGCACATGCTATGAGCAGGTGGGGAGAGTAGTAGTTGAGAGTAGTCCACAGCGGCAGGCGTTCGGTAGCGGCGGGCTTACTGTGATGTACTGATTGCTTACATTTATGGAATACTTTGGGGAGCAAGGACACTTGCTCCCAAAAGTATTTCATAAATGTATTCAATCAAAACACTGTATATTACATTTACATACACATCCATTGTAATTCCAATGGAGTGTCCAGCAGGGGCGCACTATATATAGAAGTCAATGGTACTCATTGACTTCTATATATAGTGCGCCCCCTGCTGGACACTCCATAGGAATTACACCTTTCGTCGTGACGTCACTGCTTCTGAGAGAATTCTAACACTTCCTGGTACACTAAATTAAGGGAAAAAGCAGTATAGGAGCATTTCCCATAATTAATGTACATTAGAAAATTGTATAACTTTCCATCAGTAATAACATATAAAAAAATAATTTTCGCCGGACTTCTCCTTTAAGTATACTACGAAACCAGAAGAAAATTCAAAGTGTGGTGAAATTGAAAAAAAAAAAAAACGCATTTCTTTTATTTGGGGGAACTGTGTTTTTACGCCATTCACCCTGGGGTAAAACTGACTTGTTATGCATGTTCCTCAAGTCGTTACGATTAAAACGATATATAACTTATATTGTATCTGATGGCCTATAAAAAATTCAAATCATTGTTAACAAATATACTTTTTGATCGCTTTTTATTACATTTTTTCTGGATTTGATGCGACCAAAAATGCACAATTTTGCACTTTGAGATTTTTTTTTGCGCTGACGCCGTTTACCGTGCGAGATCAGGAATGTGATTAATTAATAGTTCGAGCGATTACGCACGCGGCGATACCAAACATGTTTATTTATTTGTTTACTTTTATTTAAAACCTGGGAAAAGGGGGGTGATTCAGACTTATTGGGGGAGGGGGCTTTTTACTATAAACAACACTTTTTTTTTTTTTTACACATATACTAGAAGCCCCCCTGGGGGACTTCTAGTATATATACTTTGATCTCTCATTGAGATCTCTGCAGCATAGATATGCTGCAGAGATCAATGAGATCGGCACTCGTTTACTTCCGGCTGCTGCAGCCGGAAGTAAACGGGTGCCGAGCCGGGGACGGCACCATCTTGGACGAGTCCCCGGCCGGCATCAGTAACGGAGATCGCTCCTCCGGGACAACGTCCCGGAGGAGCGATCTCCCCCACTAGACACCAGGGAAAGGTTGCCTCCGGTAATCGGAGGCAGCTGTCAACTTTGACAGCTGCCTCCGATTAGCTAATTAGCGGGCACGGTGATCAGACCGTGCCCGCTAATAGCGGCGGTCCCGGGCTACACGCGGCACCCGGGACCGCGGCGCTTCAAAGCGGGGCCAGGCTGGACTCCCTTGGATGTGATGCAGGGCATCCCTCTCTGTGTAATATCAGTGTGAGATCAGTGGCCCAAAGTCAATTTTATTTTTAAATCATAATTTTGTGTTTTTACTTTGATGCCCATTTTTATGCCAACCTTGGGGTCCTTTTGGCCTTTTTTATCACCGTTCCCCTCAGGGCTCCTCACTTACAGTAGGGTATGAATATTATACATTTTCTGTAAGAATAATAGCTAAAACAGAAAAAAGAAAAATCCTCTGAATAGGAAACTGCCGAATAAGAAACCAACTTCAGCCCCGAATAAGAAACTGGCCGAATAAGAAACCAACTTCAGCCTCGTGGAGAGAGGAGAGTTTAGAGGAAGGAAGTCCGATTAGTAAGGAATTGCAGTAGTCAAGACTACTGCACCCTAAGACAGATGCACCCATGGACACCAGTACAATCTAATAAGCCAATGTACACACTGTACATTTCTTTTCTTCTCTATGACCTGTAGCTCAATGTCACTAGGTATAGTAATAAAACGTGAGTGAATGTCTTTCTATGGCCACAACTGTGGAGTGACCTTGTCCCCTCCAGCTTCACCATCTTCTCATAGACCTGTACATGTAATGTATGGCGGTACCAGACGTCACAATGCAGCTATATCATGCATAAAGCCAATCCCTCCATTTAGTTCTCCTTTCACCAGGCAAAGACAAGGCTGTATCTAACTCTTATCGGTGTGCCCATCTGCTCTCTGGAGTGTAGGGCACGGTGTCAGGCAGCGTGCATACTACGTACACACATGGATTGTCAGAGACGTGTCCCGGTTATTCCCAGGTTACCACAATCCATTCTTTGTGCGCTGTACACCGAGAGGACGTACTCACTCACCTACACAACCGGCGCCGGAAGCACGTGTATCGCACAGACACGAGGCCACTTCCTGTCACCATAGAGTCCAAGGACACAGAAGCGAGACCTAAACCATAGAGTCCAGCAGTCATCCCAAACCTCGGAGTTTGCGCCACCCTCAGGAAATTATCGTAAGTAGATAAGTCAACATTTAAAACGCGCCATAGTTACTGTACTGCCATCTGTCGGTGGTTGTTGGCACAGTTAGGCTTATTATATAAATATAATAAGAGTACAGGATTGTCTTGGTGAATAACTGCTATGTGGTATCACTTAGTTCATATATGTATATTTATTAGGGGGTCTAACCAATAGGTCTTGTGGAACCGTTCACACTGGAACGGATTAACTCTTGAAAATACTCTAGAATACTGGATTATTAATTGGAGGGTCTGTGACTACCACCAGAGAAAGGGGACACACCCCATCAATCATTCACACTGGGCATACAGCACAGTGAGGTGTAGCAGTGCTAGGGCCCAGGGAACCATAGTCTTCCTCTCTTTTACACCAAAAAAATAATGGTGCTTTTTGTTAAAATAAAGATACAGGTAACAAAGTAGTTATGTTCCTTATGTTTATATTGATATTTATCCAGCTGTACTGCCAGCTCAGCATGAGATCAGGGGTGAGAGATTATGTTCACACTGAGGAATAGGCGAAGAGGAAAGATTTCTGTTTGAAATTTCTCGCCTTTTCAGCTCTGGCAGAATTTGAACGGAATGCAAGAAGAATTCAAGCCCCATTGACTTCTATAGAATTTCTTTAGCGGAATCCGCCCAAAGAATTGACATCTGCAGCAGAAAATTCTGTGCAAAAATTCTGCCATGTGAACAACAGAACGGAAATTCCATGGATCACAATGGGACATTGTTGTGTTCATATTTTATTAGCAGAATTTGAAGCTGGAAATTAAGCTCGGATTCTGCTTTAAATACCTGCCCCATGTGAACATACCCTAACAGGGCTGCACTGATGTCGGTGGTGTGGCCATTCCTTCCCCGGTAGTGTTTGGCAGCGTGATGCCATTGGCATTGTGTGGGTGCAAAGCAACCAGACACCAGAAGGCAGGTATAATAGCTACTTTCTTCCAGAGCAAACATGACTCTTGTCTCCAGTTCAGGTGTGGTTTGCTTTAAAGAGGATGTACCACCGGGTGCATCCTCTTTAACCTGAACCCACGGATCAATTGGCGCCGGCACGGGGAAGCCAGTGCCGCGGTTTTTGGACCGCTGCCCGGTTCCCGAGCACAGCGCCGTTCGTTCCAGCGGTATCGGCCGCTGCTGAAGCACAGGAGGTGGGCCGGCCCGCCCCCAGTGGGAGGGAATTCCCTCCACTGTATGACGCGGCTCGCTTAGAATGAATGGAGCCGCGTCATACAAGGGAGGGAATACCCTCCCACTGGGGGCGGGCGGGCCGGCCGGCCAGCGCCGGTCGGTCCGTGGGTTCAGGTTAAAAAGGATGTACCGGGTGGTACATCCTCTTTAAGGGGTTATCCAGCGCTACAAAAACATGGCCACTTTCTTCCACAGACAGCCCCACTCTTGTCTCCAGCTTGGGCAGGGTTTTGCTGCTCAGTTCCATTGAAGTGAATGGAGCTTAATTGCAAACCGCACCTGAACTGGAGACAAGAGTCATGTTTTCTCTGAAAGAAAGTGGCCATGTTTTTGTAACGCTGGATGACCCATTTAATTGCAAACCACCCCTGAACTGGAAACAAGAGTCGTGTTGTCTCTGGAAAAAAGTGATTATGTTTTTCTAACTCTGGACAACCCCTTTTAGTAAAGAAGCTATCTAACTGCATCACCACCATCTCTTCAATGGAACAAAGTTGCAAAGTGTGTGAACACAATCCTCAAGTTCAGTTTTTCTTGAGATTGAAAGCAAGTGTTCTGCGAGTAACCCAGTTGAATGACAATGTTTCTGCTTGTGTAAAGTGTGAATGAGCGCAGCAGCCGTGTCATCTACTCCCCGGCCAATTCCAACAATGTTAGGTTGCATTCACACGTTCCGTGTCCTGCACAGAACACGGACATGGAATGCCTGTAACTGACTTCTCCCCCCACCCAGGCAGCATCTGTAATTAGATGCTGGGAGCGGGGGAACTGTACTGATATGCATCGGGCTGTAATGACAGCGCCTCATTACATGCAGCCAGTAGCGGTCTTGGGCACCAAGCATCCCACGTAACTACTATATAGGGGGAAAAAAGGGGTGTAACTACTATATAGGGGCACAGAGGTGTGTAACTACTATATAGGGGCACAGAGGGGTGTAACTACTAAATAGGGGTACAGGGGACCTAACTACTGAATGTGTTGGAGCCTAAAATGTTTCTTTGACAGATTCTGGAGAGAAGATTTACAGCTGGGAGAAGACTTCAAGGTGGCCCATGCTGGGTGGAGAGAGAAAGAAAAAGAAGTAAAATACGCTGATCAGAGAAGACACCTTCTGTAAGTCACTGGATGTATCTGCACTCTGTTATCGGGTCTGTAGTGATAGGGGTTATGGTGTGGCAGTATTATGTAATGGTATCATTGGTAATATCTTCCTGTGTTTTTCAGAGCAGTTTTGAGGCAATATGCAGGGCTCCAGATGGCGACCAAAATGGTCGCCAATGCGACTGACATCTTGCAAATGGCGCCCAGATTTATTAATCTGGGCGCCATTTGCGACTGGCCCCGGCGGCGGCGCACTGTCTCTTTAAGGACAGTGACCGCCTTCCGCACGCTGCACCGAAGCGTGTCTCCGCACACTGGGGCCACGCTTCTCCAGTGACGTCATCTAGCACGTCCGTCATTCATTGGACGGACGGCCGCAGAGGCGCCACACTCATCCAGTGCCTCTCTCCCGCCTCTCCTCACCCGGCGGATCCTCAAGTTCACCCCAGCGGCACCATACTTAGATTGTTGGTGACTGGGTGAGTATAACCGGAGGGGCGGCAAAGGCGGCAGGGGTGGCGGCCGGCCAGCAATGTGTGTGGGGGGGACCGCGGCCTGGGAAGTGTGTCTATTGTGATGGCGGCCAGGTGCGGTAGTCAGTGCGTGGGGGTGGGGGAGGGGGATGTATAGACTGCACAGTACCACTTCCCTCAGTGTCTGTATGTATATACACTGCCCAGTACCACTTCCCTCAGTGTCTGTATGTATAGACTGCACAGTACCACTTCCCTCAGTGTCTGTATGTATAGACTGCACAGTACCACTTCCCTCAGTGTCTGTATGTATAGACTGCACAGTACCACTTCCCTCAGTGTCTGTATGTATACACTGCACAGTACCACTTCCCTCAGTGTCTGTATGTATACACTGCACAGTACCACTTCCCTCAGTGTCTGTATGTGTAATAGACTGCACAGTGCCACTTCCCTCAGTGTCTGTATATATATACACTGCACAGTAGTACCACTTCCCTCAGTGTCTGTATGTATATACACTGCACAATACCACTTCCCTCAGTGTCTGTATGTATAGACTGCACAGTACCACTTCCCTCAGTGTCTGTATGTATAGACTGCACAGTACCACTTCCCTCAGTGTCTGTATGTATAGACTGCACAGTACCACTTCCCTCAGTGTCTGTATGTATAGACTGCACAGTACCACTTCCCTCAGTGTCTGTTTGTGTAATAGACTGCACAGTACCACTTCCCTCAGTGTCTGTATATATATACACTGCACAGTAGTACCACTTCCCTCAGTGTCTGTATGTATATACACTGCACAGTACCACTTCCCTCAGTGTCTGTATGTATAGACTGCACAGTGCCACTTCCCTCAGTGTCTGTATATATATAGACTGCACAGTACCACTTCCCTCAGTGTCTGTATGTAATACACTGCACAGTACCACTTCCCTCAGTGTCTGTATGTATATACACTGCACAGTACCACTTCCCTCAGTGTCTGTATGTATATACACTGCACAGTACCACTTCCCTCAGTGTCTGTATGTATATACACTGCACAGTACCACTTCCCTCAGTGTCTGGATGTATAGACTGCACAGTACCACTTCCCTCAGTGTCTGTATATATAGACTGCACAGTACCACTTCCCTCAGTGTCTGTATATATATAGACTGCACAGTACCACTTCCCTCAGTGTCTGTATATATATATATATATATATATATATATATATATATAGACTGCACAGTACCACTTCCCTCAGTGTCTGTATATATATAGACTGCACAGTACCACTTCCCTCAGTGTCTGTATATATATATAGACTGCACAGTACCACTTCCCTCTGTCTGTATATATAGACTGCACAGTACCACTTCCCTCAGTGTCTGTATGTATAGACTGCACAGTACCACTTCCCTCAGTGTCTGTATGTATAGACTGCACAGTACCACTTCCCTCAGTGTCTGTATGTATAGACTGCACAGTACCACTTCCCTCAGTGTCTGTATGTATAGTCTGCACAGTACCACTTCCCTCAGTGTCTGTATGTATAGTCTGCACAGTACCACTTCCCTCAGTGTCTGTATTAGGGATGCACGATGCACCGAAATATCGATACTACTATCGATATTTCGGGCAAAAAAAACGTTCGATACCAGGATTTCCTGGTATCGAAACTTTAAGTTAAGCAGAGAACACGGTGGGCGGCTAGCTGAGCGCCGGCCGTGTTCTCTATGTGCCTCCCCCTGCCCCCTGCAGTCTCCTCCTCTTCTCTCCCTCCCTCCGCTCCCATTGGCGCCAATTTCAAATAGCCGGCACTTAGCTATTGCTAGTGCCGGCTATTTAAGTATATAGATGCCGCTGTCACACTGACAGCGGCATCTGACCCCTCCTGAGCCCGCTCCATATACAGCGGGGGTCGGCTACTGTGTGTAACAGACCCCCCGCTGCTGGTGTCTCTCTGATAACAGAGTCCGGCTCCGCCAGACTCTGTTATCAGAGAGATGATTTATGCGGAGGAGCCGGAGCTGCACGGAGAGCGGCTGGAGAGGGAGAGCGGGAGAGGAGGACGGAGGAGAAGGCTGGAGGGAGAGCGGGAGGTCCGGGAGAGAGGACGGAGGAGAAGGCTGGAGGGAGAGCGGGATGTCCGGGAGAGGAGCCGGAGCTGCACAGAAGAGAGCGGGAGGTCACGGAGAGAGGAGGACGGAGAAGGCTGGAGGTGGGGAGGATGAAGAGGGAGAGCGGGGGTCTGTGAGATCCGGGGGAAGTGCAGCACATGTGAGGATCCAGCCGGCTGGCAGGTGGGGGAGGTGGCCGGGGCTGAGAGGAGCAGATAAGATCGGCTGTAGTGTGTGGGATCCTGTGTAACCTCCTCTTCTCTTCCTCCGCAATCTTGGTAACTGGTGCAGCAGAGCTGTCTTAGTGATAGCTGATGCAGGAGAGCTGTCTTAGTGGTGGGTGGTGCAGGAGAGCTGTCTTAGTGATGGGTGGTGCAGGAGAGCTGTCTTAGTGATAGCTGATGTAGCAGAGCTGTCTTAGTGATAGCTGATGTAGCAGAGCTGTCTTAGTGATAACTGATGTAGCAGAGCTGTCTTAGTGATAGCTGATGTAGCAGAGCTGTCTTAGTGATAGCTGATGTAGCAGAGCTGTCTTAGTGATAGCTGATGTAGCAGAGCTGTCTTAGTGATAGCTGATGTAGCAGAGCTGTCTTAGTGATAGCTGATGTAGCAGAGCTGTCTTAGTGATAGCTGATGTAGCAGAGCTGTCTTAGTGATAGCTGATGTAGCAGAGCTGTCTTAGTGATAGCTGATGTAGCAGAGCTGTCTTAGTGATAGCTGATGTAGCAGAGCTGTCTTAGTGATAGCTGATGTAGCAGAGCTGTCTTAGTGATAGCTGATGTAGCAGAGCTGTCTTAGTGATAGCTGATGTAGCAGAGCTGTCTTAGTGATAGCTGATGTAGCAGAGCTGTCTTAGTGATAGCTGATGTAGCAGAGCTGTCTTAGTGATAGCTGATGTAGCAGAGCTGTCTTACTGATAGCTGATGTAGCAGAGCTGTCTTAGTGATAGCTGATGTAGCAGAGCTGTCTTAGTGATAGCTGATGCAGCAGAGCTGTCTTAGTGATAGCTGATGCAGCAGAGCTGTCTTAGTGATAGCTGATGTAGCAGAGCTGTCTTAGTGATAGCTGATGTAGCAGAGCTGTCTTAGTGATAGCTGATGTAGCAGAGCTGTCTTAGTGATAGCTGATGTAGCAGAGCTGTCTTAGTGATAGCTGATGTAGCAGAGCTGTCTTAGTGATAGCTGATGTAGCAGAGCTGTCTTAGTGATAGCTGATGTAGCAGAGCTGTCTTAGTGATAGCTGATGTAGCAGAGCTGTCTTAGTGATAGCTGATGTAGCAGAGCTGTCTTAGTGATAGCTGATGTAGCAGAGCTGTCTTAGTGATAGCTGATGTAGCAGAGCTGTCTTAGTGATAGCTGATGTAGCAGAGCTGTCTTAGTGATAGCTGATGTAGCAGAGCTGTCTTAGTGATAGCTGATGCAGCAGAGCTGTCTTAGTGATAGCTGATGCAGCAGAGCTGTCTTAGTGATAGCTGATGCAGCAGAGCTGTCTTAGTGATAGCTGATGCAGCAGAGCTGTCTTAGTGATAGCTGATGCAGCAGAGCTGTCTTAGACAGATATCACTAACTTTATTTTTAACACAATAAAATAAAAATAGGCCAAAAATTGGTATCACTGTAATAGTGCAGGGGTATTATATTTCTACCATTTTTTTTTTTTTTTCTTTTATACTTTACTAAGTATCGAACTGGTATTGAGTATCGAAATAAAAAAGTTAGTATCGGTATCGAACTCAAAATTCTGGTATCGTGACATCACTAGTCTGTATGTATATACACTGCACAGTACCACTTCCCTCAGTGTCTGTATGTATATACACTGCACA
Source organism: Dendropsophus ebraccatus (assembly GCF_027789765.1). NCBI lineage: Eukaryota > Metazoa > Chordata > Amphibia > Anura > Hylidae > Dendropsophus > Dendropsophus ebraccatus. The sequence goes on along the minus strand of NC_091461.1, from coordinate 83,982,137 downwards.
GTACCACTCCCCTCAGTGTCTGGATGTATAGACTGCACAGTACCACTTCCCTCAGTGTCTGTATATATAGACTGCACAGTACCACTTCCCTCAGTGTCTGTATATATATAGACTGCACAGTACCACTTCCCTCAGTGTCTGTATATATATATATATATATATATATATATATAGACTGCACAGTACCACTTCCCTCAGTGTCTGTATATATATAGACTGCACAGTACCACTTCCCTCAGTGTCTGTATATATATATATAGACTGCACAGTACCACTTCCCTCTGTCTGTATATATAGACTGCACAGTACCACTTCCCTCAGTGTCTGTATGTATAGACTGCACAGTACCACTTCCCTCAGTGTCTGTATGTATAGACTGCACAGTACCACTTCCCTCAGTGTCTGTATGTATAGACTGCACAGTACCACTTCCCTCAGTGTCTGTATGTATAGTCTGCACAGTACCACTTCCCTCAGTGTCTGTATGTATAGTCTGCACAGTACCACTTCCCTCAGTGTCTGTATGTATATACACTGCACAGTACCACTTCCCTCAGTGTCTGTATGTATATACACTGCACAGTACCACTCCCCTCAGTGTCTGCACACAGTAAGTCCCATTTAACATAACATTAATGTTACATGTTTTAAAATGTTGTCGTTGACCAAATATTCTATTTGGCGCCTAAATTTTTCAGGTTAGGAGCCAATGGCTCCTAGGTAATTTTTTTAGTCTGGAGCCCTGATATGTAATTGAGCGCATGTCGAGGGGGAGGGGGGGGGGCGGACATGACTTTGCTTGGGGCCCCAGAAATGCCAAGACCGCCCCTGCATGCAGCACTTATCTATACAGTAAACTGATGTTTTAAAGCGACTCTGTACCCACAATCTGACCCCCCCCAAACCACTTGTACCTTCCGATACCTGCTTTTAATCCAAGATCTGTCCTGCGGTCCGTTCGGAAGGTGATGCAGTTATTGTCCTAAAAAACTACTTTTTAACTTGAAGCCCTGTGCCAAACGGGAGTATCTGTGCCCTAACTTTGCACACCCTATCTGTCCCTCCTCCCCACCCTCTTCATTATTAGGAATGCTCCAGGTAGATTGCCTCCTATTTCCCACCTGTGGCAGCCCGGCACATGGGCTGGATCGTTAAAGGGGATAAGAACGCCGGATAAGAAAAACTTGTTTTCTATTAAAAGTACATTAAAAGTTATATAGATGTGTCTGTACAATGTATTACTGCATCTGTATGGTTCTGCCACACTGGTAGCTGATAGAAATCCAGGAAGTGAAAAAAAAAATGGCCTCTGTGCCAATCCACATTGTCTCCTGCTCCTTCTGCTCTCCCAATTCCACCTGCCAATTCCACCTGCACAAAAAACAAGGCATAAACATTATATCCCATCCCATGTTAGATAGTATCGAATAAGGCCCTTATTGTGGGGCTCAACTTTAAAGATAAAAGATGCTTCATCATAATATGTGTGTGGAAAGGAAAAGGGGAAAATTTTTTAAAAAAAGTTCTTTGCTTTATTCCAATATCAGCATTACAGTTAGAGAATAGAGCGTGCTGTGCGGTTGTTACAGGTAGAGAATACAGTGTGCTGTGTGGGTGGGACCACAATGAAATGATAAAGTACTGCAAATAATTCAGTAACACGATGAAACTGCAATGTGTGAACACAGCCTAGATGTTCTACAACAGCTTTGGGTGGGGAATAGGCAGGGTGGAGGACTGTGATGGAACAGCTGAGGGAAAGCATTGCATTCTGGAACCTGTAGTACTGAGTACATCTGCTCAACCAGGAAATTTTTGGTAGTTTCAAAACTGGGATAGTAAAGGTAAGTAATGCTGTATGCTTCTGCAGAAGTTTAATTTTTTTTTACCTCTACCTGGAGTTCTCCTTTAAGAACCTGTGCAATGTTCAACATGGAGAAAATGTTCCAGTGGCATTCCTAATGAGAAAGAGGGTGGGGAGGAGGGACGGAGGGGTGGTGCACAGATAGTCCTGTTTGGCACGGGGCTTCAAGTTTAAAAGTATTGTTTTAGGACAATAATTGCATCACCTGCCGAACGGAACACAGGAAAGATCTTGGATTAAAAGCACCTACCCGAAGGTACAAGTGGTTTGGGGCTGACCGGTTTCATAGTTTTTCTTGCTTGGCTGAGGTATCAGAGGTCCGTTTGGGTTGTGCACTAACTAGCTAAGCTGGCTTCTCTTTCCTATTTTTGATCAATAACATTTGACATATCTGATGACATGTCAAAAGTTATTTTCAATGAAAGGTACCTTTTAAAGCCCAGTCGGTTCTCATTCTCTAAACTAAATCTAAATTTAGCCTGAAAACACACACACTGCAGTTTTTGTGGCAAAACGTGGTTCCAGCAGAAAAGAGAAGTATAAGTCCCACTTTTTTTTTTTCCATCCATATTCCCCCCCACCCCACCCCCGTGATTTGCATTGAGTACCTCTCCTACTGCAGCCCGAGCAACACGTGTCATCTCGCAGTGAAATCGCCATATCCTTTGCTGCCCTTACCACACCTGCACCACCGAGATGACACCGGGCACTTGGGCTGCAGTCGGAGCTGCCCTCAATGCAACATCTCGGAGGGGGGATATTATGATGCCAATCTAGGAGAGAAGAGGGGGCCCAATGGCCATGAAGCCCCATCTAGGTGACATTGTCCACCAAAGAACTAAATTTTAGATAAAAAAAGAAGACCCCAACACATTTTACAAAGGTATATGTGGATTGTTCTGTATCTAAGCTTGTTTATGGTGCAGAGAACCACACATAGATATTGATAATAATGTTGTGATACCTCCCAGTATATGGCAAAAGGGACACTATAATTATAGTATTGGAGTTAATACTCCATCCCCCCAGGATGCCCCTAGTGTTTTAGTTGAGACCCACACAGGGCCATTAACCCACTATACATCCTGTATTTCTTCCCATTAAAATGTAACCTTTATAAGATCCTGTTAAAATCAGAAAAGATACTGTAAGTGCACAATATAAACATTTGAAAACATGTCCACTAGGTCCTAAGCAACTAAAGTTTAGCCCAATCCAGGAGTGTCTTAAGGCTACAAATGAACAGACCAGTCCAGGGAATGGCATATGATTACAGTTCCACCATTAAACCACTCATTCGGTGGATACTGTCCTAATTGAAAACACAATGGCCATAGAAAATGCCGTCTTCCTACTGCGGAGGACTGGACCCGGGTATGTTCTGGCACGAAGGGTCAGTGGCGTAGCTACCATAGAGGCAGGGTAGGCAGTTGCTATGGGGCCTGTGCAGGAGGGGGGCCCGAGGGAGAAGGTAAGAGTGTGTGTCCTTCTGCTTAACCCCTTTTGTACTGCAGTGTGTAAGTGACCCACTTTTCACTTACATGCTGCAACACAAAAAAGGGTTAACAAGCAGAAGACAGATCTGCTCTGCTTCACTGCACTGATAACCTCTGACCTCTGTTCTCCATCTGACAATCAAGTAGGAAAGGAAAATGTGCAGAGGTCAGGGATTATCAGTGCACCAGCAGTAAAGCAGATATATATGTGCATATATATATATGCGCAGTGCTTTGTGTTGTGCGTAGGGGAGGGGGCCCCCAAATTTTTGCTATGGGGCCCCGTGAATCCTAGCTACGCCCCTGCGTACAGTGTGTTGCATCCTTTGATGTCAACAGTGGGCGCGTTGTGTGGTGGATCTCGTGACATCACTAGTGGGTGCCATGTCTAAAAGAGTCATCTGGCTCCTCATATGATGTCATTGTATGGTCTCCCACTATTGAGTGCCTTATGCACCTGTTACAAAGTTATCTCTCATGTTAAAGTGGTGATGAGGTATAGTTTCACCACTAGGTGTAAGTGGTATATATTTGTATGTATTGCACAGCTGAAGTCATTATTGGGTTAATGTTGTTGTTCTTGTACCATATGTTTGGTATTGACCAATAGTAGGTGCCCTCTCTCTCTCAACCTATCCCTGGTCTCTACACACTCACCCCCTGTAGGAGGAGTTAGTTAGTTCCGTGTGGGAGGAAGTAAGTTAAGTGCTGTCTAGTCTAGACACAGTAGTGTATAAATTCAGCAAGAGACGAGTTTTTTTACAACTACTACTATATCTACTATGCAGTGCTAAGCACTTTAAAGGGAGAGGTCATCAAGGAACACCCTATTGGCTAACAGTACTTAAAGCAATTTGCTTTAAGTTTTTTATATGAATAGACTGTCGCAGGCATGGGGCTGTAAACTGAAACTGCTGTTTATGTACTGTACTTGATATGTAATTGACATTTAAGCAACATATGTACTAAATCTCTGATGGTACCTCTTTTTGTTTTTGTTGTATTTGTTGTTTGTATATTAACCCCTTCACGTCAGCCATCTGTATATATACGTTCCTTTTGCACATGCCCCGTGCAGTAGGAATGTACATATACGTTCCGGCTTTGACGGGGCTTTGTGATGAGAACGGGATCGCTGCAGGGACAGCGATCCCGCTCTCATCTGTGTACAGCACCGAAGATAATGAGGATCAGCTGCGATTCCGCAGCTGACCCCCATTAACCCCTTAGTGACTGCCGAAACGGCGGTCACTAATGGGCCGGTGCCGCCGCTGTATTTCATCTCCCCCCACCGTGAATCCACGGTGGGGGGAGATGAAATAAGTAAAAATCAGACCACAGATCAGCCCCCTAGTGCCCCAGTCACTAACCCCCCCTCCCGCGGCGGCCATCGGATCTAAGATGGCCGCCCGATCACTGTGAACAGACTAATGTCTGTTAGGTAGCGGAGAGCATGGGGCAGTCATCGGGACCCCCCCTGTGGGGTCCCGGTACAAGCGATCAGCGGTATATACTATATACTGCTGATCGCTTGTGCCATGTGCCGCCGGCAATTTTTATCCCCTGTCACCATGAATGATTGGTGACAGGGGATAAAAAGTGATGTCCCCCCCACCCCCCAAGTCGCCCCCCACCCCCCCCTGTCACCCCAGTCACCCCCCCTTCCCCATATACTCACCGGATCCACGGAGCTCCTTCCTCCTCGGCGTCCTGGCTGGTTATGAAGTGCGCATGCGCTCCACAACCAGCCAAGCTCTGAAAATTTAAAGTGACAGAGACCAATTTGGTCTCTGTCACTGAACTATGATTACTGTGATAGAAAATATCACAGTAATCATAGTAATACAGTGAAAATAAATGTATAAAGTACAAAAAGTGACAAACATACAAAAAAATAAAACACACACTTTTTATTATAGTAATAATTGCAGTTTACTCCCAAATTACCCCTAACCCCCCCCCAGATTACCCGTAACCACCGCAGGTTGCCCGTAACCACCGCACGTTGCCCGTAACCACCCCAGGTTGTCCGTAATCACATCAGATTGCACGTAACCCCCCAGATTGCCCGTAACCACCGCACGTTGCCCATAACCACCGCACGTTGCCCGTAACCACCGCACGTTGCCCGTAACCACCACACGTTGCCAGTGACCCCCTCCAGATTGTCCGTAATCACCCCAGATTGCCTGTAACCACCCCAAATTACATGTAACCACCCCAGATTAGCTATAAGCACTTCACTCTATCCGTAACAATTCTAGATTGTCTGTAACCCCTCCAGGTTGCCCCTAACCACCGCAGGTTGGGCATAACCACCCCAGATTGCCCGTAATCATGCCAGATTACATGTAACCCCCCAGATTGCACGCAACCACCGCAGGTTGCCTCTGACCACCGCATCTTGCCTCTGACCACCGCACGTCGCCTCTGACCACCGCATCTTGCCTCTGACCACCGCACGTCGCCTCTGACCACTGCACGTCGCCTCTGACCACCGCACGTCGCCTCTGACCACCGCACGTCGCCTCTGACCACCGCACGTCGCCTCTGACCACCGCACCTTGCCTCTGACCACCGCACGTCGCCTATGACCACCGCACGTCGCCTATGACCACCGCACGTCGCCTATGACCACCGCACCTTGCATCTGACCACTGCACCTTGCCTCTAACCACCCCAAATTGCCAGTGACCCCCTCCAGATTGCCCGTAACCATGCCAGATTACAGGTACCCACCTCAGATTACCTATTAGCACTTCAGTTTATCCGTAACCACAGCAGGTTGCCTGTAACCACCCCAGATTGTCCGCAACCACCCCAGATTGTCCGTAACCACAGCAGGTTGCCTGTAACCATACCAGATTGTCTGTAACCACAGCAGGTTGTCCGTATTCACCCCACGTTGCCCATAACCACCCCAGGTTGCCTCTAACCACCCCAGGTTGCCTCTAACCACACCAGGTTGCCTCTAACCACCCCAGGTTGCCATAACCACAGCAGGTTGCCTCTGACCACCCCATGTTGACCGTATCCACCCCAGATTATCCGTAACCACCCCAGATTACTCGTAACCACCTCAGACTGTCCGTAACCACCCCAGACTGCCCGTAACCACCCCAGACTGCCCGTAACCACCTCAGACTGCCCGTAACCACCTCAGACTGCCCGTAACCACCTCAGACTGCCCGTAACCACCTCTAGATTACCCGGAACCACCCCAGACTGTCCGTAACCACCCCACATTACCTGTAATCTAATTTTTTTTATTGTATTTTAGTAACTGCGCTCAGGCCCGCATCTGCCATGAGGCGAAGTGAAGTCTTCGCCTCAGGCGGCAGCTCCCACGACCCTGCAGGGGGCGGCACTGGCCGCCCCTGCACAGTGAGCTTTCATGCATATATTATATGCATGACCGCTCACTGACTACAGGAGCAGAGAGATCAGCCATAGACTGATGTCTCTGCTCCTGTATGCGTATTCCGGGGCGTGCCACGCTAATAGCGTACCGCCCACGGAATATACGTGCAGAAGCAGGGACTCCAGTGTGATGCCGGACTCCCTGCTTCTGCACTATAGGAGCGCCCCCTGCTGTCAGCTGTGTCTGTGTCCTTATTAGGAGGCACACACAGCTGACAGGAGGCTCAGAGCAGGGAACTAAGAGTTCTCTGCTCTGTGCCATTCACTTCTAGGTCGCAGGCTGTGTTAGTGCTGCGATCTAGAAGTGATCTGGAGCAGCCAGTGATGTCTTCCTGGTCAGGCTGCTCTATCTGTGATCAGCCTGACCAGGAAGCATCCAGGAGGCCACAGGGACTGCGTGGGAACGATTGGTGAGGTGAGTAGCTGCTGGCCTGTTTTTTTGTTTTACTTTGCTGAGATGGGGGGGACACAGGAGATGAATGATACAGGGGGTGATTGTGGGGAGATGGGGGGGGGGGACACAGGAGAGGAATGATACAGGGGGTGATTGTGGGGAGATGAGGGGGACACAGGAGAGGAATGATACAGGGGGTGATTGTGGGGAGATGGGGGGACACAGGAGATGGAGGGACACAGGAGATGGATGATACAGGGGGTGATTGTGGGGGACACAGGAGATGGATGATACAGGGGGTGATTATGGGGAGATACAGGAGATGGGGGGACACAGGAGATGGATGATACAGGGGGTGATTATGGGGAGATGGGGGGACACAGGAGATGGATGATACAGGGGGTGATTGTGGGGAGATGGGGGGACACAGGAGATGGAGGGACACAGGAGATGGATGATACAGGGGGTGATTGTGGGGAGATGGGGGGGACACAGGAGATGGAGGGACACAGGAGATGGATGATACAGGGGGTGATTGTGGGGGGACACAGGAGATGGATGATACAGGGGGTGATTGTGGGGAGATGGGGGGGACACAGGAGATGGAGGGACACAGGAGATGGATGATACAGGGGGTGATTGTGGGGGGACACAGGAGATGGATGATACAGGGGGTGATTATGGGGAGATACAGGAGATGGGGGGACACAGGAGATGGATGATACAGGGGGTGATTATGGGGAGATGGGGGGACACAGGAGATGGATGATACAGGGGGTGATTGTGGGGAGATGGGGGGGACACAGGAGATGGATGATACAGGGGGTGATTGTGGGGAGACACAGGAGATGGATGATTCAGGGGGTGATTGTGGGGAGATGGGGGGGACACAGGAGATGGGGGGACACAGGAGATGGATGATACAGGGGGTGATTGTGGGGGGACACAGGAGATGGATGATACAGGGGGTGATTATGGGGGGACACAGGAGATGGATGATACAGGGGGTGATTGTGGGGAGATGGGGGGACACAGGAGATGGATGATACAGGGGGTGATTGTGGGGACTTGGGGGGACACAGGAGATGGATGATACAGGGGGTGATTGTGGGGAGATGGGGGGACACAGGAGATGGATGATACAGGGGGTGATTGTGGGGACTTGGGGGGACACAGGAGATGGATGATACAGGGGGTGATTGTGGGGAGACACAGGAGATGTATGATACAGGGGGTGATTGTGGGGAGATGGGGGGACACAGGAGATGGAGGGACACAGGAGATGGATGATACAGGGGGTGATTGTGGGGGACACAGGAGATGGATGATACAGGGGGTAATTGTTGGGGGGACACAGGAGATGGATGATACAGGGGGTAATTGTGGGGGACACAGGAGGAATATGAGGAGATGGATGATACAGGGGGTGATTATGGGGGGCACAGGAGGAATATGAGGAGATGGGAGGATTATGGGGGGCACAGGAGGAATATGAGGAGATGGTGAGACACAGGTGGGGGGGATTATGATGAGATTGGAGGATTATGAGGAGATGGGGGACACGGGAGATTATGACTACAGGAAGAGATAGGGGGATTATAACTGCCTGGGGGGATTATGACTACATGAGGAGAATGGGGATTATAATAGTGTGGAGATGCAGAAGGGATCTTCTAAATTGTGGAGCCTAAAATGTCTGTCCAATAGATGCTGCGGGAACAAGTCATGGCTAACAGAAGTCTTCATGATGGAGTCGGATCTGAATGTAGAAGAAAAGAGAAAGTGAACAACTCTGATGAGAGAAGACGTCACTTGTGAGTCACTGGATGTAACTGTACCCTGATCACTATACTGTCACTGTGTGGGGGTAATGCTGGACTCTATACAGTGTTTTTTATTCAGTAGCACTACTGGTGGTATTGATCAGTCAGTGGTGGAATTTTTCCCTTGTAGTGGCAATATTGGTAATAGTATTTAGTCACTATGGAGTGCTGATATGCAGTCATCATGTGGTGGAATTATTTGGTGTTTATATGATGTTGATCTCAGTTGAGGGGGGGGGGGCTATTTCAGTTCTCGCCTCAGGCAGCAGAAGAGCTAGAATCGGCCCTGACTGCGCTATTCTAATAACTGTTACTAGCTGCGGTTTTGCTCCTTCCCTTCTGAGCCCTGCTGTGTGCCCATACAGTGGTTTATGCCCACATATGGGGTACCGTTGTACTCAGGAGAACCTGCGTTACAGATTTTGGGGTAGATTTTTTCTCCTGTTCCTTGTGAAATTTAGAAATTTCAAACTAAACCAACATATTATTGGAAAAATTCAAGTTTTTCATTTTTACTGGCCAATTTTGAATACTTTCCTCTAATACCTGTGGGGCCAAAATGCTCATCCTACCCCAAGATGAATTCTTTGAGGGGTGTACTTTCCGAAATGGGGTGACTTTTGGGGGGATTCTATTCTGTAGACACTACAGGGGCTCTGCAAACGCACCTGGTGCTCAGAAACTTCTTCAGAAAAATCTGCAGAGAAAATGCTAATTGGCACTCCTTCCCTTCTGAGCCCGGCTGTGTGCCCATACAGTGGTTTATGCCAACATATGGGGTACCGTTCTACTCAGGAGACCCTGCGTTACAGATTTTGGGGTGAATTTTCTCTCCTGTTCCTCGTGAAATTGAGAAATTTCAAACTAAAGGAACATATTATTGGAAAAATTCGAGTTTTTCATTTTTACTGTCTACTTTTGAATACTTTCCTCTAATACCTGTGGGGTCAAAATGCTCACCACACACCAAGATGAATTCTTTGAGGGGTGCACTTTCCAAAATGGGGTGACTTATGGCGAGATTTTACTCCGCTGGCACTACAGGGGCACTGCAAACCCACCTGGCGCTCAGAAACTTCTTCAGCAAAATCTGCATTGAAAAAGCTAATTGGCGCGCCTTCCCTTCTGAGCCCTGATGTGTGCCCATACAGTGGTTTATACCGACATATGAGGTACCTTTTTACTCAGGAGAACCTGCGTTACAAATTTTGGGGTACTTTTTTTCTCTTGTTCCTCGTCAAATTGAGAAATTTCAAACTCAACGAACATATTATTGGAAAAATTCGAGTTTTTCATTTTTACTGTCTACTTTTGAATACTTTCCTCTAATACCTTTGGGGTCAAAATGCTCACCACACCCCAAAATGAATTCTTTGAGGGGTGCACTTTCCAAAATGGGGTGACTTATGGCGAGATTTTACTCCGCTGGCACTACAGGGGCTCTGCAAACACACCTGACGCTCAGAAACTTCTTCAGCAAAATCTGCATTGAAAAAGCTAATTGGCGCTCCTTCCCTTCTGAGCCCCGCTGTGTGCCCATGCAGTGGTTTATGCTCACATATGAGGTACCGTTATACTCATGAGAACCTGCGTTACAAATTTTGGGGTACTTTTTTTCTCTTGTTCCTCGTGAAATTGAAAAATTTCAAACTAAAGGAACATATTATTGGAAAAAATTTGAGTTTTTCATTTTTACTGTCTAATTTTGAATACTTTCCTCTAACACCTGTGGGGTCAAATTGCTCATCCTACCCCAAGATGAATTCTTTGAGGGGTGTACTTTCCAAAATGGGGTGACTTATGGGTTTTTTTCTCTCTGCTGACACTACAGGGGCACTGCAAATGCACCTGGTGCTCGGAAACTTCTTCAGCAAAATCTGCAATGGAAAAGCTAATTGGCGCTCCTTCCCTTCTGAGCCCCGCTGTGTGCCCATGCAGTGGTTTACGCCCACATATGGGGTACCGTAGTACTCAAGAGAACATGTGTTACAAATTTTGGGGTGCTTTTTCTCTCATGTTCCTTTTGAAAATGAGAAACTTTAATCTAAATGTATATATTATTGGAAAATTTTAATTTTTCTTTTTTTTACGGCCTAATGGTGAATACTTTCCTCCAGCCCCTGTAGGGTTAAAATGCTCATTATACCCCTAGATTAATTCTTTAAGGTGTCTAGTTTCCAAAATGGGGTCACTTATGGGGGTTTCCAGTATACAAGCCTCCTAAATCAACTTAAAATAAGAACTGGTCCCTAAAAAAATCAGTTTTGGAAACTTTCACGAAAATGTGGTAATTTGCTGATACATTTCTAACCCCCGTAACACCCTAAAAAAATAAAATATGTTTATGAAATGAAGCCAGAATAAAGAGGACATATTGGTAATGTGACTTAGTAACTAATTTATGTAATACAACTTTCTTTTTTTAGAAGCAGAGAATTTCAAAGTTCATAAAATGCTAATTTTTTCAATTTTTCATGATATTTTGATGTTTTTCACAAAAAACACACAAAGTAGTGACCAAATTTTGCACTAATATAAAGTGCCATATGTGACGACAAAACAATCTCAGAATCGCTAGCATACGTTAAAGCATCACTGAGCTATAAGCGCATAAAGTGAGACAGGTCAGATTTTGAAAAATGAGCCTGGTCTTTTAGGTGCAAATTGGCTTGGTCTTGAAGGGGTTAAATGAAAGAAAAGAAAGAATATAATTTTTTTTTTTATATCTATTCCAGGCTGAGGACCACCAGCAGCACGGACCATGCACATCTGGAGCCCAGTAGACACCCTCAAGGAACAGTAAGTATGTGTGCCTGAAATCCTCCTTTGGACCCTACAGGTGGTAAAGTCCATTAATGCAATATTTAATGTGTCTTTGGTGGTAGTTGGTCCTTTGGATACCCCAAATATTGAGATCAATAGATGCAGTAGTTGTTATATCCAGACTTCATGGTGGAGCGTGCTAAGAAGAATGTTCAACCGCATACCCGGATCCTCAAGGAAACCATCCCTGTGCCACACATTAAGGGTACTATTACACGTAACGATAATCGGCCCGATTCGGCCGATTATTGCTCCGTGTAATAAATACAAGGATCAGCCGATGACAACGATCATCGGATGATCGTTGATATAGGTTTGAACCTATATTTGTCGGGCGCCGACCACACACCGCTACGTGTAATAGCTGTGCGCGGCCGGCGACTAGCGATATACATTATTTATCTACGCTCCAGGGCTGCTCCTGCGGTCCGCTTCTCCCCGGGTCCCACACGCTCTAGCTTCAGAGCGGCCTGTCAGCTGACAGGCCACTCAGCCAATCACAGGCCGCGGCGGGACCCAGGGAGAAGCCGACCACAGGAGCAGCCCTGGAGCGTGGATAGGTAAGGTATATAGTTTAAGCAAGGGCTGCAAGGATTTCGTCCCTTGTTAAACAATTATCGGGCCGTGTAATAGGCCCAGTAAACGAGTGCCAATCTAGCAGATCAGCGCTCGTTTACAGGTACTATCGGGCCCCCATTGGCCCGTGTAATACTACCCTAAGGTACATACCAGAGATTATCCCATGACTATGTGCCTCCCTTCTATAACCACTGGACCCAACTATACAATGGATAGACCATTAATGCGTAAGCATCAGATAATACACCTACTCCTAGTTGCATCTATAATGGATAATATAGATTGTGTACACACCTATAAAGACCGCATCATAGACGGTGGTGTATACATCTAAAGAGTTGTTCCGAACTACATCCTGGGTCCCTACGATGACCGTGCATTCAAGAGTGGATCAGTTGTGTGTAGTCCTATCTCTGTTGTGGGCCTACTGGATGGCGGCATACGGGAGGAATGTATAAACCAGAAGGGAGGCCGCTTGACCCGTGGCTCTATTCATCCCTATAGCGGATGGAAAGAGCCGAGAGCGCTAAAAATAGGCCACGAGTCAAGCGCCGTACCTGCTGCTCTATTCGGGAGCAAATTCTCCTCACATACTAACCCGCCTTGGTGGAGTCTGGATATTCTATCTGTGATTCCCGGGCAGTGGAACGCATATACAATTTTTCCAAGCCTCCTTTTGAGTGCATCTGAAATTACTTGCGCATGCGCTGTACTGGGGTATATTCTGTTTGGGGTTGTGATGCGCCTTATTTATAAATCTGCCCCCTGTGCAGTCTAAACATGTTGTCTCGACTTTCTGGCAGTGCAATGCATATTATTTTTCTTATTTATGAATCCACCTGTGGTGTAGTTTGGTTATTTTATATGTGACTAACGGGTGGTGGAACGCACTTCATCCAAGCCTCTCTCTGAGTCCCGAAATCCCTTCCTGCTTTTGGATTTTTTGCGCCGTACTGTTCTACTGTTCTCCACACGCCGCTGCAGCCATCTTTCCTGGTGTTACATGCATGGAGATTCTCCTAATTGGGGTATGTACTTTGATGCTACCAATCTGCTCACACTTGTTGATTATCATTTATAAATTTTGTATGATATATGCCTTACTCCCAAACACGTTACCCTTGAGAAAATCCAGTTAGTGGATGGAACGTGTGGGGTTCTGACTCTGAGACCCTGAGACCCTCTGTTTTACCCCGGTTTTGGGGATATATTGTGTCCTTTACTTGCCAGCCTAGCATGTAGATTGTGTTTAGCACCTGATTCTAGCACTTTTGTGCACTTTGTTGATTTTATACATTGCATATGGTTGTGTATTTATATTTTGGAATTATTTATGCACTTGCACGTTATGCTTCTTTGGCAGGAGTTATACCATATACAATACCATGAATTTTGGGGCATACTGTTGTAACCAGAGGTCTCTCTTGTATACAGTACAGTTTTTTTTTACTCTTGATCATTGGGAAGATTTTCATTGTTTTTAGGGGATGTATTCATTTAGTTTGGGATTTGTTATGCTATATCATTTTATTTGTGATTCCTAATAAAGTATAAATTATATGTTATCGTTCTGGTGTGCCCACCATTTTTTTTTTCTATATACAGTGGTGCCTTGGATTACCAACATAATTCGTTCTGGGACCGTGCTTGTAATCCAAATCCACTTTTAAACAAAATCAAATTTTCCCATATGAAATCACTGATATGGAGACAATTTGTTCCACATCCTAAAAATTGTGATTTTTTTTTTATTCTGAATAACATGTAGAACAGATAAAACAAACAATGAGAAACAGCTGAATATGTGATATTATAAATTACTGTACAGTATAGCAATCAGCATGTGGAGTATAATGTATTGTAACTGCATAAACCTGGAAATACAGCAGTAGTTTGTAGATACAGGATGGAACTGCAGATCCCCATAATGCAGTAGTGTAATACAACAGGCTAGAATAGAGAAGCAGGGCTGCTGTTAGAGGTCTGTGTGCTCACATGACAGCAATGGGGAAGGAGTGTGTGTTCAGCATGGACCAATCGGGAAGTGAGAATCACAGAGCTGTGCAGTAGGACAGTGACAGAAACTTTTCTATACAGCAGTGTGAATGGCTGTAAGTGTAAGTGCAGGCACATTAAAGCAGCAGTGTGTATAGCTGAGTGTGAGTTCAGGTACCTTATAGCAGGAATGGAGACGATGGGAAACACAAGGGCTGACAGATCTGCCATGACTTGAAAGGTGAGGGAGACTTCCTGGGTCAGAGTACAGTGTTGTAGACCACGCTATGCAAGCCATGCCCCTCCCGTACTCCCGCTTTTACCCAGTACAGGGCTCTTAAACCAAAGCAATGCTCTTAAACCAAGTTACAATTTTAAAGAACTGTCAGCTCTTCTTGCAAAACGCTCTTAATTCAAGTTACTCTTAAACCAAGGTATCCCTGTAATTTGTTGTTTTGTTAGCTTTATGGTTTACAGCATTTAATAATGTTGTTGCGACTTCCGGTTCCGGCGCGTATGGGATGGCAGCAGTGTGAGTGAGCTCCTCCACCCTCCGCTCATAATATCGCTCCCCGCTCTGACTCCTGACATTACCGGCCCAGCCGGACCACATCTCTGACTTCTCTAAGTGCCGAGGAGTCGGAGGCACCACTTCATTAAGCGGGGAACCAGTTATACACCTCCCCATAAGCCCTCCTTCATTTACCTCACAGCTCTGTCACAGGGACACCTAAGATGGTGCCGACACGAGGTGCTGCTGCTGAGGCTGAGGAAACACATACCTCACAAACCCCAGTGCCGGACCTCTGTGACACCATAATACCAGGACTAAATATGTCTTGCAAGGCACTGGCAATTCAAGTGTCCAAAATGATATTAAATGACATAAAATCCTCTCTTGAGGCCACTATAGTTTCCTCCCTAGCAACCATACAAGGAGATATAGCAACACATACCTCACAGATTACTGAACTTCAGGAGAGAGTCAGCTTGTTAGAAGATGAAATACATTCTACAAAAATAAAACTACAACAGAATATGAATGTCACAGCTTCATTGCAAACAAAGACTGATGATCTAGAGAACCGCTCTAGGCGCAACAATTTACGTATTATAGGTTTACCTGAATCCATTCCAGCCATGCAATTACATGCTATATGTTCTCTAGAAATTCCCCAAGCCTTGGGTATCCCCGGTCACATTACTGTGGATAGAGCTCACCGTGTGGGACCCCAATCAGCGAAACAAAAGCAAGATGCAAATAAAAAAGACCAGAAACCCAGACAAGTGATTGTCAAGTATCTGAATTATAATGATAAAAACAACATTTTACAAAGCTTTAACCTCTTAAGGACCCATGACGTACCGGCACGTCATGGATCACTGTCACTTAAGGACCCATGACGTACCGGTACGTCAGCCCTTTAAACGGGCGCCGCGGCCGGCCGGGTCCCGATCGGGGGGAGATAGCCTGCTATAATACATAGCAGGCCATCTCTCCCTGTCGGCATGGAGGGTTGTTAACCCCCCCCATGCCGACGATCGCCGCTATTGGCTGATAAGCCCATAGCGGCGATCGGAACCTTTCCGGGCCATCGGTGGCCCGATGACCCGGAAAAAAATGGCGGTCGGTGCTGTCCGAGGACGGCACCGACCGCCATTACTGTAAAAAGTAATGGTGGTCACGGTACCACCGTCCCGATCGCCGTGAACGGCCGGCCAGCCGGCCGGCCGTTCACGGCGATCAAAGTCCCCACAAGTAATAAATACCTGCTCCGGACCCCTCAGCTAGGTAGCTGAGGGGTCCGGAGCAGGTATTTGTACATTACTTACCTGTCCCGGGGTCCTGATCGGCGTCTTCCGGGTTCCCGGCGTCCTCTTCATCTTGTCGGGACTTCGGCTTCTTCCGTGAGTCCCGATCGTCTGTTTCCGGCTCCAGCGTCGTCTTTTTTCGTATTTTTCCGGCTCCAGCGTCGTCTATTTTCGGATCTTGCTCTCTGCTGCCCCCTAGCGGCTGATAAGTGTAATACACGTATCAGCCACTACAGGGATGTTCAGAATGTAGTAAAAAAAAAATTTTTTTTCCCAATTTTTTTTTTTTTCTATTTTCCGCACCCTATCGCCGCTGAGTGTTGATCAGCATCGCACGAAAGTGCGCTGCTAATCAGCAACTCCTCCTTTTTGGCGTAGGGTGTTTTTTTTTATATCCTACTGCCACGGTCTGCTGATAAGTGCCGAACATAAGTGCGGCATTCATCAGCAACACCATTTTTGGCGTAGGTTTTTTTTTGTATACTTACTGTAAAAAACACGTAAAAAAACACTACATTACACCACACTACATTGAATAAAGTTTGACACTACACCACTACATACCCCATATACCAATCCCCATATAAAGATGGCCCCCAGGGTGTTTTCGGTATCGGACGCATACGTTATTATTGCCTCCGACACCGAAACAGCCAGTGGGGATGAATGGGGGGTCCTTTGTTCCTCCATTCATCCTCATCCTCCTCATCATCCAGTGACGTGTCTGGGGGTAGCGTAGTGTACGCTGCCCCCCAGACACGTCTTTTCCACCAGTACCGTCCCAATAAGAGATGACGGTATGGCGTGAAATTCTACAAACTCTGTGAGAGTACCTCAGGGTACACTTACAGATTTAGGGTACGTGCACACTGCGGAATGGCGAAGGATAACCCTTCGTGCATTCCGCAGCTGGCACCCGCCGGCGGACTGATGCAGGGGCGCGTCTCCGCCCGTGTCATAGACTCTATCCTATGCATGGGCGGATTCCATCATCCGTCATTCCATCAACACGTTGGACGCAGAGCGGAATCCGCCCGTGCATAGAATGGAGTCTACGACACGGACGGAGACGTGCGCTTGCATCAGTCCGCCGGCGGGTGCCAACTGCGGAATGCACAAAGGGTTATCCTTCGCGATTCCGCAGTGTGCACGTACCCTTAGAGTGTATGAAGGAAGGGACACTCGAATCCAGCCCCCAGATGCCCCCTCCCCCCCCATCCTCGGAGTTAGTGGGGACATCGTCCGGGAACTGATCTTCCCACTGCTGGATAAAGGTCACCACCTGTACGGGGATAACTTTTATACCAGCACCCCCTCTTCCGGTCCCTCGCTGCCCTGTAGCTTGCGGCACGATCCGAACATATCAGAAGTAGTAATAGCGCCCTAATATTTAGCAGCCATGGAGCGGACCCAGCGCTTCTGGATATGAAGGACCCCCTATCGCACCAGGGCAACATTCTCCAGGTGACGTCCCCCACACTGGAGAACGGGAGACCCCAGAAGAAGTGCAGAGTGTGGGGTAACAGGGGGATCAGGAAGGACACCATTTTCCCGTGTGACACCTGTCCTGATCACCCCGGCCTTAGCATACTGGATCGCTCCAAGGCGCACCACACGTCATCGGAGTTCTACATTATCTAAATTCCGTCCCTTATTCCTATTTCAGGGGTCACGTTGATCCAGGGATTATTCTGATCGCCATTATGGAGTCGGGAAGGAATTTTTTCCCCTGTGATGAGGCGACTGTCGTCTGCCTCACAAGGGTTTTTTTGCCTTCCTCTGGATCAACACAGGTTGAATTTGATGGACACCTGTCATTTTCAACCTTATAAACTAATAATTGGCCTAATACCCCCAAATAAATTAGAATTGTCCCTTTTCCCCAGCTAAGTAGGTATGGCCGCCATTCCCATTAGAGGATGCCATGATGCAATTACAAAGCCTCTGTGCGGCCAGGACAGTAGAAACCCCCCACAAGTGACCCCATTCTGGAAACTACACCCCATAAGGAATCTAACAAGTGGGGCAGCGGGTATATGGCCCCCTGGTGACGGCCACATTTGGGACGTGAAAATGAAAAAAATGGTATTTTTTATTTTCACGGCACATGTTCTACACATGTGCCCATCACTAGTGGGGTCCATATGCTCACTGCACCCCTTGTTAGATTCCTTATGGGGTGTAGTTTCCAGAATTGGGTCACTTGTCGGGGGTTTCTACTGTTCTGGCAGCACAGGAGCTTTGTAATTGCGACATGGCCTCCATCCCCCATTCCAGCCTCTAAATGGCGCTCTGTCCTTTTGGTGACTTGCCCTGTGCCCATATGGCAAATTATGTCCACATGTGGGGTATTTTCGTACTCAGGGGAAACTACCCTACACGTTTTGTGTTCATTTTCTTTTTTAACCCCTTGTGGAAATGGAAAAAAAATCAAGGCTAGACCAACATTTAGTGTAATTTTTTTTTAATTTTTACTCTAAATCATTGATCTTGTCTTGATTTTTTCATTTTCACAAGGGGTTAAAAGATAAAAAAAAACACAATGTGTAGAGCAATTTCCCCTGAGTACGGAAATACCCCACATGTGGACATAAAGCGCCATGCGGGTGCAGGGTAAGCCTCCAAAGGGAAGGTGCGCCATTTGAAGGCTGGATTTGGATGGAATGGATTTCGAGGGGCCATGTTGCATTCAAAAGGCCCCTGTGTTGCCAAGACAGTTAAACCCCCCACAAGTGACCCTATTATGGAAACTACACCCCTCAAGGAATGTAACAAGGGGTGTAGTGAGCATATGGACCCCACTGGTGACGGGCACAAATGTGGAACAATGTGGCGTGAAAATGAAATATTAAATTTTTTACACTATAATGTTGGTCTAGCCTTGAATTTATCATTTTCACAAGGGGTTAAAAGAGAAAAAAAAAACACAAAATGTGTAGAGCAATTTCCCCCGAGTCCGTAAATACCCCACATGTGGACATAAAGCGCCATGTGGGCGCAGGGCAAGCCTCCGAAGGGAAGGAGAGCCATTTGGATTTTAGAGGTTGGATTTGGCTAGAATGGATGATGAACGCCATGTCGCATTTACAGAGCCCTTGTGCTGCCAAAACACTGGAAACCCCCCACAAGTGACCCCATTCTGGAAACTACACCCCTCAAGGAATCTAACAAGGGGTGCAATGAGGATATGGACCCCTGGATGACGGGCACATTTGTGCCATGAAAGTGAAAAAAATGAAAATTTTCACTTTCACGTCACATTTTTCCACATTTGTGCCCGTCACCAGTGGGGTCCATATGCTCACTGCACCCCTTGTTAGATTCCTTGAGGGGTGTAGTTTCCAGAATGGGGTCACTTGTGGGGGGTTTCCAGTGTCTTGGCAGCACGAGGGCTCTGTAAATGCGACATGGCCCTTGAAATCCATTCCAGTGAAATCCAGCTTCCAAAAGCCAATTGGCGCTCCTTCCCTTTGGAGGCTCGTCCTGCGCCCGCTTGGCACTTTATGTCCACATGTGGGGTATTTCCGTATTTGGGAGAAACTGTGCTACATGTTTTGTGTTTTTTTTTTCCTTTTATCCCTTTGTGAAAATGAAAAATTGAAGGCTAGAACAACATTTTAGTGTAAAAAATACTTTAGTCTTTTTTCAAGCCATATTGTTTGGAAAATCTGTGAAGCACCTGTGGGGTCCAGATCCTCACCGCACCCCTTGTTACATTCCTTGAGGGGTGTAGTTTTCTAAATGGTGTCCCTTTAGGGGTGTTTTTTAGGTTTTGGCACCCCAGAGCCTCTGCCAACCTGAAGTGGTACAGTCAAAAATGACCAAAAATAACGGAGCCATTGAAATTCACTAGGCGCTCCCTTATATCTGAGGCTTGTGGTTGCGTCAAATAGCGCAATAGGGCCACATATGGGGTATTTCTATAAACTGCAGAAACGGGGCAATCAATATTGGGGTGCATTTCTCTGGTAATAGGTTTATAATTATGAAAAATATTGGATTACAATAAAATCTCTGCACAGAAAATTAAAATTTTCAAATTTCTTACACACTTCGCTTTTATTTCTGTGACTCCCCTAAAGGGTTAAAAAACTTTCTGGATGTGCTTTTGCAGAGTTTAGGGGGTGCAGTTTCTGAAATGGGGTGCTTCGTGAGGCTTTGTAACACACAGTCCCCTCAAATACACTTTAAACCTGAACAGTTCCCTAAAAATATCTGATTTTGAAATTTTACTGAAAATTTGGAAATTTGCTGCTAATGTTTTAAGCTTCCTATTGTCTAAAAATAATGAAATATAGTTTAATAAATGCCGCCAACATAAAGTAGACATGTTGCTAATGCTATTTAATATATAATTTATGTGGTATAACCATTTTCTGTATAAGCAGAAAAGTTTTAAAATTGTGAAAAAATGCATTTTTCACAATTTTTCACGCTATTTTGGGTTTTTTCATAAAGATTCGTTATAAGTATCGACTCCAATTTACAAGAAATGTGAAGTACAATATGTCACGAGAAAACAATCTCAGAATCAGCCGGATAGGTAAAAGCATCCCGAAGTAATTAATGAATAAAGTGACACTGGTCAAATTCATAAAATTTGCTCCGGTCCTTAAGGCCATTTCAGGCCCGGTCCTTAAGGGGTTAAAAAATCTACAGTTGATGTTGCAATTCGTGGCCACAAAATCCTCATGTTTAATGACTACTCCGCAGCAGTGGTTCAAAAACGTAAAGCTTTTGCACACATTTGCTCAACATTGGTGAAAAATCAAATACGATTTGCTCTTCTTTATCCTGCCATACTGAAAGTTTTCAAATCGGATGGTTCAGCCTCTCTTTACAGTTCTCCTGAGGAAGCCATTTCTTCCCTTAAAGACGTAAAGGGTCTCACTCCACCTATTCAAGACAAGCACAAGAGACGACGTTTGGATAGTCCTACTGACACGGTAGAAAAAATGGAATGATTATGAACTCCGTCTCTATTCTGTTGGACGCTATGCTGCTCATTAAAACTGAGTATTTTTTCTCTATTTAGCCCTATATATGTTGACTAAATACTATATTAGGGACACCTTGTTACTACATTATTATTTTCTTTAGTCTAGGTAGTAATGCATTTGGTGGTGTGTGTGTGTGTGTGTGTGTGTGTAAGTATGTATTTATGTATGTATGTATGTATATGTATATATATGTATATGTATATGTGTGTGTGCATGTATTTGTATGTATATGTATAATTCCACCTTGTATGGTTTTAGGTTTAAGTACAACTTCTTTAATTACTAATCATTATATACTGGCTCTCCCTTTTATTTTATTTTATTTATTTGCTTCCCTGTGACAACTCACACATTTCTCAGGAGGGTAGGGATGTGTATGTCTTTTTGTTGTATTTTAATATATACTCTTTTAGTGGAGCGGAGGTTGTTGTGACCTCTCCACCAGTTATTTCTTTCTCTTTATTTTTTTCCATAATGCGGAGTTTGCGAATGCTCCGAACATTGGACAATACGAAAAAAGTCCACATCTCACTTTATTCGCTTAGTTTATATTGTTAACTGTTTTATTCTTAGGTATATCACCTTTAGTTTGTCTGAAAATGCTACATGCTATCCTCTTTTTCTGCCTGAAAGGGTTACCCACTATGTTATTGTGCTTCCAGGGTCTCTTCTTAACACCTCCTCTTCTATTAATATTTCATGAAATTAATCACTTGGAATGTTAAGGGACTACGTTCCCCATCTAAGAGGACTTCTATACTTAAACATCTTAAGAGACTTAGGGCCGATATTGTATTATTTCAAGAAACACATTTAACTGAATCGGATTATTTTAGACTCAAACGTTTTTGGGTGGGTGCTGTTTATGGTTCACCAGCTATTAATCGTAAAGGCGGGGTAGTTATTCTTACACATAAAAATTTAACCTGTACGGTATTATCTCAATATCAAGATGATGAAGGCAGGATATTTCATCTTCTTATTGACACTCCAGCGGGCAAATATAGCATATATAACGTTTATGGTCCCAACACTCAGAGACCTGATTTTTTTCTAAAAATTGGAAAACCTCATTCTGCAAGATGACAATAATCTTAAAATAGTTGGTGGAGGTCTAAATACTGTTCTTAATACAACTGAAGATAGAAAAAGAACTAAGA
The DNA here is from genome assembly GCF_027789765.1 of Dendropsophus ebraccatus. Classification (NCBI taxonomy): domain Eukaryota; kingdom Metazoa; phylum Chordata; class Amphibia; order Anura; family Hylidae; genus Dendropsophus; species Dendropsophus ebraccatus. The sequence continues at coordinate 83,959,771 of NC_091461.1, read as the reverse complement.
CTAAACTGTATATACTTCATCAGATAATATTTTATCCAACTTCCTTAATTCTACCTCCCTATCTGATTCTTGGCGTCCTCTATACCCAGATGGTAGAGAATACTCTTTTTACTCTCACTCCCAAACTGCCTGGTCAAGAATAGACTACTGTTTAGTGTCACCGGACTCTCTTGGCAGAGTAGAAGACTCTGAAATTCATGATATAGTAATTTCGGATCACTCCCCTGTTAGTTTACAATTAAGAGACATTTTTCAGAAGGGATCCGATATTATTTGGAGATTTCCTTCTCATTTAGCTAGTGATGAATCATTTATCAAACTATTAAAAAAATGGTGGTCAGACTTTTATTCTACCAATGCTCAACATACACAACCCCCAATACTTTTCTGGGAGACTGCAAAAGCAGTTCTAAGGGGCCAGATAATTTCTTATGTGGCTGCCCAGAAACGTGAAGCACAATCTTCAACTTTCCCAAGATCTGCGCTCTACATACACTCTTTTCCTGTCTTCCCCTACAGATGACAATAAATCTAAATGGACAGCAGCTAGACAAGCTTTCGAAATTGCACAGGAAAAACTCAATGCTATATATAGATCAATACACATCCCGTTTATTCCGCTATGGTAATAAATCAGGGAAAATGTTAGCTAACCTTGCTAAAGGACGTAGACCTACTACACATATCCCTGCTCTCAAAGATACAGCGGGTAATATACAAAAAGATCCTAAAGTCATATCACAACTTTTACAACAATTTTACCGCTCACTATATTCCAAAGATAGGCTTGATCTAGCTGCTGGTAAGAACTTTCTAGAGTCATTAACTCTACCTTCTCTTGATACCCCTTCTCTTGATTCTCTCAACGCCCCAGTCACATTGGAGGACATTACTGCCACTATCTCTACACTTAAAAATAACAAAGCTCCAGGCCCTGACGGCTGTAGTGCGGAATTTTATAAATCTATGTCTTCTGTCATCTCCCCCACTCTTCTTTCTACTTTCCAAACTATTCTGACTGACCATCACATGCTGCCCTCGGGAGATACTGCATATATCAAAATACTACACAAACAGGGGAAGGATCCGACATCTCCTAATTCGTACAGGCCAATCTCTTTAATAAATGTAGACCTAAAATTGTTGGCAAAGATTATGACCAATAGATTGGCAGACATCCTACCATCACTAATAGGCAGCCATCAAGTTGGCTTTATAAAAGGACGTTCTGGTGTCACTAATATAAGAACAGTACTAGCGGCCCAGTCTGGTGTCCAATCTGGGGGTCGTTCCAGCCACTCTCCAGGTCTGTTGGCAATTGACGCCGAAAAGGCTTTTGATAATATCAGCTGGGAGTGGCTGGACATGACCTTAACAAAATTTGGTATCACAGGTCAATTCAAAGATTTTATTTCCACAATATACACATCTTCGAAAGCTAGACTTCATACCCCGGGTTTCCTTTCAGATAGCTTTCCCTTACAAAAAGGTACCAGACAGGGTTGCCCCCTATCCCCTCTATTGTTCAATTTGGCGACGGAGCCTCTTGCTAGATATCTTATTTCTTCTGACTTTTTCTCAGGCATACGGGTTGGTTCCCAAGTCATCAAAGTTACATGCTTTGCTGATGATACTTTAATATATTTAGATAACCCAGATCTACATGTTCCGGCAGTATTAGATGCCTTAAAAATTTTTGGTTCCTTCTCTGGGTATAGAATCAATATTCATAAAAGTCAACTTCTTTACCTAACTCCACATAAGAGGTCTACTTCGGGTCCTGCGGGGGTCTCCATCGCTAAATCCTATATTACTTATCTTGGAATCCAGATTGGCAGAACTCCCTCCTCACTATATTCCCTGAACTATCGCCCTATAATTAAGAGAATAAAACAAGATCTCCAGAGATGGGAATCTCTACCATTGTCAATTCTAGGCCGTACCCACTTAATCAAAATGATGTGTTTTGGAAAACTGTTATATCCAATGCAAACAATACCCCTTTTACTCAAACATTCTGACGTTTCCCTACTCCAATCATATTTCACTAAATTTATTTGGCAATCAAAGAGACCTCGTATTGCCTATTCCACTCTCTGTCTCCCTACTTCTAAAGGTGGCGCTCAATGCCCAGATATTAGATTATATAATTTAGCCGCTCTCTTTCGCCATGCTAAAGATTGGATTATGGACACGTCATAGTTTTCCAATATTTTAATTGAGAAAGCTTTAGCAGCACCTTGGCCTTTACCCACCCTGCTACATGCTAAATTACCAGAACTCCCCCCAGAAATTAAGAGAAGTGTTATCTTTAAAGATACCATTGCCACATGGAAAGCGATACGAAAATTATATGGTTTACCCTTTTGCCTATCGAAAAGATTTCCTCTGTGGCATTCACCACTTTACCCACCTGACTAATTGGACTACTCAGAGTGGCAGAGTGCACATGTTTCTTCTGTTGGGGATTTGCTGGATACTAATTCCAGCACTTTTTTTTATCATGGGATATCGTCAGAACTTGATTTAAATTGTCTTCATTTAATTTACCTCAATACGATTCTATAATTGAATTTCTTACTTCCAGAGTACGGGACATAGCATAAGCAAAAAGTGATATAGAATTTGATAATCTATTCCCAACACCACCGGTACATAATTCTTTATCACATACATATGGAGAACTTAGATCACGCTCTCAAAAGAATTTATCTAGACAAATTTTTTTTAAAAAATGGTCCTCCGGAATTTTTTCAGAGGATCTTACCCAACAAATATTGAGAGGATCTCAACTAGTGCATTCTGCCACTCCCAATGTGGTTCTACGTGAAATACATTTACGCTTTATACACAAGGCTATATATGCCTTTAATATTCCTTTTTCCAACTCCCGCACTTCTCACATAAACAGTTGCCCGAAATGTTCACTTCCTAAAGCAGACTTGTTTCATTGTGCCTGGGCCTGCACGCGAGTGCAGGAATTTTGGGACTCTGTGCGGCTCTATCTTTTGTCCACTTGGGGCCATGCCATACCACTTCTCCCTCTTAGTTATCTTTTTCATTTTATTGATATAGACTCTACTACTCCCTCTCCTAAATTACTTACTTCTAAAGGAATTCATTTAACTCTATTAGTTTCCCTGAAATGTTTATTAAGACACTGGATACTCTACCAGACATTTCTGAGGTAATCTCTACTCTGAAGGAGATCTTTCATTGGGAACTTTTGGATGTATTGCGCACCAAAGAAAAATCAACAAAAACATTTATGTCCAAATGGACACAATTTCTAATTCATGATTTTACTATAGAAGAGAGAGACTCTGTCATTAATCAATTTAAGGACACTGATTGGTATTGCATGGCCGCCCAAAAGGGAACTCTGGGAGCACTCCAAATATCTTAAGCTTTTCCCTTTCTCTATTAAAGACAATTCTCTCCATTCTATTGGTAGCATATTTGAATATCTGACATCTATACCATGTTTTAAGGTGATATTATAGGTTACTGTTTTTCTACCTATGTTTTTAGTAAGACTACGTTGTATTGTATATTATAATATCTCTTTTAAGGTTATTACAAAGGCTCATAGTATCTGTATGATATTGTAAACATACAATCCTTTGTTGCCTGTGAGCGACTTTCTTTTTGAATATGTAATGAATTTTCAATATGTATGTTCAAATATTACATAAGCCACTAATAAAATATAGTTAAAAAAAATAATGTTGTTGCACAAGTATATATACAGATTTATAAAATATTCAATATATAAATTGTTTTCATCTGTGGTTTTTACTTGTAGTTTGTATTATATTATTTGAAAGAGTATTTCTACATATTTTCTATTTGTAGAGATACAACAAGTGCTCTGTCTTTAGGGCATTGTGGGTTATCAGCCAAACCCTAGGCAGCCTTCTGTAAATAGCCAAATCATGTCAAAGCTCTTTAATCCCCTGTAGTTAACACATAGACACTTTGCTGCAACAGCCAACATCACAGATAACTTCAATCACTGAGGTTTAACCTTTTCTTTGTCACTGGCACTAATAACTGCCCCTAAAAGTGGTTAGATAAAGGGAAGATAGGCATAAAAAAGGTTCCCAAATCTGTTGTGTGTGAGTCAATTACACCCTGCCAGAGAGCTAACAAATATGCAAAAAGAGTCCATGGAGCCTCATTTATTAGTCTCTGTACACAGACTAGCCAGATATCCCTCCAGGGAAAGACCTAGCCACGAGGTGGCTCCTGTAAGGAGACCACCAAAATCACCAGGGGTACTCTGGCAAAAATCTTTTTCTTTCAAATCAACTGTTTTCAGAAAGTTATATAGATTTGTAATTTACTTCTATTTATCAGCTGCTGTATGTCCTGGTGTGGTGACACAGTGCTCTCTGCTGCCACCTCTGTCCGAGACAGGAAATGTCCAAAGCAGGAGAGGTTTTCTATGGGGATTTGTTATTGCTTTGGACAGTTCCTGTCTCAGACAGAGAATGCACTGTGTCAGACTGAAAAGAAAACACCACCTCCTGCAGGACATACAGAAGCTGATAAGTATGGGAAGACTTCAGATTTTTAAATAAATTACAAATCTATATAATTTTCTGAAACCAGTTAATTTGAAAGAAATATATTTTCGTCAGAGTTACCTCTTTAAGTGTCCCTTTCAGTCAACATCCAATTCAGTTTACAGGTCTAAGTATATGACAAGGGAAATGCCAAAGCCAGGTATCTATTCACAGACAGCTGTTTCAGGGTGTTGCCCCTCATCAGTGTTGAGTAACATTTTGGCTAGGCGGGAGCAATGCCTAGTAGACCACCACGGTAAAATGATCACTGATCTCAGATAGACCAGCTAAAAAAGACACTGTAGGCTGCTAGTAAATGCCCTCAACTCAGTGAAAATTTAGGTGCATTGCCCCCAGAGAGCTGGCACTAACAGGTATGATAGATTGCAATACAAAAGTATTACAGTTTATTTTGTAAAAGATAAAATACAGTTCTTAAAGGAGAAGTCCAGCAATTTTTTTTTATTAAGGTATTATATTGCCCCTCAAAAGTTATACAAATCACCAATGTACACCTATTACAGGAAATGTACATAGTAGTGCTTTTTTCCCTGCACTTACTACTGCATCAAGGCTTCACTTCCTGGATAAAATGGTGATGTCACGACCAGACTCTCAGTGCTGTGCGGGCTGTGCCTGCTTGAGAGGATGATGGCAGGGGGACACTGAGGGACACAGGGCACTGGAGGGACACTGAGCATCCCCCTGCCATCATCCTCTCCAGCAGCCACAGCCCGCACAGCTCTTGAAGTCGGGTCGTGACATCACCATTTTATCCAGGAAAGTGTACGTGTAATAGGTGTAAGTGTAATAAGTAATTTATAATTTGGAGGGGGGCAATACAATACTTTAATAAGAACTTTTGCTGGACTTCTCCTTTAAATAAAAGGCTATATTCCCACAAGATCTTTTTAGGTAAAAAAAAAAACATATTTTTATAATAATGATGGCATTTATTAGTCATCATAACCATCATTATAAATAAACAGCTGTTCTTCACCTAAAAAAGGATACAAAGCCAAAAAGGGAGAAAGAGCTTCCGAAGGCTGTAAATCAGATTCAGTTTAAAACACAGGATTTTTTCAGGATTTTTACTGCACCTGAAAAATAAACTGAAGCCTGGTTTCCAAAGGACATCCTGTCACAGGTAGAGAACAGTGCAGTAATGTGCTGCATTGTATTGTAGAGAAGAAATAATAGACAGCCAATCGCTGCAGACACTTACAGGCTAAGGGCCCTATTCCACCGGCCGATCAACTATGTAAACGAGCGCCGACCTGCTAGATCAGCGATCGTTTAGCAAGTGCTGCAGGGACATTGTTACCGATGTCGTTGCAGCCCTTGCAGCATACATTACCTAGCAGGGCTTCTCCGATTGGCTGAGCGGTCTGACAGCTCAGTCAGGTCGCACCGAAGCTGAAGCTGCACGCGGGACCTGGGGAGGAAGGCAGAGCGAAGGGGAAGCCCTGCTAGGTAATGTATGCTACTTCTCAATTCGTCTTTCGCCCACCGCGCATCGCTATTCCACACAGCGATGCGCGGTAGGTGACCGATGACATTAGATTTGGGCCTAAATAAACGTTTTGTCTATTCCACTGACCGATAATCGGCCAAATCGGTGCGATTCAGCCGATTATCGCTCCGTAGAATAGGTCTCTAATACAGGCCTCTGATTCTTCTCGCTAGTCACATTTACCTCAGATCCTGACTGTCTGTAGCACTGTATGGTTAGTATTAGGCAGAATTGAGGGATTTTGTTTAGCAGCACATGCCAGAAGAGGATTTAAAGTTGGTCAATAAATACTGTGTACAATAAAATGGTACCAACTACAAATTGTCAAAAGAACAAATCAATTTAATGATTTGGCTTTTGAATTGAACCAGTGGTTCATGGACGTTTCCACATCCTTTAGTTCACAGATAAATATACATGCCATAGGAACACAACATGATCCAGTGTCACAGAGTGTTTGGAGAGAGATGCCCTTTTCCTCATGGTTGAGTAATGGATCATCTGTGTACATTATGTACTAACCTGCAACTGCATTATCTAACCTCCCCAAGTACTACATTACTCCTATCACAACATCCTTGCCTTTTGTACTAATGTAACATTTTCTCCCTTTTTCCCGTCTTTGTATATTTTGTATGTTTATTAATTTATGTATAACTCAGTGCTTCCCAACCTTTTCAACCTTGGGGCACCCCTCGGAAAAAAAAATTACCTCGGGGCACCCCTACTAAATAATGTTCTACAAAATACGAAAACCGTCATTCAGTGACTCACAGGTGACATCTTCTTCGATCTGAGGCATCACTTTCCCTTTTCCTCTCTATCCAGGCCAGAACTCCATGATGATTTCTTCCAGCTATGTTTCATCTCTTCAGAACCTGCGAAACAAACATCTTAGGCTCCCCACATTTCTAGCTACTTCCTATCCTTTCTCCCTCCTATAGGCTCCCATACAGTGGTAACTGCGCTGTTTGGTGTTATGTGCAGTAAAGCGAGTAGGAATGTGGGTTGCCCCCTGTATGTAGGATCCCCTGCTGTGCCGTCATATACTAATAATGCCTCCTGATGTGTACCCTCATACAATAATAATTCCCCCGATGTGCCCCCTTATACTAATAATCAGGGTCGGACTGGGGTATCTGGGGCCCACCAGAGGAAAGGATCCTGGGGGCCCACCAGAGGAAAGGATCCTGGGGGCCCACCAATGAAGAACCAGTGAGTAATGGCAAGTTTGTGCAGGTTCTAAAGCTGGGGGCCCGTCGGTGGATCCTCTGGTCCTCTGGTGGGCCAGTACGACACTGCTAATAGTGCCCCCTGCTGTGTACCCCTATACAATAATAATGCCCCTGCTGTGCCCTCATTTACTAATAATGCCCCCTGCTATGTAATCCCATTAAATAATGCCCCCTGCTGTGCCCTCATTTACTAATAATGCCCCCTGCTGTGTTCCCCCAATCAAATAATAATGCCCCCTGCTGTGTACCCCATCAAATAATAATGCCCCTGCTGTGCCCTCATTTACTAATAATACCCCCTGCTGTGTACCCCGATCAAATAATGCCCCTGCTGTGCCCTCATATACTAATAATACCCCCTGCTGTGTACCCCATCAAATAATAATTCCCCTGCTGTGCCCTCATTTACTATAATGCCTCCTGCTGTGTACGCCCATCAAATAATAATGCCCTCTTCTGTGCCCTCATACACTAATAATGCTGCCTGCTGTGTATCCTCTTACAATAATAATGCCCCCTGCTCTGCCCCTTGTAATTATTGCCCCCATGATTTGACCCCCATACTTCTAAGACCCCCACCTGCTGTGCACTAATAGTTAAAAAAAAAAAAACCATACTCACCTAATCCGGGCTGTGTGGCTGCAGAGAGCAGCTCTCCTTCCTCTTCTGGCTCCATCTTGCGAGCCACAGGGACGGAACCTCCGGCAGGCGTGATGATGTCACATCATTACGCCTGCCGGAGAGGTCACGTCCCGGAGTCCCATAGGCTGCTGGCATAATGTGACGGAGGCCTATGGGATTGAATGTAGGAGCAGCATCCCATAGCAGATAGCAGCAGTCTGCTGCTGCCGCTCCTATTACAGTATGTGGCAGCATTTTATTTAGGGGCATAGCACGTGAAACTTATATTGAGGGGGCATGGTGTATAAATTTGTTTAGAGGGCACATTGTGTGCGGCAGTATTTTAACCAGGGGTACAAAATGTGGCAGGATTATATTTAGGGGTGCATCGTGGGACAATATTATATTCAGAGGCCACAGTGTGTGGCTCTATTATGTTCAGAGGGCACATTGTCTGGCACTGTTATATTAAAGGACAACTCCGGCGGGGGGGGGGGGGCTTTGAAACCCCCCAAAGCTAATGATAATCGCTTTGTGTAATAGGGCCTTTACCCTCTCTGTAGTGCCTGTCGCCTCTCAAAATTCGACCCTGCCGAGCTCTGATCACATTCTTCTGTTCTTCACCATTTTCTGGTTGGGTCGTTCAAAACTCCTGCCCCTCCATGCAGCGGCTCAGCCTGCTTGGAGCTCAGCAAGCTGTGAGTCATCCGCTGACACTGCAGATGGGGCTGGAGTGTGTCAGATGGCAAGCATATCGGAGCATAGGGAAGCGGAGCCAGACCAGTAATTAATGCACATTACAAGGTTATATAACTTTGTAATGTGTTTTAATTGCATGGTACAATATGTGGCAGTATTCAGGGGGCACAATATGTGGCACTCTTCTTTTCAAAGGGCACAGTGTGTGGCACTGCTATGCCCTGGCCCCTAGGGGCACTCCGCAGTATAGATGGTGCTAACAGGCAGGAACCGGGGCATCTGTAGGATAATGTGGTCACGGTGTAGGCACGAGGGTGATACAGCTGGAAACCGGGCTCCTGACCATGCGGGAATACTGGGCATGTGATTCTTCGTTGTCAGGGCACCAATTATCACACCAATGCCAAGGTTCAGAAACAACGGTAGTTGTATATTTATTGTAACGGTGGTAACTAGTAGCAACAGTCTCTCCGGATGCATCCGGGAACAAGGCAAACTTGAATAAAGCAGAGTAATGGGTGATGCTGCAATAGGCTGTGAGAGTAGCGTGCTGAATGATGGGAGTAGTAGTGAAACTGAAGATGAGATGCTGGGTGGAATGAGACTTGACTGAAATACTTGCTGTTGATGATTAGAGAAGATGATTATGAGAGGAATGTCTGAAGAACGGCACCCAGATGAGAATCTTGAGACTTGAGACAGGAACACAGCCAATGGACTGGAGCAGCAGAGCACACGCAGGCCTCTCTCTTAGCAGGTAGAGAGGACAGACAGAACTTGTCTCCTGAAGGTGGAGGACAAGACTGACTGACAGGAACAGCAGAGCAACACACCCTATCCCCTCTGGGGCAGCAGATAGACTGAGGTAGAACAGGAAGTCACATGGTAACCCCAGCCAAAAGCTCGATGACCATTGGAGTTACCATGGAAGCAGGGCACAGTCACGTGACATCCAGCCATTGCATCATCACACCATTAGGCATATACAGAGAAATATACATGAGAAGTACCATACTTGACCACTGGGAGGCGACATAATACCATTAGGCACTGATAACTGAATATACATGCAATAAATGAATGAAATAGCAGACCTAAATACTGCAGGGGTGACACAATACACGCAGTTTGCAGTGGACCATAGCTTTTCAGAACAGAACTGGTTATAATAAAAGTGTGAGCATAAGAAGGGCTGTTCTGGGACACTGCATACCTCCCTACTAGAAATGAGCTGACCTCGGCGAACCACAAGCTGAGGTAGATGTGGCTGAATGAACATAGAGGACCAGGACAACAAGACAACTGGAAGGAATGTTAGTGTGAGTGAATATGTAGATGTGTGTTTCCCACGCTCAAGGCACAGGTCACAAGAGAAATTATGAAGAGAAAGAAAACCCTAGTGGCAGGACTTCACCTAGGGGTGCCTAACGTACTCTGGTTACAGGTAGTTAGTGCGTGGACCATCTGACATGGAAGTCAGGACTACTTAACTGCTGGCGGGGACCCTCAATATTCCAGTCAGTTTGACAGTAGGTTTCCAATGACAATGAGTTACCCTACTGGAAGGAGAAACGTGAAGACCTGTGTACTGCCTTGGGTGTCTGTGTGAAGTGACTTGGACACCTGGAAAAGTGTGGGACTGAGGCCCCGACAGAGGTCTCCCCCTTAGGGCCAGGGCCCGAGGACAGCGGAGTCGGTCCACCCACAATCCGCTCGCTGTCCGGCGATGAGGACCCCCCCCGGTAGAAGAAGCAAAGTCAGCGGTGCTGGAGTGACCGGGTCCCGGAGAAATGCTGGTCTCAGGTATGGGCCCCTCATTCTGATCAGCAGAGGCCGGGATGGAGGCCCGGCTAAGACTTCCGTCGTCCGACGGGGCAGCGCCCCAGCTGGAGTCGCTGTCGGATAGAAACGGATCCAGCAGGCATGCTGGATCGAGCGCAGGAACAGCTGTGGCAGGTGCGCACTCCTTGCAGGACGCCATCTTGCTGCGCACTGGCGGTCCTTTGAGGACCTGGGAGGAGGCGGAGCGCAGCGGCTGAAGTTCCGGCCCAGCAGTCTGCCCGGCAACAGTGACGTCATCTGGCACAGGCAGCCAATGAGGAGCAGTCAACGCAAAGTCTATATCGCCGGTCGATTCCCGCGCTTTAGCAGCATGACGGTTAACCCCCTCCTCTCCGGGGTATGGCGCAGTTAGAAACTGAAGAAGACAGCGGCCATTTTGTGGACAATCTAAGTCCCGAGGCACTTCAATTACACCCATGGTGATATGGCAAAGTCTCTTTGGGGTTGCGGCACACTCTTGGGGGCCACACACTGCGATCGCTATATCCTGTTTGTGACGCCAAATGCTATGTCCTGGCCCCTAGGGGCCACTCCACAGTATAGATGGTGCTAACAGGCAGGAACCGGGGCATCTGTAGGATAATGTGGTCACGGTGTAGGCACGAGGGTGATACAGCTGGAAACCGGGCTCCTGACCATGCGGGAATACTGGGCATGCGATTCTTCGTGTCCTTAGTCAGGGCACCAATTATCACACCAATGCCAAGGTTCAGAAACAACGGTAGTTGTATATTTATTGTAACGGTGGTAACTAGTAGCAACAATCTCTCCGGATGCAACCGGGAACAAGGCAAGCAGCAGAGCAGCAAGCAGCAGAGCACACGCAGGCCTCTCTCTTAGCAGGTAGAGAGGACGGACAGAACTTGTCTCCTGAAGGTGGAGGACAAGACTGACTGACAGGAACAGCAGAGCAACACACCCTATCCCCTCTGGGGCAGCGGATAGACTGAGGTAGAACAGGAAGTCACATGGTAACCCCAGCCAAAAGCTCGATGACCATTGGAGTTACCATGGAAGCAGGGCACAGTCACGTGACATCCAGCCATTGCATCATCACACCATTAGGCATATACAGAGAAATATACATGAGAAGTACCATACTTGACCACTGGGAGGCGACATAATACCATTAGGCACTGATACCTGAATATACATGCAATAAATGAATGAAATAGCAGACCTGAATACTGCAGGGGTGACACAATACACGCAGTTTGCAGTGGACCATAGCTTTCCAGAACAGAACTGGTTATAATAAAAGTGTGAGCATAAGAAGGGCTGTTCTGGGACACTGCAGCACTATTATATTATATTTCGAGAACAGAGTGTATGAAGTTTATGAGGACTTTATCTCTACGCAGTGCCGCAAGTCTTACAAGCTTTACAAAGCTCAATAAATTGTATGGCCTGTTAGAATAATATGGCTGCTTTCTTCCAGAAGTAGCTCTTCTGTCCTCAGTTTGTGTTGCTGCACAGGTCAGTTGAAGTGAATGGAGATGCATTGTAATACCACATACAGCCTGAGGACAGGGGTGGTGGTGTTTTTCTAATTCTTGATAACCCCTTTAAATTTATGATAGTCGCCCACACATTCCTGTTTACACAGGAAAATGTGCAAGTGACTATCAATTATTTTAACGCTTGGATAGAAACAGGTGTGTGTTGGGGGGTGGCTTTTACATTTTCACCTCAGGCAGCAGAAAACCTAGAATTGGTTACAATTGCTGGGTTTGCTTACAATTCTGGGGGTACATAAACAATCAGAGATTACAAAATTACATCATTATAGAAACAAGAGGAATGAAGACCCTGCTAGCAATGCTTATAATCTATGGCCAGCCACGTTCAGATGCTGTAAGACAGCAGCCCACACTGCAGTACCGGACGGATGAACATCACTTCTTTTGAACTGAAATACAAACACATTCGGGTGTGCTCTCCAATTAACCATAGCATACAATGTAAAGTGTGGCTGGAGCTATACTTTACATTGTCTGAACAATCAATTGTTCAGATAATGTCAGTTTTCTGTGTGACTGCATGGAATCCCAACTGGAGTGTAAACAGTGTGCATACACTCCGTCCAGGATTCCATAGAAAACAATGGGAATTCGCAATCGGCAGTAACGTCTGTTTATTGAAAATATACAGCGTGTGAACGAGGCCTATGAGTTATGGGGTTGAGATAAAAAGCTTTATCTGTATAGTGGTCCAGTGGCCATCCAATCTGTGTGTGCAGATACAAAGTACATGAAGCTTTGAAAGTCACAGGGCTGACTGAAAGGGGGGAGGGATAGTCATGTAAGGACTCTTATAATCCTGCATGTAAAAATAAATCTTTAGGACATGCTTGAAACTCTGGATGTTGGGAATTAGTGTTAGCGGTATTGGATTCCAGAGAACTGGTGCAGCAAGAGCAAGGTCTTGGAGAAGGGAATGAGAAATTCAGATTTTGGAGGATGTTAGTTTTAAACCGTTAGAAGAGGATTTTGTACTGTATTCTGAATTTGATGGGTAACCAGTGTAGTGAGCAAAGGCTGGAGACCAAGATGAGCTTCTGTATTTAGGATGGACTGGAGAAGGGAGAGCTTAACATCTTGTTTCAGTAGTCACAGCAACAATAAATCAGAGCAACAGTGAGATTTTTCGCAGTGTCAACTTTAACCCCTTCCCGCATCAGCCAGTAACTCTACGTCCTGATGCGGGAGGGCCACGGCAACTCTGCTCTGTACCACCGCGATCCCGGGTGCTATCTGTAGCTAATAATACATTTAAATGAAGCTGTCAAAACTGACAGCTGCATTTAAAAATATTATTTCTTCCTGTCAAGTTCGGAGATTTCCCCCCCCCCCCCCCCCCACGATGCGATCGCGGAGGGGAGATTCCTTTTCCTTACTGGGCCGGGCTCAGCGTCACACTGATGCTGATCCCGGCTCAGCAATCGATAAATCTGGTCTGGTGCAGACCAGAGTAATGCAGCAATGATCTAATCGATCATTGCTGTATTAAGTATACTGCAGTGATCTCTATGGGAGATCACTGCAGTAATAATAAAAGTCCCCCATTAATAAAAAAAATCCCCTCCCCTAATAAAAGTCTGAATTACCCCCCTTCTCCCATTTTATAAATAAAAATAAATAAATAAATAAATAAACATATTTGGTTTCGCTGCCGGCATAATTGCCTGAACTATTATATTATCACATTCCGGATCTTGCACGAGAAATGATGTAAGCGCAAAAACACAAGATTGTGCAGTTTTTTGTCAGATCAAATCCAGAACAATTGTAATAAAAGGTCATCAAAAAGTCACATATACGCAAGCAAGGTACAGAGAGAAAAAAAAACAAATCATGGCGCAAAAAATGACACCTCACACATAGACCAACGGATAAAAGTGTTATAAGGCTGGGAATAGAGCAATTTTAAACACATTTATTTTTTTTTTAAGGGTATAAACCCACACACCGTATATGCAGCGTATTTACTGCTGCGATACGCAGCAAACTTGCGGCAAACTCGCAGCAGATTAGATCTAAATAACTGAACACAGCATCAAATCTGTACCAACTAATCTGCTGCGTATTTGTTGCATATCTGCTGCTTATACGGTGTGTGGGTTTATACCCTAAAGGTTTTAATTATTTAAAAGCAGTCAGATAAAATAAAAGTTATATAAATTATATATCATTGTAATTGCACTGACTTGAGGAACATAGATAACATGTCAGTTTTACTATAGAATGAATAGCGTAAATGCAAAACCCCCCAAGATGAAAACAAATTCCTTTTTTTTCCATTTCAAATAATAAGGGCTTATGTGGGTCTGTATGTAAAAAAATAATGCAAACACGAGGAAGAAAAAACATAAATGCGAAAATTAAAATTAGCCTAGTTCTGAAGGGGTTAAGAAAATGACAGATTCTGTAGATGTTATGGCGCAAATGACAAGATCATGCAAGTGACTGGATAAAGTGTTTAAACAAAAGGTCCTAGTCTAGCGTAACCCCAAGACAGTGATGGTTTTGTTTAGGAGTTAGTGCCACAAACAGATGGAAATGTCAGGTATAGGTTGTTTAGTAGAGAAGGAAAAAACAAGCAGCTCAGTTTTAGAAAGATAGATATTAGGAGGACATTATGTTAGACATAGCAGATGAATAATCACTGAAGTTTTGTGAGAGTTCAGGGGTGATGTCATGGGAAGAGGTACATAGCTGGGTGTCATCAGCATACATAGATAGGGAAAGCCAAATCTGCAGATAGTTTGTCCAATAGGGGCTGTATAAAGAGAAAACAGGAGAGGAACCAGGATTGATCCCTGAAGAACCTCAGCATTAAGGAGATGAGGAGAAGAAGTAGAGCCAACATATTATTTTGTACATAGTAGGAGTAGTCATAGGTAGGATGAAAACCAGGAGAGAGCAGAATCCTTGAGGTCAATAGAATGGAGCATACTGACACTTTAATAAGAGCAGTTTCTGTGGTAGGTAGAGTGTAGAAACCAGACTGTAAGGGGCAGAGTAGAAAGTTCTCAAATAGAAAGCAGGTTCGATTAGAGTGAAAGAGAAATTAAATTTTTTAGTCAGGTGGGTAGTGACAGCAGGTTAGAGTGACTGCAGTGGATGTGAGAGAAGGAGAGGTCGGAAAGATCACTGGTAAAGTTAGAGACAGAGTGGGAAGAACACCAGTTTAAGTAAGTTCCAGTGATTGTGTGTAGGGGAATCAGTAAGTTTGAGAAAGAAAGTAAGAGGTAGATTGAGAAATTGAACAGTCAATTGAATGCTGAAATCACCATGTGGAGTCTAGCAACTTTAGAGGATAGGAAATGAGGGAGCCAGGTAGAAACGTGGTCAGGAGGTGAGCCAGGGTGTCGAAAACAGACACCTTTAGGGAAATTGGCTGAAAGAGTCTCATTGTGGACCTTGAAACAGGGGAAAGAATGTGAGAGGCAGATGAAGAGATTGGACAGTCAATTGAATGCTGGTCACCCATGTGGAGTCTAGTAACTTTAGAGGATAGGAAGTGAGGGAGCCAAGTAGAAAAGTGGTCAAGAAACTGTTGAGGTGAGCCAGGGGGTCGTCAACAAGCACCTTTAGGGAAAATGGCTAAAATAGTCTGATATTGTGGACTTTGAAAGCGGGGAAAGAAAGTGAGGGTGCAAGAAGAATGACCTGGAAGGTGCATTGTGGGGAGAGAAGTACTCCAGCTCCTACATCATGCTTATTTTCGAGTCTAGGGGTATGAGAGAGGTGAAGCCCACCATAGGTTAGAGCATCAGAGGAGGCAGGCAGTTGTAAGCAAGTTTCAGTGATAGCCATCAGATTGAGGGATGAAAAGGTCATAAATGTCTGTAAGTTTGTTACACATACAGCCAGAATTCAAGAAAGCACAGTTAAAGGACACAGGAGGTACAAGAGAAAACATACAGTGAATCTTAGTCAAATTGGCAGGGTGTTTTATAGAAGGCAAATAAAGGCAAGACGTTACTGGAGAAAGAAGGTCGTCCAGGGTTAGGACTGATATCACCCACTGCTTAAAGCTAGAGAATAAGTGGGGACAACAAATGGCTAAGTGACTTTTCATATGAGCTAAAATACGGCCATAATTTGCCCTGTTATTTGAGACTTTGGGATTTTACTGTTGCCCAATAAATGGCAGAAATGCAGCCACAAGATAAAATTAAAAGGCCACAGAATAGGCCGCATGCAAATGCAAAACGAGTGAGACTTTTTTTTAAGGTTCAAGGCGAGCCATAGAAATGGTGTGTGAACATAGCCTTAAACTTACATAATCTCTTTTTATCTACCCTAGTTACTGTCCCCAGGATACTGTGGCATGACTTTTTCAAAGTTATTTGCTGCAATATCTTAGTAAATCTCTAGCCCAAATAACCCTTAACCTAAATAACACTTTTTTCCTGATGTATTTCCTGTAAAAATACATCAGAGATGTCAAGGACATTGAGGGTGTTGTAGAATGAGGTTCAAAAAGGCTCCTGTTTTTTCAGGGCAACTGTCCTACTTGCCAAAAAGGGTGCAATAGGGCCATTGTGGAGGGAGGCTTAAGAATACATACACTATTTTTTTATTTCCTTCCTCTTTCATTTTTTTCATGTTTAGTTGCTATCGATCTCAAAAACTAGGTATAGTAATGGAAGAATGTCCCTCTGTCACTCAAAAGCACCCTGCAATTGTGGGCTGCCAATATGTTACAATAGCATCTGGACAACTGGGAACATCTTTTTGACATGTTTATCTAGACCTATGATGAGAACAACAGAGCTGTCATTCTGTCGTTCTAACCCTAAAGAATTAAAACATCCTTACCTTTATAGCACACCATGGAGGGCACACCATTTATTATATAATATCTAAAAATAGGGATAGGAGATAAGTAGCAGATTAAAGGGGTTCGACCGCTGGGACCTCATGTGATCTTCAGAACTGTGACTTGTGTTAAATGTGCACCACCACTATTTATTGTCTATGTACTATAGCTGCTTTTAGAGCATAACTGAATACACCGCTCAGCTACCTTTGGCAGCTTCCATAGAGAATGAATGGAGAGGCAGCAGCATGAATGCTGCTCTATTCATAACATATGTATCAATCCCCCATTCTGAAGACTGTGGGGGAGTCTCAGCAGTCAGATCCCCTGTGATTTCATATATAACCTCTATCCTTGGAATACCCCTTCGAGTTATAACCATTTAATGGACATTGTATAGAACATTGTTCTCTCCTATATCAGGTGTATACTGACTTATAATTATGTCAAAATTGTGGACCCATCCCTTCACTTACTCTTATTTGTCTTTCTGTCGCTACATCCCTCTTTTCCCTTTATTTTCACTTTTTATTTTTACATCTTGAAGAAGAAAAGTAAATATTGTACTCTAAAAAGTAAATTTTCTTGTAATTACTGTTGCTCACTGTAGAAAAAAAATGCTTCCTGTTACTAAAACTGCTCACAAAATAAAACATATGTGCAATTCTGATTTAAGGAAAATGGAGACCAAGACCTAAAAGGGAATCTGTCAGCTGTAATTCACATTCCAAACTGCTGACATTGTTAGCTAGCTGTACGGTCAAGGAGACACATGGTACCTTTCATTTATCTGTCTGTGCTTCCAGGATGTAGAGACATACTTTTATTCTCTGATACAAGGAGTCACAGAGGCTTTTCGAAGCTCCTGAAAAGCTACAAGCTGAATGCTCCCTCTTCCCTGCTTGATTGACACCTGGAAGCAGAGTCCCAAGCAGGGTAAGGTATGGGAGGAGGGAGTAAGGAGGTGTTACAGCTTGTTGCACATCAGGAGCTTGGGAAAGCCTCTTTGGCTTATCTTACTATGTATTAAAAGCATTTTTTGTACATTCTGAAATCACAGACAGATATATGAAAGGTACCAGGTGGTTCCCTGATCTAACAGCTACCTAATAGTGTCAGCAGATAACAGATTCCCTTTAAGCCAGCTGAATTATTCTTGTTTGTATATGCATGTACTACTGGCATTCTCATACCAACATTATGTAGAAACACATAGATTTGTTTGTGAATTATTTACAGAGATAAAGTGATGGTAACAAGTGACATAAAGCAGAACTGTTTTTAGCTTTCTAGGGATAGAGAATCAAGGTGACAGCTGGCAGGGTGTGGGGGTGGCTAAGGAAGATGGATAAAGCCAGCTAATCCTGAATAAAAATAGACACCCATCATGCCCTGTTCTAAGTTAAAGGGCGAAGAGACTCTGAAGAGAAGTCACTATTTGATAGCAGCTGGAAGGTTGTCATTTATTACTTAGTAATCCTTTCAAAGAGATGGCAGAAGAACAGCCCCCTGTCCTGGCAGAAAAAGAGCAAGAAGAAGCTACGACTCCAGAGTTTGCAGGAGAGAGTACAGTTAATGTAGAAGAAGATGGGATACATGGATGTAATACAACTCTGGAAGAAACTGCTGTGTTAGAAAATAAGACTGAAAAAGATAATGTACAGGATGAGGAGCACAAAATAGATGAACAAACAGCAGAAGAAAATACAAAAGAAGAAACAGAAGATACAAATTCAACAGACACAAATGTAATGGAAAAAGGAGAAAAGGAAGATATATTACCATCAAGTGTTGAGGTAACTGAAGATTCAGTGAATTCAGATGGAGAAAAAGCAAATGAAGAAAGCTCCTTAACCCAAGATGAAACTGCAGATGATGGGTTTAGTCATAAAATAGAAAAATCTGAAGCTGCAGCCAGTAGCCAGGACATGCCTGCTGCCATTGATGTGGATGGTAAAAGTAATGAAGAGCAGACACCACCTTGTACCAAAGATAATGCAGATAAAGTAGACAACAGCAAGTCTACAGTCAGGTAATGCCCAGTCTCATTATGGTCAAGGCAGAGGTTCAGTAAACGTATGACTGTCTTCTTTCCTGTTGATTACTTTACACAGTTTTGTATCATCTACAAAAATATATATTTTGATGTGCAATCTACCTACAAGGTTAGAAATAGGTATATCAAAGAAAATACAGCCAAATGCTGAGGCCTGTGGTACCCGATTAACATTCTGAGTGTGTACCCTTACTAACCTATTACTGATTCATTTATTCGCCCACTTCCATACCATGATTTGTCTTCTTTGGTTTCAGATTTTACGGTAGCTTTACGCTTATTCTAGGGTTAGACAGGTTACATATACTGAGGAATTCACTTCCCTCTGTATTTTACTTGAAATTTCATTTCTGTCTTTGAATACTGTGGAGAAGAAAATGTTTAACCTCTTCAGGACCAGACACATTTTCTTTTTGTATTTTCGTTTTTTCTCCTCACGTTTTAAGAGCTAAGTCTCTTTTATTTTTCCATCTAGAGAGCCGTATTAGGGCTTGTTTTTTAGTAGCAGCTGTTTTTAGTAGCAGCTGTACTTTATAATGACACCCTACATTTTACCATAAAGTATACTGCAAAAACAGCACAGCTCTGGGAGTCGGCTTGTGACATCACCATTTTATCCAGGAAGTGAAACCTTGATGCAGTAGTAAATGCAGGGAAAAAAACACTTTATGAGCATTTCCCATAATAAGGGTATATTGGTTATTTGTATAACTTTTGGTGGGGCAATACAATACTTAAAAAAAAAATTCCCACGAAGCCCACCAGAGCACACAATTTCCTGTAGTGTCTGAAGGTTTACAGCTGAAGCAGTTTATCTAAATATGAATAGGATCTGTGCAGATTATTATATTCATTCTACTTATACAGTATATAAGCTAATCCTATGATTGGTTTTATTTTATCCTTACATATACTGGCCTGGCAGAGGCCAGTTGGAAAACTTTTTTTTCCCTCCATTGGGCTGTGTCGCATTGGGATCTCTGCGGGGCATATGGTTGGGTGTTATCTGACAAATGCCATGTCTTGTATTTACGTTTGATGTCTTTGATGTTCTGCATCGATTTGCACTGATTTATAATGTTTTAGGGTACAAACCCACACACCGTATGCACAGCAGATACGCAGCAAAAACGCAGCAGATTTGGTGGTGCAGATTTGATGCTGTGTCCAGTTATTTAGATCTAATCTGCTGCGTATTTGTTGCGTGTTTGTTGCGTATTTGCTGCGTATCGCAGCAGTAAATAAGCTGCGTATACGGTGTGTGGGTTTATACCCTTATACTGCTCTATACTGTTCACCCTGTTGAAACTGTAATATAATGTTCATGCCTGTAAAGAGTTAAAGGGGTAGTTCACAAAAAAGAATTTCTTTCAAATTAACTGGTGCCAGAAATTTGTAATTTACATCTTTTAATAAAAATCTCAAATCTTCCAGTACTTATCAGCGGCTGGATGTCCTGCAGGAAGTGGCGTATTCTTTCCAGTCTGGAGAGCAGGAGAAAGTTTTCTATGGGGATTTTGTACTGCTCGAGACAGTTCCTGACATGGACAGGGTTGGCAGCAGAGAATGGCCTGAATAACATGGACTGGAATTGAATCAGAGCCATACTGTAAACCATTGCCTGGACTGTCCCTCGCTCTCACCCTGTTCTGTCCCTTATATCTCATAATTTCATGTATTCAATTATATATGTGTATAATATAAGTACAAACTGTGTTGTTACTATACTAGATTCCAT